>NW_028262336.1:63954621-64257651 GCF_047370975.1 Nipponia nippon | reverse complement strand
CTCCTGAACTCACTGCAATATTTAAACACAACTTTTGAAAAAGTGCTGTTGCTACACCTGAGACAGGCCTGGAGCGATGCTCTGGGGTGAGCTGCACTGCCTGGCTGAAGGCCCCTCGCCAAGAAGCGATGGGAAACACCAGCTCCACGGCCAGACCCGCTCTCCTCTGCGAGTGTCCTCTCCTGGGCCCAGCGGCATCTGCAGGCTGAGCGGAGCAGAGCAGACCGCAGGGACTCGAGTGCCGGGCACCAGCAGACAGCGTGCCTACTGCGCTGTGGCACTGGAGTCGCAGCAGCTGATCAGAGGAAGTATTTGATGTTGGGAGCTGTCAAAAGCTTCCTCTTCTCTAACATGTTTAGGAAGGCTTGACCTTTCTGCCGGCATACTGCTGGAAAAAGTGAAAGCCACATTTCTATTGTTTAGCAGCTGAACAATGGAATTTGCCCCAAAACCAATAAACACTACTCCCCAGTTACTTTCAGAATCCCAAAGACACTAAAGTTCATCTACTTTGAATCTGCCCACAGTCCTGGTTACTGTTATAATTTCATCTGCGGAGTCCAAAGCCACATTGACCAGATCCTAACCGCAGGATCCTCATGGCCAGAAAGGGAAGACATCATCCCTGTTGTTCTCCCAGCCTCCGCCTCTGCAGTTGCCATGATGGCAGAAGACAAACAGCAGGGCTACCTATTGCCCAGCGTGGCTGGATTGTCCCTTCCAGCCCGCATCCTGACATGCGGGGAGACACACATACCCTGTTGCATGCAGACAGCACAGCCGTGGGCACTTCTCATCCCAAACTGACACACACTCAACAAGGATATGTCAGGGCATAGGTCCCATTTCAGGACCTCTGACTTCACCTACCTACCCCGCTGTACCCATCTCCTTTCTGGCAGAAGAGCACACGGAAGGAGGAAATGCTGTTTCAGAGAAAAAAGTGATCCTAATTCCTGGGTAGGGCTATCGTTTTCCTTCTGTTTCACTTACAGAGACTACAGACGCATTAACTCACAACTAAAATAGATTTGCCATCCATGGACGCAACCCTGTTCCTAGATTTCAGTAAAGCAGCAGGCACCAGCCAGCAGCTGCTGCACTCTTTCCAATCTTCTTCAAGTACTTTGGCTTTAACAAGGCCTCTCTGTTATCCTCCTCTGGCAGGACAACGGCTCTCAGGCTTTTTCAGTAATGAACACACAGTCTCTTCAAAAAAATCTAGGTCGATCCTCCTTTATATTTTACATATAACATTTCCAAAACAAGATCTGGGTTTTTTTTGTGCAAGCACATGATCAGATGTGCTAAGTCTTTTCAATACCTCCTCCAAATGGCCCAGCCCATGGCCATTTGAAGTCTCCTTCATGAGTACAATTCTTAGCACTTCTCTTTGTGAACTTCCAAGTACTTCATCGTGGACCGTCTCTCCAGCCTGCCAAGGTAATTTTGTATTCATCTCCTGTGCCTCACAAGGTTCCTCCAAGTCAAGGACACCCACAAACTTCATAAGCCAACTTTCAGCTCCAGCATCCCGGTCACTGATCGAGTTACTGAAAGCCAGTGGGAAAGGAGGAACTCCTGCAAGGGGCTGTCAGGCAGATCCTGGAAGGGAGGTCCTGTTGGTGGCTCTGTGTCAAAACAAGAACTCCTGCCCAAATGCTTCTTTTGAAGCAGCTGCACACCTCCCCTCTGGCAGTTTCACCTAGACTGTTATTTCCAAACTGCTATGTGCTTCTCTTGAACAAGGCCAAGAGCAGTGAAACCTACCACTGAGTCCAAACTAATACATCTTGCAAGGGGATGGTGAAGAAACAGGAGGAGGTGGCAGCAGCACTTCTGTGAATCCTCTAGGACAGCAACAAACCAGTGGCAAGAGAGGAGAGGTGGATACACAAAGGAAGAGAAGCCGCAAGGCTTGTGCTCCAACAAAGTTAACCACAGTGGCTCCAATTTAGAGCCTCTCTCGTGTTTGCTTATGAAATTTTGTGTGAGAAAAACAAATACACTTTGTTTGTTCTCTCCCTTCTGTTTACGAGGCATGCTCATCGTCAGAGTTGGAAAATTGGCTGCTTTGAAATGACCTGTTATTAGAAATCCACATTGGTTTTTTTAATGCTGTACTGCTCAGTAAGTGTTTATATATTGACTATTAGCTGCATTTAGGGATCAAAGTTAGGCTGACTGGGCTTTAATTGCCCAGCAGCCCATTTTTGCCACTGTCGTGGTTTAACCTGACAGGCAGCTAAACACCACACAGCCATTTGCTCACTCCCCCTGAGTGGGATGGGGGAGAGAATCAGAAAATAGGTAAAACTTGTGAGTTGAGATAAAGACAATTTAATAGGACAGAAAAGGAAGGGAAAATAATAATGATAAAAGAATATACAAAACAAGTGATGCACAATGCAACTGCTCACCACCCGCTGACTGGTGCCCAGTCAGTTCCCGAGCAGTGGCTCCACGCCCCCAGCCAACTTTCCCAGGTTTTTTTTGGTCAGCATGATGTCATATGGTATGGAATAGCCCTTTGGCCGGTTTGGGTCAGCTGTCCCGGCTGTGTCCCCTCCCAGTTTCTTGTGCACCTCCAGCCTCCTCACTGGCAGGGCAGTATGAGAAGCTGAAAAGTCCTTGACTAGTGTAAACACTGCTCAGCAACACCTAAAACATCAGTGTGTTATCAACATTATTCTCATCCTAAATCCAAAACACAGCACTATACCAGCTACTAGGAAGAAAATTAACTATCCCAGCCAAAACCAGGACAACCACCTTTTTCAAATATAAATACTGCGTTCAGTCTTCTGCATGCCTTCTGGGGCCTCTTACATGAGCTCTGAAAAAGCAACCCTAATGAGCATTACAGCAGTCTCTGAACTATTCAGTACTACTGCTGGCACCGCGCGCATAGTATTACGCCAAAATATTACAGACATTGTATCACACTCTGTTTGACATTAATGTTGAGAAAAGCATTCTTCCTGACCATTATTACTGCAGAATATTATCTTTAAGGATTAAAAAGGAACAGTGACAGCCAGGGGAAAATAAACAAAATGCAAACTGGAAGGTTATGCCTGTGGAATGGTACAAAAGGACCAAAAGATAAATCTCCTGTGAGAAAGTATTTACAGTTTTCAGTCTGGTTCTGGCTCTGTTCACCACCAGGGTTTCATTAATGGTCTCCCCTGTCCCCGGGGTTATGTGAAAGGGGAAATGAGATAACGGCCAACCTCTCGTTCCTACAGTGCGCCAGCCCTTTGAACAGCACTCAGCAGTCGCACTCCGACTAACAGCATCAGTAGCCGCTTTCCTCCCAAACTCGCTGGCAGCGGACCAGGGATCTCCCTCCCAGGCGCGCTGCTGCGGACCCGGGGCCAGCTGGCTGCCGCTGGCCACCCTGCCTCCCTCCGAGCCCCTGCCTCCCTCCGAGCCCTGCTGTGAGCTGGCTCTCATGCCTCCAATTCAAGAAACGCTTCCACTTCCCATAGGACCCTTT
Organism: Nipponia nippon; assembly: GCF_047370975.1. Classification (NCBI taxonomy): domain Eukaryota; kingdom Metazoa; phylum Chordata; class Aves; order Pelecaniformes; family Threskiornithidae; genus Nipponia; species Nipponia nippon. Next base: position 64,254,152 of record NW_028262336.1, on the reverse strand, counting down.
TTGTTCCCCACTGTCTCACCCATCAGGAGTCAGGGATATACATTATTCCTTTCCCTCTCTCCTCCCAGCAATACCAAATAACTTTGGATTGCTTGCCAGTGTCTCACCAGGGCACTGCAAGGGCTCGTCCCACTCCCCAGCCTTTGCAAGATGATGGCGGTGGCTCGGCTTGTGAAGAAAGCCAGCGCACCCACGGCATCAGGGGACATTCACTTTGTCTTTGAATTCACTTTGTCATTGTCTTTGAACTCTGGCTGAAGGTTCAGCCAAGATAACGCCTGTCTGCACTTGCCCACCCGATCAGGGCTGGACCACGGAGCAGAAGGGAGAGCTGGGGCATAAACGCCTGCCCCAACCTGAATGAAAACTCAGAAAAACCTACTCACTGCAAAGACTGGATTTCTTTCGAGAGCAGTTTGCTTGATGCCCAGATTAAGAAGCTGCAGAGAATTACTTTATCTGTGGCAATCCTCCATGCAGCTACAAAATTCTGGGTTACTGATCAGCTGTAGCATTAAAAAAAAAAAAAAATCAATAAAAAGATTCACATTTAACAACAACACTAGAGGAATAAATTTAGGCAACAGCAGAGGGAAAAACAAGTTATTACATATCAGACCAGTGAAGATGAGCTCAGTGAAACAGCTTAATTGTTTGGAGGGCAAAATACAGTGAGTCACCCTTTAAAATTTCAAGTGTTCTCAATACAATCGCTCACAAGACTGCAAAGTACTTTAAAGACTCAGAAAGAGACTGCAGGCTCTACAATTCAAACATTCCACCTACAAATAACTGTTTTGATTATTTGACTTCATTCACATTATCAGCTGGGTCCCCGGTTTGAATAAATCTATGTTTCAACATGAAACAGCCTTGAAGTTTTTTATTACATACTGGTTGGCATATTTGCATACCGCAGAAGCAACAGAAATTATTACCACACATGTGCAGCACTGACGACTTCGGTGCTCACCGTTCACCCTCCCACCTCACCCACCATGCTGCTTTCCTCTCCTGCCCTTCTCCCACCCTATTTTGGGAGACAGAGAAAATGAAGAGTGCAAAGACTTGTAGAAGAATTCATCTTCTCCACGCAGAGGGACTTTCTAACCAACTGGAAATACATGCAACATTGCCTTACGAAGGCCATAATAGCCTGAAGTACTTTGATTCACGGGACAGTCCTTTCTAGTCCATGTGTCTGTCTTGAGTGTCAGTGCAATAACCCTCAAGAACTCCTCCACCCCTTCAGGTCAACATCACTGGGGTCATGCATCTGCAGAAATCATCCCAGCACCTCATGCAGCTCCCCTTCCATCACCCAGGTGGATTGCTGGTCCCTGCCCACCCTCCCATCCTTCCTCAGCGCCCTACTCCTCTCACCCACTGGCTTACCCAGGGACTTTGACAGTAGTACAGCAGGAAGGTGCAGCATCACTTGCAGCAACAGAGAAAGGCAGGAGTGCGTGCTGCATGTTTAAGCTGGTAAGAAGCAAAGGAAGATAACACCAAAAAAAAACTTATCTGTAATCACTCACCACTAAAGTCTTGTGTTTGACCTTACCAGCATAAAGCTTTGACATAATCACTACCAGCGATCGCTAAGAGCGCCAGTTTGTCGAAAGTCAGTACACATACTGCACATATTTTAAAGCTCTTGCAATTAATTCTGTTTTACGTGGCAGTAGCTACACAATAACTTTCCAAGCTGGCACCAGCATTTGATTCCTTTTTTTTTCCCCCTGAGAAATGGGGACACCTTACAGCAAAGCAGGGCAGTCATATCTGCAGGATAACCTAAGGTACTACTCCACTCTGTAGTAACAGTAATGGCTTTAACAGAACCAATCATTAAGGGGAAACAAAAGTACTTTCATTATAAATCAAGTTCAATCACCCTGCTGCTTAGTACTGAATAATAAATTATAATGAATTAATTTAGCATCAATGCTTTTTGCTTTTTTTTTTTTTTTGCAATTCCACCTGTGGAATATTAAACACACTGTAACCCCAGAATTGTATTCCTCTTGCAGTTCTACCTGATTTTGCTTATTGTAGGTAGGAAGAAGGGGGTGTCAAGGCAGGGACCCATTCCCCAGATGACTAGCCTCTTTACATATCAGTCCTTCACTGGCTGCTTCCCTCTACTGTGTACAGATCTGACTCTAGTGTTTGAGCATCTCATGGTCCTTAAACTATTTGCCCTCAAGCACTCCTGCAAGACAGGGAGGTGGTGCGGGGCTCAGCTGGCAGCCGTGCAGCTGGGACAGAGGCAACACCACTTATCAAAGGTCCAGGAGCAGGAGAGAGTGCGGCGCAGGGGACCAAATCCCGCTCTGAGCTTGCATCCTCACCTCAGACCACCGGGACCCTGGACATACGCTCAAGCAGAAAGGCTGTTTAGTTAAAAGGAAAGGAAAAAAAAACAGAATAGTTCAAGCGAAAGGGAAGAACTTCAGCGCTCTCAAGCTCGTGAGCAAAGCGTTCATTAGCGGCACAGACCCACCTCAGCTGTATTTGCAGCCTGTCTGCCAGCCGGACTGGGGGGCTCTGGCATTTAAGACCCAGCTCTGAAAGTGCTGGCTGGGTACACAGCTAAACAGGGCATGTCCATCTGTCCATCCATCCCACTCCTTTTCCCTACTGCTTGGCCTAAGCATTTACACCTGGCGCTGCAAAGAGGAACAAATCACTTCTCCTGTGCCGGCCGCCCGCTTGGGTGCCCATGCAGTGGCCATTAGCACGAACCCACGTTCGTAACTCCACACAGGGTGAAGTTGTGGGTTCACCTGAAGCTCGTCCGGCTGCCGCCGGGAGCAGGGCCCCGCTCACACTGCTGCGCCCCACCGGAGGCCGTCCTCCAAAGTGCCTTGGCAAGCTCCCACTTTTTCATTTTCGGAGAGGGCGGGCAAGTACTGCTCCAAGAGAAAAGGAGCGGCGGGACTGGAGGAATCCGGGCCCGGAGGCACAGCAGGGCGGACAGGTAGGGATGCCGCCTGAGTCATCTCACCTCTGTGTTTGCTGCTCCCCACCAGCCCTGCAAATTTCAGCACCACACTCGCTCCCCTCCCCGCCTCAGTCACCCTGCTGCCCAGCTGCGCCCCTTCGGCTTTCCTTCCCTTAACCAGCCTCAATAAACAGAGCATCAGATACCAGGCGTTTCGCTTTAGAAGAAAACAGTTCTTTTGCCTGCACTGGGAAAACAACCAGCTCCCACTCAAATCAAAAGGAAGAGATCACGTGGATGCATTTCAATTAATTGCATTGGAGAGGCAGGCTGCAAGCATGCTTCCCCTTCAGCCAGACCCCTTCATTTACATCTTCTCTTGGAGAAGGGGTAGTATTCAGCTGAGTCACCTAGGGGATTTATTTCATTACACAGTGTCTAAAAGCTGGGAGGAGGCTGTACTTGTGGAGGGCTGAATTTAGCAGAGCCATAATCTGGGGGCAAATAAGGGGAAAAAAGAAAGAACTGATTTTCCATCTGCTAGAGCTGTGGTCTCCAAACTATTTTGATCATGTACCCCTATCAGTAAAAACTTTTGAGCATGCACCCCTAATATATGTATATTTATTTATTTATAAATTATGTGCGTGTACTACTGAAGTCCTAATATTTTTTTCCTGCATTCCAATTCCCCCACATCCTGTGCACACACCCCGCTTTGGAGACCGCTGTGCCAGATAACGAGGTGACAGTGGCCACTTGGTGCCAGAAGAAGGATGCATATCGACAGTGAGCAGACAACTGCTGAAACCCAGGCTCTCGGTCTGATGCCAGCTAAAGAGATTTAGAGACGAATGATGAAGCAGATAGGAAATGAAGACTAGAGTGGGGTAGCAGGAGGTCGTACCTGTGCATGCCCCCTATTCCCTTTTTTATTTCACCTAGTCTTCTCAGAAATGTTCATCCAAGCCCCTCCACAGCCTGCTCTTCTTGGCAGGGACTAAAATAAGGATCGCATCAAGTCTTACCCTCCTGCAGCTATACCTGCTCAGGAAGCCACCGCAAGCAAAAATTCTGCTTGTGAGCTCTGCTGGGGGAAGGTTAATGGCAAAAATGAAGGGCACATGAACAGCTAGAGAAGTGCATTTGTTCACACATGAAGACTGCAGTGACTTAAGAGCTGTTTCAAATTGACTTGGATAAACTGGGATAACCATCCTTGTTTGGATTTAAAGGAGATGATTTTTTTAGTTTTAACTTTAAGGATGATCCCATGTACAACTCGCTGCTGATTCAAGAGGGATATGGATACATCAACTGTTGTCTGCTCCCTGGTATCGGCCCATCATGAAGGCTCTTATGCCAGTACCACCATCAAATACTCCAGGGCAACTTTCAGGTAGTATACATCTCAGGAAGCAAAAAGAAAACAAAAAGAAACATAACCAAAAGAAAAACAGCACAAGGCTTCTTTGGAGCAAGAAGGCGTGGTACTTCTCAGAAATGTTTTCCCTTAAAAGTAATTTTTAATGCTTCCACAGACACACACCCTTCATGAAAGAATGTGAAGAAGGAGCATTCACAGGGATCCTAGAAGCAATCTAAATATGGGTCACATATGAAGTGTGTTATGCATATAAATGATCATGTTCAGATAAAGGATTACTATGATGGCGTACCCTTAACAAGTAGTTAAAAACAGAGATCTAAAGTCAGTACTAATCTGCAGTGTTTTTTTGGCACATCATTTGTGCTTCCTCCTCAACAGGCATTCCCATTTCTACTTGCATTTACTTCTAACTGCTATAAAAATAGCCAGTCATGAAGTTCAGTAGCACATCAAGTACTCAGCATATAAATAAATAGAAATATTAACTTAACATCAGGTTTGAGGTAAGATGCAGGTCACTTTTACTTGTGTGGAAAACAGGGCAAATGTAGAAGAATAAGGGCAGTACCAGAACTCGTATTACAATTATATGCTTATTTTCCTCTGAATTCATTCCTTTACAGTAAGTTAGACATTTATAATAATGATAGGAATAGATGAGGAAAACATAAGCCCTAGAAGGAAATGTGCTTTAACCTGGGACTTCCATAAACACTCAAAACTTATGAAGAACTCATTTGAAAATACTGCTGCCATGCATCTCCAAAAAAACCTGATGTACTTCTTTCAGAATAACCATCACCACCCTTATTTGAACATAAGATTTAGCAGAAGAAACCAAAATCCGCAGATGTTGTGCCTAACAAAAAGTAAACACTAATTTTATGTACTAGATATTTTGATAATAAGAAAGAAGTTACTTATAAAATTTACTTCCTTGCTTTCTAAGTAACACAGAGCTGCAAGGATGCCAAGTTATTTTGAACACAGCCCATAACAGAATTCATTCAGGACAGCAAAAAAGTGCTAGCCCAAGGCATCTTTGTTTTACTATTTTTAGATCATGGCAATGCCAATAACATACAATTATCCATCTTGATGTACGAAGAGAGTACCAAATTAATTTTTTAAAAGTTACTTTGCTTGTCCGGCAGACACCTTTTTTGGTAGTTCTGATCTGCTACTGAAAAAGAAGGCATCAGTCCAAAGTAAAGAGTAAGCCTAGGGGAAAAAAAATTAAAGGTCTTTGAATAATACTCAAAAAATTTTCCACTAGTTCTTTTGAGAGAAAGAAAAAGAGGAAGAAAAGCATTTTCATCTGAAACCACACATGGAAAAACAATTTGGGTTCCTTCAACTTAAGGGAAGGAAAAAAAAAAACCAACCCCACAGAGGAAGTTTTTATTTAAAACAAAAAAAACCCCAAGACAAAACTGTGCTCGGCAGCTGGGAGCTCGGCCCTGGGAGTCCACCTCCCCACAGCATCTCCCGTGCGCCCCGCTCCCCGCCTCGCCCCGGGTACCACCCCATCGCTGTGGGGGGTTACGTCTCTGCCATGCTGCAACCTGTGAGCAGGGGCCATCGGGAGAAAAATGGAGGCTTTTTGTCACCTTTCGTTTCCACGTGACTTTGAACATAAAACTCGGGAAGAGACAGTTGGCCAGACTGTGGCCGATGAAACCTGCTACTTAATGCCGGCATCTGCTACAACTAGATTTAAGAGACACATTTTGACACTTTTTGTTTATGTAGGAGCTTCAAAATATACTGGGCAGTTACAGAAATCCGAAAAGACACTTCCCATCCTAAATGCTTAACATGAAAACAAAGACGGGTGAAATAGGGAATTCAGTAAAATATGTGATTTTGGACACGTACTCTTGATTTATTTCAAATCTTATCTTTCATGCTGGGCCCCTGGCTGCTCTTCTGAGTCACTTCAAGTTATTTAAACTTCTTGCAGTCACTGCAGATGAAGCGGTTCAGATGGGATCTGGGCAAGCCTGTGCCAGGAGCCTTCTACCCCCCGCTCAGGAGCAACCGTGGGCATGTTTTCCAGCAGGACCACCCTGGGAAGAGACACCCACAGGAAGGGGGCACAAAGGCAGCAATGAGCAGTGACAGCTTGGGTAGAAGAAGCTGGTGCAGTAAGAGAGGACTTCAGATGACCGAGGGTGGGAAGGAGGGGAAGGCAATTGCCAGCCACAGCCTGTAACGGGAAACAATGAAGTTTCATCCTGGAAAGCCCAGCACCTCACCAAGTCGCAATATGTTCCAGATTTATTAGTGGTTAGCAGTAAATGCTTGAAAAGAAAGCACAAGAATTCCAGTAAATGGATTCAAAGACAGTAATACAGCCAGAGAAGATGATATACACCGGTACTGTATGAAGTACATTACATGAAATGGAAGCGAGACCAAGGGAAGCACCTTCAAAAAGATGGTTGGGGAAATATATCTGAACTTCTGCTGAAATGAATGAGAACGGCTTCACATGCTCAGCGGTTCGAAAAATGGGACTCGTAACCCAGTGCCTTCTCTTCCTGGAATCATTACAGAAAAACAGCTTTTGATTGATCTGGATTTAAATTATCTTGAACTATCCTGTACCTAAAACTTGAAATGAAACCTGATTTCCACAAAGAACACGCTCAAAATGGCCCGAAGTTCCTTAAAATTCTGATCTCTCCATGTCCTGACTTTCAGCCTATAAATGCCAAAAGATATTAAAAATAAAAAAAGAAATCAGCCCTCAGCTTTAATCACCAGTGCCAAGAACCATGGAAGAGCAATTAGATACTGGAAGTAAGAGGCAAAAGGGAAGAGAGACAAACAAAGATAAAACTTTCCTTGTGGTCAGATCAGCCACAGGATTTCCTGCTGAGTTCCTTTCGGCATTAATACTTCATTTGTACTTGGATAAAGTACAAGAGAAATGCATATTTTTAATAAAATCTTAAGGAATGTACATAGGCCAACCATGCCAAATAGCACATAGCTACCCAAAGGGAGGGATGAGTGTCACTGCGGGGACTGCTGTGCCATCCTCGCCCTCCGAAGAGGAGCCAGAGGAGAACGCCGCACTGTTGGGTTCAGAGCAACATCCTCTACTCAAGGGGGAGGAGGTTGCTTTATCCTCAGGCCAACATCAATGTCTGCTTAGATTGCTCAAAGGCACCTTCCCAAATACAGAATAATCGGTCCAATCAACCTATAACTGAGGGTATAAAAACAAGGGGTTTGTAAAACAGAAACCACTAAGGAACAACAGAGACTGTGTTTCCCCCTAAGGCAGGAGATGGATGCCAGCTCAAGAGCATCTCATTGAGGATGTTCTTACGAGCAAGACATTTGGCAAAGCAAAGGCTTTCTTTGTTTGCTGCTTGTGTGTGTTTGCTTTTAAGCTCTCTTTTTCCTGAACAATCAACAACAACAAAAAAATCTGTATACCATTCCTGGCCCTGCTCTCTGACCTTCAGCAAGCTGCAATCTCCTTGACATCGCAGTTCAGAGACACAGTTTATGCACAGCCTGTTTCACAGCTTCTCAGGCGGGATCAAACATGCTGCAGCAGTGTGGTGCTGAGTACCAGTCCACTATAAACTCTCCTACCCAGATCAAATATTTTTTTAAAATATTGGCAGGCGACCTCTCCTGATATAAAACCTACTGACATGAAGTTATCACCAGTCTTCCCACAGCTGGCATAAACTCCAGTAACTCTACACTGTATGCTCTGCCCAATTCAACACAGATACTGTTAGTGCCTATGCCTGACCCACTGAGCAGCATCACGCATGGGTGCGAGCCCAATGCTAAGCTACACTTAACTTACACATAATGTGTGTCCCTGAACATCACCAGCAATTTTTTCTTTCAGAAACTGGCACAGGAATCAGAGTTGCTTACAGCATAAATGAAATCTGCCAGTACTGTTAGCTGGAATAAAACATATCTAGAAATGCTAGTCTGTACTTTTACGGCAACATTTCAAATGTCAAGGCCACGCACAACATGCTCTAGAAATTTAAAAGTCTGTATTCCCACCTGGATGGCCCATTGGAGAGCATCACTATTATAACCCTCCCTCAGAAAAAGACTTAGAGGACAGATAACTTGTAATCTCTATGAAGCTAGGCATTTTTTCCAATTACTGGGCAAAGAACAAGTTTTTAAACCTCTCAAGTAGACAACACTTTTTTGCGGTCAGTCATCTTTCACTCTTCAGGAGTGCTTGAGGAGAGGCCGAGCAAGACCTGGCATCCTTCTGGAAAAGCAGTGAGGAGTTCCTGGATTTCTACCCAGCCCTCTGACCAGCGATACAGGTGCAACACCAACCAGCATAGGAACTCTAAGCTGGTCAAGTCACTTTTCGGAAGATCCTTCCCCACTCTGTTCCCACAGCTAAACCTTGCCGCCGCCACCACACCTGAGAGGCTGGATCGCAAGAGCAGCCCGGCGCAGAGGCTGGACCCACCACAGCTCCTTTCGAGACAGCAGGACCCCAAGCTGAGAGCAGACCAGCGTGGACCGAGGCGCTGCACTGCCCTGCTCCTGCTGAAGACTGCATGCCCACGAAACAAGCCTGGGGGAAAACAGACCTTTCTAAAAATCCCCTCGTGGCGGAGACGTCCTCCTTGTTTTATTGGCTTTTATCAATCCTTGTAATCAAAGTGCTCCCTCTCCCACCCCCTCACCTTTGGGGATGCTACAATGGGAATACTGCAGAGGGGAAGCAAAAGTAGTCCAAGCATCTGTTTAATACCACATTTGGTTGCCACTGTTGCTGCCAGGGCAGCAAATCTTCCGTTCTAACATTGCCTTGCAACTATCCCCTTCAGAAGCTGCCTTTTCCACACATATATAAAGGAGATAATAACAGGTAGCTCTGAGCAGCCTGACCTGGTGCTCAGCATGCAGCAGAAATCACCAGCGTAAATCAATTAGGAAGACAAATGCAATGCAACACACACAGATTATGGTTTCAGTGACTTAATGAATAAATCATTACACTTGTCCAGAATCAAATCTGGTTCACGGGGCACTGAGGGATGATACCGAATGAACAAAAATCCTGTTTTTACTATTAAATCCCAATATGCTGCTCTTAATGTCATTGAAAAGTACTGGTGCAATGCAAAGTAACAGAAAAATTGTTGAGCAAGCAGTCCAAATGAAACAGACACCTTAGAAACCACAGTGACTTAGACACTGTAAGTGTTATCTTCATGTTCCTTCCTTCCTTCCTTCCGTCTTTACCCTCTTCAGTACAGAACTGCCCCCCTACAGGCGTTTCAGAGCCCTGCTGCTTGTGGGACGCACCATAAGCGATTAAAATCCCCCTGGTCAAGCTGATGTGCAAATGCTGTCTTTCCTGCTGCCGTTTTATTCACATACATCATTCACTAAGCAGTGCTACAAGGCGCAGCACCTCTCCCCTGCCTTCACTTTCTCAAAGGGGTGTTCTGGCTTTGTCAAAATTCAACTACTGCAAAATGCCGCCAGTCCATGGCACAGGCAGCTGCTCCTCAGACTGGACCCACCCATGCCCAGGAGATGACCTGGACCTTACCTCAGCCGTGAGAGGCCCTCCCAGTCACAGGCAGGTCACCAGGAGCCCACTGTAAAATTCACCCCCCAGAGCTCATCCAAGGATCCATTAAGGCTCCCACGAACGGGCACCTTCTTCTTGCTTACCCATCTCTAACTGTTTCGTTTGCACCGAAGCTGAAAGAACGACATGCAGGTCATCAGCCAAGTGGCTACCGGACTGAAAATGTAAATTAAATTATATCAGTTAGCACTACACTGGGTTAACACACAATTTTTTTAATACTCCACTGCGTAAGACTGAAACTGAACTGTCATTTGGGTGCCAGCCTTCTGAGCAAGCAGACCTGCGCTGACTCGCTTTTCGTAGCCTGCAGGTCCGGACTTTCATTTTCTCTCTCACATTTACATTTGCATGACGGTTTGCCAAACTATGCGAACCCAATTATGGCAACTTAAGGGTGTTGCCAAGAGCTGTTGAAAAACACTGTAAATAAAACCATAGGGTCATATAGCACAACAGTCACTTTTTAAATTCTGGTCTTTTGCATGAAAAAAAAAAAAGCTGAAACATCCTTATTTACTAGTTATAAGCATGAGATAAATTATACAGAATATACTTTTACCAGGTGTAAAATCCAACCTACAACATCTTCAACTGAAGGCATTTATCTGTGGGCACAGGGATGTGGCACTGGGCAGGCATGCTGTACCCGTTTATCTAATAAGCAGCTGCTCTTCTTTAAATACGAAAAACAATAGATTAGGAAAATATCCTTTCAAGCTGCAACTGTTATGAGACCAACCTTACTGTACCATCCAGACAAAACTACCTCAAAACAGCAATAGTTTCTTCTCTATATCTGAGATGCAGAAGCAAGCTTTCAAAAATGACGGAGTTATTTTCCAAGTATTACCAGGTATTTTGTCTTATTTGGCCATTGATGTTCCACTTATGGACCCCTGAGTCTAAACCAAGCCCCACTAAACAGGACAACAGAATTTCAATTGGCTTTGAGGAGAATTGGGAAAGACTTGCTGTAATCCATCAGCACCAAATCAGTTAACCATGCTAACTTCCAGCATTTGCCCATGTTATCAGAAACATTAAACAACAAGTGATCAAACATACAGCTTGAGGTATTTCTGTGTTCCTAACGACATGCAGAAGATAATCAAATATTACCTTAAACTGGTGCAGTATTCTCTATTTATGTACATGCAGTCTCATGGAATTGTCACAGAGCTCCAGTAATCTATTTTTATTGAAGTTAATGATATACCCCTGCAGATTTCAAAGGAACTTGATTCTGAGTAAGGGAAAATCACCTGTATTTCTGATGGGTTATCATTTCAACCTTTATTACAGAAGCTGGCAAAAAGACAAATCAGGACAAGCATTTTATTAATTAAAACCTTTTTTTCGTTTTGGAGAGTTTATTTTCTCCATTAGAAATTCAGTTCCTGTCTAGGCTACAAAACTCTCACCTGACTGAAAAGCTATTAACATGGCAACAGCAACAGCAAGTGGGATGTCACAGTAAAACCTTAGGGCTTGTTCACAGATGGTTTTGTATCAGGACAAATTGATATCCATTCCCAACAAGCATGCCCCAAATCTTCCACATACAGGAGTCAGGAAAGACAAAACTGACATTTTTAGAGTTAAAAATCAAAAAGAAATTAAAAGGGGCCGGGGGGGGGCGGGGGGGGAGAATATTCTTAAAACCTCTTCCTCAGGTATTTCCATATCACTGTCAAGCAGCAAAAAAGGTAGTAACCCCCACATTTTAAAATACCTCTGCAAAAGCTGCTCTGTTTAAAAAAATGCTAAAGGCAGATGGTGGTCCATCTCATTTCCCTCTTGACATGGCAGTGCAGACAAGCCCTTTCTGAATCACGCTCCTCCAATTTTGAGAGGTGGACACATTTGTTCCCCCGTAGAGGACACTTCTGTATTCTTAGAAAAAGCTCCTGTATTCCTGGAAAAAAATACAGGGCAATTTAATCTTCATCCTCCCTGGGTTGCTGGCCTCACCTCCCAAAAGATACAGCCAGAGGGGCGATGCAGACAGCAACTCTGCAGAGAGAGCTCAAGCGAAGCAAGCAGTAGCACGTTGGCGAGCTAGCTAGAAATGACCTCAGTTTGGCTCTTCATAACTAATGAATAAGCAAACAATTCCTGACTTCAGCTGCAGTTTCCTCTCTTCTCCCCCCCCACACCCCCCTCGTAAACTAGTTATTAGTGCAATCAGTTCATAGCATGGCCTCGTGCCTGTGTGCTGAAGAGGAAGAAAAAGCCACCGCTGTGGTCCGGATTGATGAAGTGTTGAAGATGTCCTCTGTAAAAGCACACATTTGTTAGCAGAGAAAATGCATATTTACAGAAGCAAAGCAACCAGATACACCAGAGCTGTTAGAAAATTAAACGTCCTAGCATGCCACAATAAGGTAATGTAAGATGATAAGGTGCATAAGAAAAAAAAATTCTTCCCGCGTTGAGAAAAGACAGGAGAGGTGGTGTCACCCCCCGGTGCAGTCGCCAGGAGGGTACCCACGCCCACGCCACCGTGCGGGCTGCCGACCACTGCCTTGTGTTTGGACGTCCCCAGATGCTGCCACTGTTTCTCTCAACTCCTTTCTTACTTATACGGAATAAGTTTTGCATTTCAGTGCAGGAAGCCCATGGGGATAGGCCTGGCAGGAGGGTCTGGAGATCCCAGCTGTAACTGTTATCGCTCACCGAGCAGCCATTTTGCAGGCCTCCCCCAGCTGCGCCGTGCCACGCCACCGCCTTCTCTTCGGGTACAGGCAGCATCATCCTGCCAAGGGGCAGCTGCAACTTCCCAGCATCCAGGGAGAAAAATGCCAGCAATGACAATTTGTGAAGGCAACAGGCAGGACCACAGCACCCCTTGCCACAGCGCTTTGGATGCCATACCATCATCCACTGAGGTTTTAAAATGTTAGCAATTCTTGTTGATGCATTTCTTGCTTTGGAAGGAAGACTTCAGTAGAAGCATCCTGTGTTTGTTTATATACCTGACCAGGCAATTGTTAGTAATATTTTGGAGACAACATCCTACTGCAACACCTGCTTGTGCACAGTGAACAGAGTTATGGAATAATTTATGGCAGAATCACTTAAAAAAAAAAAAACCAAAACCAACCTACATTTTGTCCTGCCACTTTTACCTGTTTGGTTGGTTTAAATGCTTCATGTGCCGTGACATAGGTATCTCTTAAGAAAGCTTATAAAGAGAATACAGTAGCACAGATGCAGTTTAACACTTATGTGAGCCATGGACAACGAGGGTGAACCCAGGCCCTGTTACTGGGGATGCGTGACGTGCCAGCTCCATGCACTTGAGCTCTTAACTCCAAGGAAATGAAAATTTAAACTCATAACTTGACCCAAGTGAACTCAGGAATTTAACTCAAGCGCTCTGTGTGATCAGGACTATATTGTCTTCAGACTAAATAAATTAATCCAATTATTTTTACTTAGATACATTTCCCTGTTTATGAATTTCCAAAAAACAAGTATGTCCTTTCTGTAAATTTTTAATGTTCACTTTAAGATAAGAATATTTGAGACAAATATTATAAGCTCCTTGTCCTCCCTCATTTCTGTCAATATCATAAGGAAAAGAGCAAATGAAACAAAGTTCTCAGTAAATGAAATTCTGTTAACATCCTTGCAACATTTCCACTCAAGCACTAATGAAAATTCGTGCTACAGTCTGAAATATTAGATGGCACAGACACACTTTCTTTGGGCTTTCTGAACTTCATATCAACATGAACTTTAGGTGAACTTTAGACATTTCCGTAGAATGCAGAACAATGTATTTTTAGTATGATGAACTAAGAATTTCCTTCTAACTATTTCAGGTAGACCCTGCCTCTCTCTTGCATCCCCAGGACCAGCTACAAGAACATTATTATTTAAACCATGACTACGCAGTGGATAACTTAGTTTTTCCAAGTTTGATGGAAAACCTTTTGATCTGGAACGAAGGCCCTGCTCGTTCTGCACACACTTGCACGGAAAGGGATCAATGATGTGTTAGAAAACCTGGACTCAGCAGTTTTTCATTGTATTCTCCCCTCACTGTGGCACAGAGAACTGGTAAATATCTGTAATGCAAGCAGAACGAGGAGCATTACTCAACATAAGCAGAGGATTTTTCTCTCCTAACATCAGTACCATCAACATCCTTCACGCCTACACAGGTGGGACAGCAGAAGACAGCTTTCAGTGGCGTGGTTCCTCCTCCGGCAGGATGGAGACCTTCTCCCCCCTGAAGATCTCCCAACACCACGTTGCCACCACCCAACTCGTCCAAGTGACGGCTGCAACGGCTGTGGCGGCTCTGCTGGGCACACAGTGATTTACAACCCAGCATCTTCCCCATCACTTCCCTTCTGCAGACTCTGGCACTTATTTTTGTATGTGCATGGAAGTAACACCACTGCACATTTTCAACTGTGCATTTATGGACTGAACAGAAAATCCGTTACGTCAATCAAACCACTACACAGCTACTCAGCCACACATTATCAAAATCCATCAGGTAAAAATGACTAAACCAATTTTACCTCAATGACACAAAATGTTCATTTCATAATTCTGCCTACCTTGGGAATCTGTCCATGCTGAAACTGCTCTGAAAAGACATTGATATTATGCAACAGCATTAAACTCCTTGAATGACTCTCTTAAATACAGGTTCACAAAGCTATTTATAAATGAAGAAATAGCCCAAGGTGAGCAGAAAGCTTTCTCATGAAACCTGAGCAATAACGCAATATTACTGTTCCTGGATCCTCTGCCATTTTATCATGTTCTAGTAATTTTCCCAAGGGTAATGTTAAGGATCCTCTTAACTGTACTGTTTACCCATCTCTGCATGGTAATAATAAAAATACTGATTTTTACATTTGTGACTCGGATTCAATTCGAGACAAGAAATCCAAATTATTTTCCCCTTGCAGTGTATCAGCTAAGCAATCGCAAGCACAAAGAGCTTCACCTGCGTCAAAATGAAGCAGCGTCATTAATACGTGACACTTAAAATAGCACTTCATTTTCTCTGTGCTTTTCAAAGCGAAGCCCTGGTCCAGCAGCAGATTAAATGCAGGCTGGGGAAGGGATGGGTCTGAAGAGCAGTGCCTGCTGGGTGAGGTTTGCCTCGGATGTGAGCATCCTGCCTTCCCTTGAGAAGAGTGCTGGGATCTGTGCTGGCCCAGCCAGAGCCCCCCACCACCGCTGAAGACCCTCGGACCCTCTCCAGGTCCCACTGTAGAGGTCAGGGCGATCGTTCCCATCCTGCATGCGACAATAAGGAAAACGCGGCTTTCAGTCTTAGACAAAGATTGGAAACTCTGACCTTTGGGCTTACAATCATACGTAGTCACCAGCAATATTTTATCCCTCCTTCCTTGCTTCATCTGATTGCAAAGCTATGGCACAACTCATCCCCCCGCCGCCCCGGCCGCACCCCAAAGCTACACTCGGCCTGGTGACCGGACGCCTTTGTGCCGCCGCCTGAAGACATCCAGCTCCCAGCGTGGCATCAGGCAGGGCTGAGCGATGCCATTTCACAGGGGACATCTTGTGAGCGGGATGCCCGGGGAGAAGAGGAGCCTTTTCTCTTTGAAAAAAAGAGAAACTGTAACTGCTGGAGATTTCAACAGAGGGGGATTCATCACAGGGCTGCGAGCCCATCAGTTTCCCCCAGAGACTGTCCTGGCTCTACGGGTTTCTTTTTTTTTTTTTTTTTGAAAATGTGAACCTGAAACAGTCCTTCAGTGTTTGAATGAGCAGGAAATCAGCCAAAAGAACAAGCCCCACCGGCCTTTAGATTATTTCAAACAATTAACAATAAGCTGCTATTCTTTGATATAATTACAGAAATCACACTTCTTTGACATATTGTGGCAAACTAGCACACTGAAGGGGCAAAAGGAGGTAGATTTTTTTTCCGGGAGATAAGTACTTTTCTAAATAACACCTACCCTGATGACTGTATTTATACAACTATTTCAACAAGCAAGACTTTTGAAAGTCCACTATAATCCACTGACGAGAAAAGATCAAAGAAATTAACAGGAAGGCCAGGATGCAATCAAAATATTTGATCAGTGAGAGGTTTCTTATCCGAGCCATAAACTCAAGGGCATTTCAGTGGGAGCTGCGGGAGGAGAAGCTGCCGTCAGCACCCGGAGGCAGAGGGAGCCCCTTGGGGGAATCTTCCCCTCGTGTCCCACCGCGATCTTGCCATCCATCCCTGCACGGGACACCACCGGCGCCCGCTGGCCCCGGTCTCCCATCAATTTTATTTGTTCTCCTAAATCCCACCACCTCCCCCACCGAAGTTAAATATTTGTCCTTCAGTTAAACTAAATGGATTTTTTTTTTTTTCCTTTTCAAACAAAGTCTCACGATCCCCGTGTGACCCCGGTGGGAGGACAGAGGGAGGCAGTGAGACCCCGTTGTGCACCCAGAGCGCTGCCAGAGCCCACTGAGTGTCAGCTCGCTGAACGGTGGAGATGAGTATAATGAGCTTTTAATTACTTCCTTTTCCTTTTCTTTTTTTAAAGAACAAGAGAAAAGCGACAGGGATTTTCTTCCTCACACTTTTTTTTTTTTAAATACATACTTGGCAAACATTAAAGAGCTACATATTTGGATGCAACTCACATTAAACAACCACTTAGATATAGTTTAATTTTTGAAAAAAATAGCAAATTCTCACTTTCTTTAAAGGCTTTACTTGTTTGTATATTCCCTAGGTTATCAGCACATTTCCCTCAGCTTTTCTAACAAACAGCAATATACATATCCTTGTAACCAGAGAAGTATGGGAAACTCTGGAAACATCCAACTGTGTACAAACATTTAAAGCTCAGATACCCTAATACAAGTACCTCTCTGAAACAAACATCTCCAGATGTTTTAACTTATTGTTATATAGAGAGATATATATACATAAGATGTGACTCAGGCACGGAAAGCCAAAAGAATGTTCTCATTTCCTGAGGCTGGCTGACAAAAAGGAAAAAATGTGAATGAAGGAACAAAGATTTCGGAAGTCAGCTTTTTCTTAACAGCAGCAGCTTTAAAATGATCTGCTTCGATTCCTTTCTCATATAGTCAGAATATTGCCTCTCTCTTGCAACTGCATGTACTCACGAAAGGAAAAACTTTGTTTTCTGAGATGTTTAAAAGCACTACAGAAATGTCGCCCTCAAGAGGTTCCTGCCCTTCTCCTTTCAGCCCCGGTGAAGCTCGCTGACAGCTCCCATCAAACCCCCTTTCCCACAGCAGCTTGCCTTGTCTCCCTGTACAGCCCTTGAGCAAAACGAGCAAGCAGCCACATGCGCCGTGGCTGGCCCACAGCTGTGTCTCTAGACGGTGGGGCTCAGCCGGTAAAACCTCACAGGCACAGCTCTTGCTCCATTATTTTTTTCTTCCCCGACAGTACAAGCAGGTATAAACAG
Source organism: Nipponia nippon (assembly GCF_047370975.1). Taxonomy (NCBI): domain Eukaryota; kingdom Metazoa; phylum Chordata; class Aves; order Pelecaniformes; family Threskiornithidae; genus Nipponia; species Nipponia nippon. The sequence continues at coordinate 64,236,759 of NW_028262336.1, read as the reverse complement.
CACCCAGCTCCTCTGGAACCCGAAAGCAATGGGTGAAGCAAGCCCCTGGCGCCTTCAGATCATGAAGTCGCGTCATGCCAACAAACGCTAGGTAGATTTAAACAGGCGTTGATGTGTCGCTACTCTCCGTGCCCTTTCTAACCACAACCTACGTGTCACAGGAAAGGGACATGGGATCTCCTTCCTCCAAATCCTCTGAAGGTGAATTTCTGACAAGTAGTTCTGTGACAACCATGACAAAACCACTGCCGGGGTGGTTTCCCTTCAGGCAGGGCTGTAGGAGGGGACAACAAGCTGCAGAAAGAACGTATTCAAATGTGCTTTCAACAGCAGCAAGCAAAATTACCCAGGTGATCCTCCTTGAAGAAACTGCAGGCAGGTGATCCTTCCTCCAGTGCAACGGAGCATGGACGTGCCCCTTCCCGACACGGCCGCCGGCAGTCCCCAGCCCCGACCCAGACCACCAACACACACTGCTCCCTCCTTCTTTAGATCCCCAGCAGCTCCTCACAGGACCCCACCTTTAACACCGCGCTCCGGGCCACGGCTACACAACCCAGGCACAAATCCATACTTCTGCTGAAACGGGTATTTCACCTTTCCCACGTTGCTTCCCCACCGACATCACTACCACTCACAAGATCAAGGAATCGATCTAGCTTGAGACAAACTCAGTTTTAAATCTATATATCTACCAATCTCTCTCGCCATGGGTTTTCAGCTGGCTCAGTTCCCTGGTGCCAGCACGAGAGATGCTGGGGGACGGGAGCATGCAGGTCACCCTGGTCAGCTGCAGCGCAAGCCACACGCTTAATTAAAATGTCTCTGTAATCACCGCCTGCGGGAAGAGCAGCTGCCCCGGCACGGCCCAGAGACGGTCTGTCCTGCTTCGTGACACTGGCCAGAGCTGGGTCTGGGAGGTGACCGCTGCCAAGTGAATTTCAGCCCATTTACCAGCAGACCCTGGCAAAAATAAATGACTTAATCCAGCACAAATGTTGGTCTCTGCCACAAAACACAAGCCTGGCCTGCTACCAACGCAGCTCAGCAGCACACGCTGTTCATCTGCAAAGCTACAAACTGAAATACGTGCCTATTTGCAAGCATTTCCTCACAACGGAGGATTCACCAAAACGGGAGGGTTTTGCAAGCAGAGGCTGCTGTGCTGATTCAGCCCTGAATCTGCAGGGGCCACCTTCCCCTGACAGTGCTGGCTGGCAGCCCCTGCCGCCCCGCCTGCCAAGCTGTATTTTTCATTCCCAAATCGGAGGTGGAGCGCGCCCAGAGACATCGAAGGAGGACTCGGGGATGCTGCGGCTCCGAAGGCAAGATGCTGACAGCCGGCTCCTCGCCCCCACCGGGCAGCACCCAGCCCCAGTGGGGATGGCCAAGCCCCTGCAAAGTGTCCTTTAACAAAGCATCGAGGCCCCCCTTCCCCCGCCCAGGGCAGATTTGAAACTATTTCTCTGTGGCGTTTTCTCTCCCCACATCAATCCCACAGCTGCTGCACGTCAGCGTGGGGTCTGGACAGGAGCCACTCTGCCGTGTTGTTGCCTCCCAAATATTTGCTGGCGTTACTGCATTGCTTTGCTGTGGTCTTTTCCAGTGCCCTCAACTACACTAAAACAATATATTAATACAGAAAACCCTTATAACTCCGAGCGCAGCAGCTTCCCCGTACTGCTCAGGCCACCCAGGAAACGTTCATAACATCATTACGTTGCCTTAGTTTCTCAGATTATCCACACTGTCTCCCCATCCATGATGCGAGCAATAAACCCCAAGGTTTTAACTCTACTGTTCCCACCAGTTTAGGTTTTACTCAATCAAAAGCCCATCCACCAGTGTGTTCTCAGTTCTTCAAACTATTTAATGCAAGCAGTGATTGAAACAACGCTAAATGCACCAGGTGGCTTAGGATTCACCTCCTTATCAAATTCCGTAGAAGCGGCTGGTGGGTTTTGTTAATGAGTTAAAAAGCGATGGAAAAAAGCATGATCAGAGCTGGAACTCTCAAGGACTTCTGATTTAAAATATAAGGAAAAGCAATTAACGTGAAAAATACAGAGCATAACACCTCATCCTGGGTGCTGGCCTTGTTGTAACGTTATTTTTCGCACATCCTAGGATACTCCGACCATGCCATTTTTGCACAGGAACATGTTTTCATACTGCAGACAAGAGGTCCGCTTTGCCCATAAACAGTTTGTCACTGCGCACACCACCAGCTCCTGCCCCCTTGACCTCACCCATGGTCTCCAGGTGCTGAGACAAATTCATCAAACTGTTTCACATAAAGGGTCATCGAGGTACACAAAACCAACCAAGGGAATTACAGTATCTTAACTTTTTTTTTTTCCCCTTCTATCTGCTTAAAAAACCGTATGTACACATTTTCATAAAGATTCAGACACCTCAGGAAGGAAAATGCTTGAAGTAATTGCAAAGGAGTGTCCTAATTTGAAGAAAAGTGTTAACCCCAGGGCACAGTCCCCTGCTATGTTTTCTCTAATTGTCAAATTGAATTAGGACCTTCCCATCTTCCTTCCACGCCTTCTGCCTCAACACCAGCCTTTCTGCACAAGCTGTAAGGGTGACGGGCACTGTAACACATCACTAAAACAACAAGCGCAGCAGACCACGTACGTGGCTGCTTGATTCATGCTATGGACGGCTTATACAAGGGAAGGCTTTGGCTATCACAATGTGACTGTCAGTTTGATTTTCCTTGTCATCAGCACCTGCCATCATAGAAAGCCCTGCATAAGTAACTTCCCCACAAACTATCAAGCTGCTTTTAGCACAGCTAATAGTTAAAGCGTCCCTATATTGAAAAGTATTAAGAGACTGCATTATGCTACAAAGTGAAAAACCTTTAAACCAGGCTTTGGAGGAGAACAAAACACAGATGAATCAGGATGTCTAACCTAACACACTTAGCACGAAGCCACAATTGCAGGAGCTGAAAAGCCTGCCTTAAGTGCTTCAATAATAAATAGTTTATTGCAACTTGAAAAAGAATTTGTTAACTACGCAAACCATCCTCCATATACTGCAGGCCATTAATGATTCCCCTGTGGTAACTGTATGGAGCCAGTTCTAAGAAAAAGACCTGCGGGTTACAGGTCTGAGATTTAACTGCAGCATCACATTTACCTTCTTATTTATGGAGTTACCTATCAAAGCCAGTAACACTAAGTGCCCACTTTTGAGCTTCACAGGCTACAGTGGACCAAGAGCTGTAAATCCAATGAGTCTATGCTAGTTTTTCCGATGTAGTTATGCTTTGAATAAAGAGGCGCTTGCTTTGTTCAGTATTTTACTGCATGCTGCCGTGTATTTGTTGCTACAAAGAAAAACATAGCTTGTGCTAGGAAACTACAAAAGCTTAAGATAATAATCATTCTGAACTGCAAGCTAATGTTTTTCTCTGCATAAGAAACTTATTCCAACGATAACACATCAAGAAGAGTTCAGCATAACCAGCTGCAAAAGCTGCCCACAAAACCCAGCCTGCAATCCCCTCTGCCACCCTAAAAAAAACCCAACTCAGGCACTCTCAACCCAAACATTGAAACCCAACCCACTACCCAGCATCATCCCAGCTACAGGGCGAACCGCGCATCCCTCCCTGCCCCAAATCCTCTCCTCAGAGGCAGGGTCCGATCTCCCAGCCTGACAGGGAGCGTGACAGCCGCGCCAGGGGTAACGGGGCGGCCAGGGTACAGTGCCAGCCTGCAAGTTGCCTTCATTGCAAAACAAAAGCCACGGCAGCGACTGGAGTTCAAAAAGCCTCCATACTGGAGTTCAAAAAGCCTCCATAAAGTGGAGAAGAAAAAAAAAAAAAAAAGTTAAAAAGAAGAGTATTTCAGAGGACAATAACGAACTCCTTGTGGGTACCTGCTGACCAGATGTCTGCTCCTCTTCCGTGTACCAAATCTGGAGAGAGACCTCAAGTCATTCTTTCCTTTTTTGTTTTCTTCCCCAAAACTTACATTATTTCAACTGCCTAAATCAGAGCAAAAAGTCAAGATCCAAAATCCCTTAAGAGTTTCAGCCTGCAGAAGCTTTTGAGACCACCTTATATTTTGTTAAAAAGTGGTTTTGAATGAAACGTTTGCATTTCTACTATTTTTTCCCCCAAAGAATCAAAACAAGAAAACGCACCAATTTTTAATCTCCTCCCCTCACATTTTACCAAATGGAAATGTATCTTACACAAACCTTGCCCTTTTGATTTATTTTGACCTCAACAGACTGGCATCATCTAAAGAAAACCCCCTTGACCAGAAGTCCTGCAACCGTCTCCCCCAAAGGAGCTGACCCCGCAGCCTCTCCCCACCGTGCCGCCCTGCCAGGCGAGCAGAGCTCCCTGCTTGGGCCGGCAGCTCCTTCGAGCCACGCTTCTGCAAGAATCAACTGCACAGCACCTTCATCTCCTTAACCCCAGCGCAGCACAGCCCCTTGTCCTCGATACGACGATTCACCCCAAAAAATGGAGAGAACAGAGGCACAGAGGGGCCGTCCAATTTAGGCAAGGGGCCCCATGTCCAGCCCTGGCTGGGCAAGCAGTTTGTATTCAGGGCCCATCAGCAGCGGTGGGATGCCAGGTTGACTCTCTCAGCCATGGGAGGATTTGCTCGGCCGGGAGGCGGCAGGGCTCGTCCCCACTGCCACGGAAAGATGCTTGAGCCACCGGCCGTACTCCGGGCCGGACGCTCTGCCGCCGCCGCTTCCCTGGATGTGCCGGCCATCCGCTTGCCCGCCGCGGGATGCACCGTATGCATTTTGTGCTGAAGAAGCTCCCCCCAAGACAGCTTTGAGTGAGGTGGGCTCCCAGCAGAGCGCTCCGTTGACTTCATGTCAGCAAGTTTCTGCAAGCGTAGGCTCTAGCCTGACTTTGTCCCAAAATTTCTCGCTGTGCCAGGGGTGTAGCCCAGTTCATATCCTGGGAAACATGTACCAGCAGGGCAGCTGGCCTGCTCCCCGACAACTTCAGCAGAACAGATGCCAAATATGTAATTGCTCTATTTACCCGGAGAAGCAGCCTTCACACTGGAGCTGAAGCACCTGTGCGGGGCTGAACAACACGCAGATCCTTGCAGTCGCAAGAGACTGACGCTTGCAGCATGGACACTGACAACTCGGCCACTTTCGGGAATGCAGAAAGAAGCCTGGCCTGGAAGCACCCATCACCCGCTAGGAAAGCGAGTGGCTTTTGGGACAACTGAAGAAAAACCAGTTACCATAATACACGTGGACATCTGAACGATGTTACCTTCTGTTTCTCAGCACATAGCTGCTAGAGCTAAAGCTGGTCAAGGCTGGCGAGATCCTGCTGCCTCCCCTGCCTTGCCCCAGCGGCACCCGGGAGCAGAGCTGGCTCAGCAGCCCACCCCGCCGCACGCCGGCACAGGGTGCCACCACGGTAGCCCCGATTCGGCTTGACTTTGCTGCTGCCACAGCTTTTCTCCAAAGGTGTGGTGCAGAGCTGGAGGAATTCGCAGCAGAAATCAGGTGCGGGAAAGATAAGGCAGTCTTTAGCCAGGCTAAAGTCTGCGTGTGCCAGCAGCTGTCCTGAACCTGCAGCCCAAGCCAGTGCCAGCCAGGGCACTGGGTACAAAATGGCTCTTTTCCCTTCCCTCAAGCCCAGGTTTCGACATACTAGCACAACACTGGCCCAGTGCTTTAATTTGGGACATTTCTTCCCAAGAAGCAACTACAACGGGTGAGGCTTTGAAACGCCGGGCGATTAACAGAACAGCCTTCGCTTTCCGTTACCCATCCCCATTAACCCTGCCCTAAGATACGACTACTCAGTAATTGTGCAATATAAATAAAACTACACAAGTCTCCCCACATAACTACCCGAGGTTGTTTCGTACCGCTCTTTTACAACAATAACCCCCCTCAAGAAAGGGCGCCTTTTAACCCAAAGGGCGTTAAATCACGGTCACGCTCCGTTCTCTATGTGTTACACTCGAGTTTTGTGGATTATTTCCAGTTTGCTGCAAGGAGGACGCAGAAGCCGCCCCACTGCTCCCCGTGTGCCCGTAACCCCGGAGGGACGGCACGGGAGAGGAGGAACCGCTGCCGTGCCCACGCTGCCCCCCCTGCCTCTCCCGCCGGCGCGGCTGCCGGAGGGAAGGGGAAACCTCACGGCTGAGGCGGGAACTCGGCGGGGCGAGGCGGCGGCACACCTGCACGGCTGCACACCCCCAGCCCCCTCGGCGGGACCCCAGCCCCTTCACCAGCCCGCCCCAGGGACCATCCCAGCGCGCTTCCCACCCGCCAGACCCCGCCGGAGCGCGGGGGCGCCGCCGCCCTCCGCCGCCGCCCGCCTCCCGACCGGCGGCGCAGGGGGGGCCGCCTTCCCCGGGGCGCCGGGGGGTTCAAGCAAGCGGGGCAGCGCCCGGTGACAGCGGCCCGGCCGCACCGCGCCGAGACAAAGCGCCGCCCTCGGCAGCCGCCCGCCGCGGGAGGCGGGACGGGACGGGACGGGACGGGACGGGACGGGACGGGACGGGACGGGCGGCCCCGCCGCCCCTCTCCTACCTGTTACAGGTCATCCCCGCCGCCGCTGCCGCCACCCCCAGCATCCCGCCGGCCGCCGCCGCCCCGCTGCCCGCCGCCGCCGGGAGGAGCCACGCCGGGCGGCGGTAATGGCGCCGGGCGGCCGCCCCGCCGACACGCCGCCGCCGCCGGGGGGCGCGCGCTGCCCGCGCCGCCGCCGCTGCCGCTGCCGCCGCCGCTGCCGCTGCCGGGCCCGGCGCCGCGAGCCGCAGGCAGGCCCCGCCCCGGGCAGCACCGGCCGCGCCCCCCACCCCCGCCGGCAGCGCGTGCCCGCCTCCCCGGCGTTGCCTGCGCGCCGCCCGGCTCCCTCCTCGCCCCGGCCCTCGCCCCCCGGCCCGGCGCAGGCCGGCAGCTCCCCGCCGGGCGCTGGGGACCCGGGCCGCGCCGCCCCCGGCTGCTCCCCAGCGGGGCAGGGGGAGTTAAATCGGCGCAAGTCAGGGGAATCGGGTGATCGGCGTCTTTCAGCAGCCCCGCGGGGCAGGCAGGCGGCCGGAGGGGGGGTCGCGGGCAGAAAGCCCCGCGGAGTTACCCGAAGTAGGTGCTGGAGAGCGGGCGTTGCTGGGCTTTTTTCCAGAACAGAAAATTGCTGTCAAAACAATTGCAAGTATTTTTACTATTTCTTACATGTGGTTGTGTAGTACAGTATTATTTCTAGCGAGAGAGCTATCGCCTCGCCTTAAGGCACCAAATACGTTTAGGTGAGTGTTTACTGGAGCGAGACTCCATTTTTAGTCCCCATATTTAAAAATTTAACGGTACTATTAAGGAATCAGACGGGAAAAGGCCGGCACCTCGCTCAGGTTCAGCTCCCTTTTCTAGAAAGTCACTACAAGTAAGTAACCTTCAACACCGGAGCTGCCAACCCTGAAGGCAGAGGCCCTGCTTCGCTTGGAGAGAAGCAATCTCATTCCAAACCGTCCAAGTTCAGAGACGTACGGATGAATGAAAAGAGCGTTATAGAAAATGCGGGACTATTAAGCACTCCGTATCACCGCCCATTGCCATTCTTAGTATCAGAAGAAGGAAGTGGCGTGGCGAAATGAAAAATGCAAATATTTGAGTGCCAGGGGTAAGGAGGTCTCTGCGCGGCTCCAGGAAGACAGCACGTTCGGGGAGTATGGCAAGCCAGGGAAAATCAGCGTAGGCAGGTACAGGTGAAAACACATCAGAACGTAATTTGAACTACATGTACACAGAGTACATCTACTTCAGTATCCATTAGGACTAGGAACAAAATGTAAACTTTCAGGAATCTAATTCACAGAAGTTATTTGTTTGGTATGCCCCAAGCAGGGTCCTGGACAGAACTACAACTGTGAAAACACAGAGACATCAGACTGCTGGCTTTTTGTTTGTTTGTTTGCTCCTTGGCACAGTTTGGTTTTGCCTGCCAAATTTAGGAATCCAAACATAGCAAAAGTTTAGCATCATAGGGATTACATTTCTGTACACAGGGGGAAATAAAGTATATGGCTGGAAAAGGTAAGGAATGGTATGCCAGAAGAGGGGGAGGTGGTCCTTCCTCTCTACTCAGCACTGGTGAGGCCACATCTGGAGGGCTGGGCCCAGCTCTGGGCTCCCCAGTACAAGAGAGACATGGCCGTACTGGAGAGAGTCCAACGAATGGCCGCTAAGACGACTAAGGGACTGGAGCATCTCTGCTATGAAGACAGGCTGAGAGAGCTGGGACTGTTCAGCCTGGAGAAGAGAAGGCTCGGGGGGGTCTTATCAATATAAATACCTGAAAAGGGAGGGTACAAAGAGGATGGAGCCAGGCTCTTTTCAGTGGTGCCCGGTGACAGGAGCAGAGGCAGTGGGCACAACCTGAAACACAGGAGGTGCCCTCTGAACATCAGGAAACACTTTTTCACTGTGAGGGTGACCCAGCACTGGCATAGGTTGCCCAGGGAGGTTTTGGAGTCTCCAGCCTTGGAGACATTCAAAAGCTGTCTGGACATGGACCTGGGCAACTGGCTCAAGGTGGCCTTGCTTGAACAGGGAGGTTGGACAAGATGACCTCCAGAGGTGCCTGCCAACCTCAACCAGTCTGTGATTCTGTTAAAAAACAAAACAAAATGAAACAGACATCCCCCCACCCCCCCCCCAAAAAAAAAAAAACAAAACCAAAACACCCACTCATTTTAATGAGTCTGGCAGCGGAGCTTCCTTATATCATCTAAGTAAGTAAGTACTCATTCTGTGCCAGCTGAAGGTAATAGTACCCTTCTGTTTTTTTTCTAATCAACTTTGGGCTGTCTGCCATTACTTGTAGGCAGCTTCATGAATGTCTTTAATTAACCTCAGTTTGTCTGCAAGGATCATAGAATCATAGCGATTATTCCCTATGAATCCCTATTATTCCTTTAATTAACCTCAGTTTGTCTGCAAGGCTTTCGGGGTCTCTCCCATTGCCCGTCCTGCTGGGGGGCTGTACGAGGCAGCTGCCCCTGACTGCTGCGCCCAGCCAAAGAGCAGCACCTCTGACCAGCACAGCCTGAAACAGGGGGAGGTGGCTGGGCAGCCGTGCAACTACCAGGGCAGCAAACTCCAAAACAGTGAACTCTGGAAATAATTAACTGGCAGGGCCTGCCAGCGAGCGCAGCCGTTACGCTCCTTCCTTTAGAGATCACATTAATAGATTTAATGGCAAGTGAATTGCACCATGTGCAGTTTTCCAGTGCTTTTAAAGATAAGATCCCCGGAGCCTAGCTGGCAATATAATCTCAAAGTAGCAAAGGCATTCGTAGAGAGCGGGAGAGCCTCCCCCAAACATGTACGTATGCCAAATGCTAAGTACTAGCTGCTTTTGGAAGCACCGTACCACGAAAAGCCAGGAATTCAGTTTCGCAGATTGCCTCCTTAGGCTCTGTGCACTTTGCAGCAAGTTTGTGCCTTGGCTTTGGGGTCTGATTTACATTTTTGTTGTGTCTTTCTGTACAACAGAAATAACAATACTTAATCGTTATTAATTCTCCATTACGTAGTATTAGAGCATGCTGGCATTCTAATTAACTTGTAAAATTCAGTCCAGAATACAAATAATTTAATAGGGTTCACAAACACACACTGCAAACTGAAAAGAAAAAAAAAGGTCACTCCTTCCAGTCCAGTACAATGAAAGGCTACAACCATTTTCTTCCTATGCAGTTTGTAGAAAATATGGTAATCTGCCTATTTATTGCTGCTCTCCCATCACGAAGTTAAACATTCGACTGCTAATGCACTTGGCATCAGGAGGAGAAGTGCCATTATCCCCAGCAGACGAGTGAGGAAACAGAGAAATTGAAATTAAATTCACAAAGGAAGCATGTGGCAAAGCAGGGACTTTGGACTCCATGTCTCCAGACCAGCATATTAATCACAAAATTAATGTCTCTTTTTTTTTTTTTCCCCCTCCCATCTCTCCCTGCTAGACTAGAGTAAAAAGCAGTTTTAAGTAGACATATGCTTTTGATGCTCTGTTTCCAGAGCACTTTAAGTCTTCCATGACTGTTGAAATGCCAAAATACAGTACCGTGGCTGGCAGTGGTGGAAGTGACAGCACAAAACCTTTGCCTGTTCGGAGCTATACACGTTATCGGCTTTGGTGACACCAAACAAGGCTGTTATTGTAGGCCTGGTGAAGAAGTGAGAAGGGAAGGGTTACTGGGGAGGCAGACGAGAAGGTGGCTGCTTGGTGAAAGAACTTGACTGCCTGTCTCTGATCACAAATATCAGCATCTTTACACCAAGTCCTTTTTCATTTCCAGAAAAAGTGTTGTACAGTTTTGCCACAGTGATATGAAGAGACTTGACTAAGTAACTTCCAGCTGTGGTATTTGCTCTAGCTTTTGCTTTCTCCCAGGACTTCATGCAACCGCAGATGGTATATTCTTCCTCGTGTTGTTAGTCACCCGGAGTGCCTGTTAACACAGCAGCCCCGTGGCTGTTTACCTTAATATAATCAATAGATTTCCACTGTAAACCGTGTCAGTGTTCTTCATGTCATACCTTCAAAGATATGAAGTTAAAGCAAGAACAAAGGAAAGCTTGACCATTTAAGTATGAATAATTTTTGAACACAGGTTGTCCAGCTAAACATTCCTCGCAAAACTGTTAATGAAGTCACAAGTAACAAATTAAGTCGGTTTCACATTCTTGCTCAGCATTAGTAACTTCACAACTCAATTGTGGAAATAAGCTTTGACCACTATTTGATCTCCATAAAAATCTTTGCTATTTTTAAAAATAGCCTATAATTTACCCAGAGTACTAACAGACTTATTTTAGTGATCATTCTGACATCCTTATAAAAGCAGAATCAAATTTCTGCTTCATGCACTTTACACATGCCTAGTATATTTGGCTTCACCTTTTCTTGGAAGATGGAAGGAGATAGTGCAAGAACAGGGGTATAACTTTTGAAGATCAATCTCAAAACCCTGCAAAATTGATCATTAAAATTCCATATTTAGCAGCATAAATTTCTGCTTCGTGACAAGGTCAGTAATTGGACGGACACACTAACAGCTAAAGAACAAGCTTATGGCAGCACCACAAAACAGGTACTTTAAAAAGTAACTTAATGACTTTTGGTGATCATGGTATTATGCTCACATTTTTATTTCAGCTTGTACGCCACTTGCATATAACAGAAGAATATGGAAATTTGTCCACAGCAATGTTTATTGCTGGTGATGCTTTGAAAAAAGTTCAGGGCATCTATTCCAAACCGAAAGCTTAGTCTACATTGATAGATAAAGCTATAAAAAGAGTTAATTTAATACACAGTCATCCTTTCTGTTTATCAGGCTATTGTCATTATGCTCCACCTATCATAAAAAATAAACCTCTCCCTAAGCCACCCCAAATTCCTAACCCACCCCTCAGAAATAGTTTTTCAAAGTCATCACTGTTCAACAGCAGAAGGTGGGGAACAAATCTGACGGCAAATCCTGCTGACAAACCCATCCTTCTCTACCGCGTATGGACCGTATTTTAGCACGAGCATCCCCAGCTATTGCAAGATCAGCGGTATCGCCATTGGTTAAAAAAAAAGTCATTGCTTGATGACAACAATTTGATGCGACTAGTTTTAATTACCTGTTTATTATTTTGTGTGGTTATTTGGATTGCTTTGCTAATGCCAGTATTCAGAGGTCCTCCAAAGAGAGGAAATGTCGCTCAAGAGTCAAGCAGCACAGAATTCAGTCAAAGACCTTGGGATAATTGGAGGGGGGGAAACAAGTTCCAACTCGAAGTAATTTAAGTCTGTCATTTTTCTATTTTAAGCTTTTTGTCAGCGCAATTTCCATCCTTCACAGAATGTTACAAAACCTATTGTTAGCTTTTCTGCGTTTTCTGAAAATCCTTCTCCTGCAAGAGAAGCATGATATATCCACTATCCCCCACTGCTCTGCAAAGAACTGGTTTAACCAGTTTCCAAGAGAAAGGCTAGTTAGGGCAGGGAGGGAGAGCCACCCTGTCAACAACAGGAGCTGGTTAAGTTTTTATTCCCTCCAGCTGCTTCTCTCTCCACTCTCCCAAAGGCTGTAGCCCTCTGCCCGCGGAGCGGAGCGGCCACCCAGCTGTCCCCCGGCAAAGGCTGGCAGCTTTGCCTAGGTTGCTGCAGCTGCAGGTTTAAGGCGATGGTGTGACCACTCGCGAGAGGAACACCAACGAGTCTGTCTAAATATTTGGATGCTAAAAGCTAAAATGGTATGATTGGCCTTCTCCCTTGGCAAAAGTAATGCTGAGCATCAGCAACTTAACTCCACAGAGGGGAATAACGACAGTAAAACAGTACTTAGGTAAAAGCCTTTTTCTGGAATTCTGTAATGGTTTCCATGGTTTTAACTTTTGAGATGTCCTGCGTGCTGCAAAGGGCAAGAGATCCAAGAACTAATACGTACCTCCGCTCCAGAAACACTCTGAGTGTTCTCAGAACAGGCTTCGATTTTCAAGCCATTAAGCTTCCAGATAAAACAATAAGAAAACCTTTAAATCCTATACTCATATACAGCTGCTAGCCAACGTCTATCACTTTAAAACGCTTTCAAAGGTCATTATAAGAGGACTGGGACTGTGCCCATGCCTGAAATAGCGCACTGGTTTTTACACCGATTACCTTTACCTTTACCTTGCATTCTGAAGAAGCCTACAGGCATTCAGCTGACAGCAAGAAGGATACATGATTCACTAGTACCAAAGTGGATTGAATTGTTGGAGCAGTAACTGATGCGCATTTTTCCACTTCGTTTTACTATCCTCCGTCTTCATTATTCAGTCCAGCCTTGATCCTCGGGATGAGCCAGGGGAGCACAGGACAGGAAGGAAGCTCTTGAACCTAAGAAGCACCTTCTCATCCTTGCAAGACAATGTGATAAATTTTAGATCAAATTCAGTTTGAAAAGTAGTCAGATTATTATTTCCCTTCCCCTAAGCATATATACATTTATGTGAAAGCTGTTAGAAGCTGACTTTAAATATCAGGCTTTCTTTTTGACTGCTTTATATCCATTTGTTATGTCAACTTCTTTTCACACCTTTTGATCCCGTCTGACCACATATTTGTATAGTAAGCATAGCCTCACAAAAAACGGATGGCAAAGAGAGAAACACACCAAGCTCTCACTTCAATCAATCAAACCACCCCTTCATCCATAGAGCATCTAAGTTTTGCACTCAGACAGCTGTGCAGATACAGAAAAATTATCACAGGCAATTACGGAAGAGGTAGCTCTGTCCACTTCAAAGCTGAGCACTATTCAGAAGAAGTGCTGATTTATAAGGTGGCTGGTACTTGGAATAAAAATACTAAGTGCAGTCCTTCCAACAAGCACATTCATACCTTCTGCATCCGTCCTCTTCTTCACGTCAGATATTGTCAGATTGTTGGTGACAATCTAGTAACATATTTGAAGCAATTTAAATGAGCCTTTTTTTTGAAAACTTGATTTTTTTTTTTCTAAAAACACCATAAACCAGTTTCTTTTCCTTTTCCATTCATCCAGAAGTCTCCATCACTGTTACTGTGTTCCACAGTAAAGACTGCGGCTACTATACCAAATCCATAAAATCGTCTTTTTAATACTACAGTAAACATCCCCTTGTTTTCTACCTTGCAGCTGAATAGCATTTTCTCAGGGAAGAACAGGCATTCAGGGAAAAAGAAAGGCACTCTGTTGGGTAAAGGTGAATTTTATTGAAGTGATGGCCACATGAAAAGGCCATCAAAGACATATTTCCACCCAAAACACTGCTCTATTCAGACTAGCAATTCTGAAATTACTACAACAAATATATTTTTACCTCTTCATACATTTGGTTTCTCAGCTTGTGGGTGGTAACTGCTATTTGCATGGCTCCTAAAGGAGATATTTTCACAGTACCAGTAACAGTAGAACTATCAGGTAGTTGAGGAAGTATTGGTGCATGGGGTGAAGCCAAGGCATAAGCCAAATGAGGCATATGTGGTTAAGCTGCCTTCAAAGCCACTTAGTACAAACTAAGGAGAGTTTTAAAATATTCCTTCACAATTCCAGGATATATTGGCTGTTATCAAAGCAAAAGGATGGAGGGCAAGAGCCAAAGGAAGATTTAAATTTAGAAAATAATCTAACCATCTATTCTCTCAATTATGCTTTGGGGAAGGAGGGTCACGAAAGAAAAAAGCAACTCTACTCTCTCATGTGTCACTTCTAACACAGGTTCCCTTTGGCCATCCTGAACCCTGAATCCAACTGGCCACATCTGCACTACAGCCTGACAAGCTTGGGTCTTCCTGTCTTTCAAATGGAGCACATTTGCCTTGCACAGATGGGTCTCCCCCTGGGAACATGGATGGCACATGACTCGTTTCCACTACAGCCAGTACAGGTAGTTAAAAATGCAGCTACAGTGCGCACAGAGGCCTGTCAACTCGGGATCACTCCCATTTTTGTTTTTTAATTAGTATATACTCTCCATAGTGACAGTAGAGTCTCTCTTGTTTCTTTTTTTTTATTATGCCCTCCATAAGCCTGGGCTGAAGGCAGGCTGAAGAGTAACATTTGGTCCTAAGCTTGTAAACTGTTTGGGCAGGGGTTACATTTTCTGGGAAACATCCTAGCAAAATATGGCACTGTAAAGAAAACAAACAAATAAAAGGACCAGAAAGCAAAGTCAGCACAGTGCTCTTCCAAAAAAGAGCACCACAGTGTATCAAGAAGCAGCAATACTAGTTACAATTTTAAATTGCTTTTTGAAAGCAAATCACAGCTACAGTGCTGTACATTACAAATGCAAATATATGACATATAAAAAGTTTTCTATGCAAATAATCCTGCTTCCAGTCCACATTCTTCTATGCCATTTACTGCAACTGCATATTAAACTTTGATATATTTGCTTACAGACAGTTTATTGCCATGAAGGTAAGTTCTGGCAATCTTAGCAACAGAACACAGTTTAGTAGCAGTTATTAAAATATCTTTACATTAATTAAGATCTTAATCTTCCATCATAAGAAAAAATATATATAGTAATGCAAGAGGTGTCCACTACATTCATAAGTACAATACTTGAGTTTCACTAAAAACAGTGAGCATGCAACTCAGACCTGAAAGAAGTCAATAAGCAACTGGTATTTCATACAGCCAGTGATGTACGTTACTTGCATACATTTATTCACAGCTTACAATGTTAAATAATATACAGTTCTGAAATGCGTGCATTTTAAAAGGAACTTGTCACAGCTCTTTAAAGACGGCTGAGCAGATGTTGTGCAGAAGAGACTAAATAAGGTCAGCTGCAAACTGAGTTTGAACTAAGTAAGATGAAGTCGTACCCTTCCACTCACGTGCTCCCATTGTTAAAATCGCAGCAGGAGAATGACTTGCGCTTATTTTTATGCATATTTCAAATCTCTCCTGTCGCTCTGTTTTGGCATTCTTTTGAGTGACACTAACCAAATCCATCTGTGAATAAGGAGTTAGAACTCAACATCCGAGATCTGGAGCAAATCGTGAATGTTGAAGATATGGTAATCGTTTCAAAAGTAAATGCAAGAAAGCCTAAACGTAGCCTCATGTTTGCTATCTACATTTCCAAGCTACTGGTGCCTAAAAGACTCATCCCCAGACTACCACTTATCAGTTCTGTGATCTGAAAGTTCACAGAGAATGTCTTCACTGGTAGCACAAACCATAAAGATTCCAGTTAGAACACATATTGGGGGGGGGGGGGGGGGGGCGGGGGGAAAGGTGCTTAAGACTGGGGAAAGGAATTAAAATACCTAAATAAAGCCTGTTGGCTTTGTTGATTGTGTACTGAAATACATACAAGAAGCAAGCAATAAACCAAAAGTGCAGTTACTGAACAGTTTATTCTCAACTGTGCTGCCCTTCTGCTGTTCTTATGTCCAGATTAATCTCAGTCCCAAGTAAGATAATGCTAAAGGAATGAGCATCATTTCCTCAGAGCCTCAACTAAGATAGCCAGGAAAGAAAGAATACTATTTCATATTGGTGTGTACACCAGGGAATGATTCACTGTAAAACAGCACAGAGAGCATGAAAATATGAGCAAAAAAGATGGAAAGACTCAAAGACTCTTGTTGGAAGGTAAGCAGGGCTTAAAAACATGTGTACACATTTTAATAACTTACAAATAAATTAAGATGGTGAAAGGCAGTATGGACTAGAACAGGGAAAAAGAAGGCTGAAGCTAAAAAAGGTGTTGTGTGGATAACAGAAAAAGTAATTCTATGGCAGAGATGTATTCTTGGAAAAAAACCCAAACGTTCTGTTGAATAACCTGGAACAGAGATTATCTCATCTGTGCATAAGCTTTGTGCAAATGACATGTGCAAACACAGAAAAGTGAGAGAAGGATGTAACATCTTCAGTCATTAGAACATTTAGAAGGTGCATCTATTGACAAAAGTTCTGTCCTTTTCTCTCAGAAGTTATTGTTAGGAGTCTGACCTACAGACTCAGATTCTTCCTTTAGTGTCTTCAATATGACTAAGTCAGTATGAGTAGTCTTTTCATCTAAGTACAGACATCACGACAGTAATGAAACATTTCCTGGTCTTAAACACAAACTTCCAACCTCAGGTTAAAAAGCCATAGCTTAAGCCCTTTCTCCCAAAGCTTCAGCTCACTTACGACCTCTGATTCTTGGAGTACTATCCCAAGACTTCCATAAACACCATTAATCTCTACTACAGTACCATACTCCAGATGTGCCAAGCGTTACATTTCATATAGTTTTAGGCACCCTCTACATTTTGTGGACCGCTGCCTTCATATCATACCCGGCTTTTGCAAAAAAAAAAAAAAAAAAAAAGACAAAAAACAACATATAACCAAGACTAAAAATTTAGTCAAGTCAAAGCAGAAAATGCCATTTCTGTTTCTTAATGATCTTACATTTTGTAAGCATCACCAGAGAGGAAATAACTCAATTTTAATTTCTTCAATGTGCAGAGAATAACACTAACCACATAGATTAGCGAGCTGACAAAAATATGTGAAAGAAACTGTAAACACTTTAAAATGCTTTAAGTCTAAAGTCTAGTTATGCCAGTTACTATACTAGATCAAGTTTTTAAATCGGTATCGAAAGAGCCATCACAGGTTTGTCAAATTCTGTTTCCAAGCAATTTGCAATTAATTTGTCACTTCTCATTATACATCTGATCATCAGCTTTAACATTTACAAGAGGAATAGTTCACTGCTGTCAGAGCATAATACAGGACAGTCTTTCAGAGCTACTGAGGGCTTCTTTCTTAGAAGAGCCTGAAAAGCTGAAAATAACACACAGAAATGAAAACCTGCAGTTCAATGCTACAACACCAGCAGATTGTTCTTCTACATTAAGATTTCTCTTTTTGCAGCTGTGGAATGTGTTGAAAGATTCAGCGTTTCCACTGTCTCATCGAAGTCCCGACCAGCTGTGGAGGTACGAAGCCCACCCAGAGGGCCGTGAGGTACTCTCTTCCTCACCTGAAGGAGGAAGAAAAACATACTTTAAACCAAGTTTATTATGTCAGACATTGCATCATTTGGTTACATAACCTTGTTTCCCCCCCACCTCTGTTCTTTTTCAAATGCTGTCCTCGTAAACTTGAGGAGGAGGTAACATTCAGTACTCACTCTTGGCCTGCCATAGATATGTTCATGGATTTTATCACCAAGTCCACTTTACCTGGGGTACTTAAGGATGTTTTAAAGAGGCCATTTATCACCTTTCTCCAGAAAAATCCAATCAGTGTTCATTAGAGCGGCAGAACAATGTCAAAATGCTATGGACTTAATTTACACCTCATCTTTCCAAATGCAAAGCCTATCATGGAATGCAGTACTTTGCCACCTTCCTTATTCATGTGATTTTGTTCACGACTTTTAAGTGCTTACATATACACACACGCTACTTTTTATATTAATTTTAAAATAAATATAGGTCAGTTGCTAATGAAGTACAAGAAGCTACACGTTGTTATTGAGAGGTGACAGACAATATCTTAAAAAGTGTTTTTAAGGGGACAAACGCTCAAACAGAGTATTTGAAGCGGAACCAGAACATTATTATACAGTCAGCTCTTGGGTTAATTCCTTGCAAAGGCTTAACTTAAGCTTTTTCTTTCCTTCCCTAGTTCCTTTATTTCTCAAACAAAAAGCATATTTCTTGAACAGATTTTTAAAGTTAATATATTGAAACTAATATTAGATCTGCAGTACTGCCTTGAGAGGACCACTTTAACTATCTTTTTAGAACATCTGCCAAGAAAGTAATTCATTTATAGTAACCTCTATTTTAAGGTCACTTTGACAGAAATCTGTAACTCTAGTCAAATCATGAGCACATTAAATTTTTAAAACTTACTATCGTCTTCCTAAAATGTGTATGTTTCAGAAAAAATTATATTTTACCTTAATTTTATTTATATTTTTGGGTATTTTTTCTGTTTTCTGAAAACTGAATAGTAACTTCCCAACAGAGCGATTGCTAGCTCAGTAGCATTATGCTGCTAAGCTTTGTTTTTCCTCAAAGGGCTACATAAAAGAAAGCACAGAACTGCAGTTGCCTTTATTTCCACTTTTGCTTTTTTTGTGACAATGTTTGGAACACCACCTACCTTGGGCAATTGCAACTAGCTTCCCTTTCTCTTCAGGGCTGAGCTGCAACATGGTGTCTATTACTGGGAGCAGCCTTTCTTTCTCGCTTCCTGATTTTAGAAATATGAACTGCAATAGAACATTCTTCAAGTATTCTAGATTAGCCACAGACTTTTCTCTCTCTTGATTTCTTTCCAATCTTCTTATTTCATTCTTAAGAAGCTGCAGATGAGGAAAAAAATATGCAATATTGTTTGCTTCATATAATGAGTAATTGAACAAAGGTCTTTTGAAGAGCTAAAAAGTGACTTATGCAGCTTGCTTCAAAAAGAATGATGTGTGCATAGCACATATTCTGGAGAAAAATCCAGTGAAATTTGAACACAATAATGTCGTCCAGAAACAACTTTTTATTGATCAAAAATCACCTTTTTTGATAAAATCCATGCAGCAGTTATAACGCTATATGGTAGTAACTATTTAATTTCAGCGATAAAGAGTTGAACAGTTAAATAAGCAACATGGATCAAAGATTTAACAATGTTATCATTCATTAAGAAACATTTTATAAAAGAAAGCTTAGCATGTTTAGAGAACATGCTAACTTCAAAAATGTTTTCAAAAAACTCAGGGAAGTACAATCAAATCAAACCAAACTCTGTTAGTACATGTATCTTCTTTTAACTTAAGACAGCTAAAAGGGGTTACAGGAAGATAAACCAGACAATGCTTCCCTTGGGATTTACTACTTTTATCTAAGTGAAAATTGTTTTCACAATAATAAGTGAAAATTGTTTTCACAATAAAGGCACTTTACTACACATTAAACTTGAGATTTTTTTTGTAGCAGCTTTTACACCCCACCCACCCCCCCCAAGCTAGAAACTGGCGGGAAAAAAAACCCAAAACCTGAAGTCAGCTCTGGAAGTGCTAATTAGTCCTGTGGAATAAAAGCCCTTCCAAAATTAAGTTTTGCATCACCAAATTTTTATAGACTAGGATTTTCTACATGGTTTAGTGGTGGACTTGACAGTGATAGGTTAACAGTTGGACTTGATGATCTTAAGGGTCTTTTCCAACCTTAACAATTCTATGATTCTATGATTCTGAAACATATTTGGTGTTAAACATTTATTTGGGCTAAGAAACAGACCGTAGAAATTAGAGCTGTCCCCACACTTCCTGCATGTCTGCTAACCTTTATTTGTTCCATTAGGATGGCATTGGTTGCTTCTGATTCACGAAGTAATTCATTCAAGTGATCAGCACTCTTCGCTGTTGTGTTTAGTTTCTGAATCAGTTCATCCTTGGTGAGTTCGGTTTGCCACTGAGATGGTTCTGCAATTAATTGGAAAAGAAAACTGAGAGAAGGAAAAAGCACTTGCATCTACTTTATACTAACTTAACATTAGGACTTCATTAATGTAGTTTCTTAGAAACAAAATCCATGCAGAGTCAAGACTGCAAAATTAACAGGCATTATTACTGCTGCTGCATGCTTGTTTGTGATCTGTTCTTGTATATATATTAGAAGGGGATTGGCAAATCAGTTCTAAGCACGTCAAGATACATGGTTTTAATTTACCCTTTGTTTCCTACCCATAGAGAGAGATTTTCAACAGTGCTCCACAAAGTGTTCAGCAGACTTTTAAAACATGATTAGATGCTACCATATATTTTTCTGCTTTTTTGGGGACTCTTAGAACATAGTTCTTCATGCTGGCTTTCATTTTCCTTGAAAAAACTATGAATAAATTCCTGTTCTAATAAGCCACGTTAAGATGAACAGACATTTTATCCTTTCATTAATGAGAGTTAAATCAGCACTTGTCTCTATTAGAGGCTAGTCCAGAACACAAAAAGTTCTGTAACTATTCACTGACTTGCTCATCCAGTCTTTTCCCTTTAGAAAGTCACAAATATGACATCTTTAAATCACTAAAAACCTGTAGCAATGTTGTATTGTTAGTCCTTACTCAAGGACAAAACTCCTACAGAAATTCAGGATAGTGTAAACTCAGTGGCACTTAAGTAGACTTGTGTCTTGCACCTAAAAGCATGAAAACACATTCTGAGATATTTTGAGGGCGCAAACTTCTGCAACGTACATAGGCAAGTGCTTCAAAAAGCCACATGTTCTACCTACCAAGTTTTGATTCCGGGGAGTTGAGAAGTTGTTCCAAGGATGGTACATAGGTGCTGGCTGAAGAGACAGACTCCGTGTCTGTTGTTTCCATACCTTCTCCCTCTTCCCTAGCTACAGTGTGCACATCAAGAACAGGAAGGTCAGTGTTTCGCCGTTCTCTTAAGTTCTTCGTTGCTGGATTTGAAACAGCTGGACCTGAAAGATACTTACTCACGTTTGTCTTCAGAATGAAATTGGTAGGGCTATTTCTGTGTGACTGTCTCAGATTGCAGAGCAGTATATAAAATAGTCTTCAAAAAGCAGGGGGAGGAAAGGTGAAGAAAAGAGAGAAAGCTAGATGCACACATAACGTTTATAATAGAAAAAACAGCCTTTCACCTCCAAATGACCATTCCAGTCAAAGCTGGTTTCTAAATCCAAACTTGATTGGCAATTTTTATTTCAGTGACTATGAAACTTTTGTGCAACTCTCCCTGAAGATGTGTTGTAGCTATGACAAGTGTCAGATGTTTTTAATGCAAAACAGAATTAGCTTTTCTTTCAACCAGTCCTGTGGTAGGTGTAAATTGTTCTGTTTTAATACTGTGTGCACTATCCTGCTGCTTCAGTAACATATGGAAAGAGTAAATTCTTAAACTGTTACTGCTGCTTGGCAAATGTCCGACTACACCCTAATTACTAACTTCACAGATACAAAAATAGCACTTGAGCTTGAACACAGAAAAATCTTAAATTTGAAGAGGGATCAAATAGCAAGTATACCAATAACAACCATTGTTAAAACAGCTTTCAGTACATTTTTCTTTAGCTTTACCCCTCACACTGGAGGCAGAGTTCCAGTATGCTCCAAAATGTGACACAAACTGATAGGAAGAACACCGAATATTTACAAAGTAATTTCCCTCCATCTGTCTGACAATGCAGGTACTGCAGAAAAGATAACAGTGATGCAGATTCTAGAACAGAACAGAATAGTTCTACTTGGAAGGGACCTACAACGATCATC
This sequence comes from Nipponia nippon, assembly GCF_047370975.1. Taxonomy (NCBI): domain Eukaryota; kingdom Metazoa; phylum Chordata; class Aves; order Pelecaniformes; family Threskiornithidae; genus Nipponia; species Nipponia nippon. The sequence goes on along the minus strand of NW_028262336.1, from coordinate 64,214,953 downwards.
TAGTCCAATGGCCTGAGCACCTCAGGGCTGACCAAAAGTTAATGCATGTTATTAATCGCATTGTCCAAATGCCTCTTAACCACTGACAGGCATGGGGCATCGACCACCTCTCTAAGAAGCCTGTTCCAGTGTTTGACCACCCTCTCGGTAAAGAAATGCTTCCTAATGTCCAGTCTGAACCTCCCCTGATGCAGCTTTGAACCATTCCCATGTGTCCTATCACTGGATACCAGGGAGAAGAGCTCAGCACCTCCCTCTCCACTTCCCCTACTCAGGAAACTGTAAAAGAGCAATGAGGTCGCCCCTCAGCCTTCTCTTCTCCAAACTAGACAAACCCAAAGTCCTTAGCCACTCCTCATAGCACATGCCTTCTGGCCCTTCCACCAGCTTTGTTGCCCTCCTCTGGATGCATTCAAGGACCATAAGATTCTGAAGGGACAGTAATAACAATGACACTTTCCCTACTTGGTATCAGTGGATTGATATGGCATGCTGCAAATTCTCAAGAAAAAGTTTCTGGTGTATTACAGAACCACACACTATAAGCATGTTTTAGATTCAGATGCAGGTATGCAAATTTGTGTCTAACCCAAGAAAACCTGGTATTATGACTGAAAGTTACCTCTAGTGCTTGGTTCACTCTTGAGCTGGAAGAGCTGAGCTTCTACTCTGGACAGTTGCTGCTGAAGCGTCTCTACTGTCTTCCTGTGCTCTTCTTGCAGGTTCCTCACTTGATCTCTGAAATTGTTCCGGAGGGCTTCGTTCTGGGCTGTCAGCTGACTCAAAGTCTGGGCGTGCTCTGTTTTCATGACCATGTTCTCAGATTGTATTGTGCAGAGCCTGAAAACAGCGTACACACAAAATGTAAGAAATGAATGGCAAAACACTGTCATTTTTACATTTAAAAATTTTTAGAGTTTACAGTAGTTTTCAATTTTCACGTGAAGGATTATCTTAGAATGACCGTGCAACTTCTTTCCATTTAAATTCCTCTTTTTACAGGGAAAATCTAAGAGTGAGACAGTTACACTTATTACCTATCATATGAATGCACTGTGCTATATAAACTCTTGATTTCTATTTCAGAATGCAAAATTCAGACATCTCTGGGAAAAAATGAAAGTATTAGAGACACCGTAGTCTAAACATTCTTAAATTCTAAAATTGCAACATGACTGTTTATAGTGTCATACAGGGCATGACACTTACCTTATACTCTACTTCCTTTAACACTTATTTACCAAACATTTATGCAGGACTTCTGAAAACAAAAGTTTCTGAGAAGCTAAGTTTAGTTTTTTTAAGCTTCAACTTTCAGTGCAAAAGAGGGCAGAAGAGTGTAGTTGTTAGCATGTCAGTACCACATCAATTGTACTTGGTTTGGAGGTACTCCAGAAGCAAGACAAAATTGTCACAAGCAATTAAACAAGTGCATGTATGGAAAGACTAAGCATAGGACTTGCCCTTATAAGCATACAAACTTAAATATAGCCAGAGTAGCAAAGAGCTAGTCTCTCTGAGTACAAAGGGAACCTACTGTGAAACGGGTTGTTTCCAGAAAAAGGCAGAAGGACATAATTTAGTTGATTACAATGAATCATCATGTGGCTATCAGGAACAGATAAAACAGTACAGAGATAGAGACAAGAAGTCAACAGTTCCTAATACTAAGCTGTAATTTCTAATGAATATTTCATGTGAACTTCTTTGTACCCTGAATAGAGAAGAAAAGACAAGGAAAGATCCTTTTTGAAGAGCTCAAGTGTTAGGTACTCATGGGATTTTTCAAGAATTGATACAGATTAAACAGATTCCTTTCCTTTTGAAAGAAACAGCAGATTAAGATTGTGGCAAGCATACGCTTAAAAAACAGTACTTTCTGTAAGAAAGGCACTTGGTGGACACAGGACTGGATATTTTGTCAGTGAAATGGTTTGCTCTGCATTTAACTACCCTTTCTAATAGGAAACATCCATAAAATTTAGTTGAGCAGTCCAAACGTAGTGCTGAGCATTGGACTTAAAAATAGTCAATTTAGAAGTTAAGACTAAAAGTGCTTAAAAAATGTTAATTTTTAAATCTGATAGTTAACAGGTAGAAAGCTTGCAAAAATTCCCTCATCAGCTACTGTTTCATTTTCATTGCTGAAACTTCTGAAGGCTGATGAAAAATAGCAAACAATCCTTTGGAAAATTCCTTTAACTTTCTCAACAGTTATGCCCTTTCTTTGGGAAGTACAGTTATAGGCCACTACATGCCCAGCCCTTAAAGTTCACACAAAATAAAATATCTACATCTAATCATCAGCAGACCCTACTTTTCACGGAGTTCTGCCTCTTTTGCAACAGTCTCTTGCAGCATCTTATTGTGTCTTTCCAGCAGGGTGTCGTGTTCAGTCTGCAATGCCTGGAGTTCAGATGCATTCATCTGTGAATTATGCTGAGCATCTTGCAGCTTAACTTTAAGTTGATCTATCACCATTTCCAACTGTTCTCTGCAAGGGAAAAAAAAATAAATAAACAACATGCATTTAAAAAGCATTATATTATTTCAGAACCTATATTATATCCACAACATTTTGTATAGCTGATCCTAATTGCTTATTTATTAATTAAATCAAGACAGTACCATGACCAAAATAATCTTAGAATGTGACTGCAGCAGAAAAAATTAGGAAAGTTCTGATCATGTTTCAATATAGGTACAAATAGGTTTATCACATCCCATCTGAACTACTGGGAACGTAATTATTGGGGTAGAGAGTGTGACTGCTACCACTTTCTACTTCAAACTGGTTTGGAGGAACAAGACAGAAGAACAATAATATGTGGGATGCAGATGGGAGAAAAAATTTCTTCTTAAAAGTCGTGGAGGGTTTTTTGTTTGTTTAGGAAATGCACATCAGTTCAATAAGACTGAATACAGGAGACATGGTGGGAGGAGATTTTGAGCAAAGGACGAGAAAGCAAAATCAATCCGTAAAAACAGATAAACTCTGTTAGTCAGAAATAAATCAGAATCAGATACACCAGGACGAAAAAGTCTTAAGTCACACACATTCTCCTTTCATGCTTTCTGTATTTATATATGCAGACATCTCCATTATCTCATGAACTGTATATCTCATTAAGCCTTAGAGTTGATACTTGGAAATAATTTCTTTGAAAACTATTTTTCATCTGTTTATTGCTTGATTACTTGTCCACTTTGTTTCCAGTGTGACCCTCTTTCACAAAAACCTAACAATACCGTAACTTCTTGAAATTCTGCAAAAGGGGGAGATAAAGAAACACAACTCTTGTGGTTTGCTTGCTTCAAAGAAAAGAAGGGCTAGATGTATTAAAAAAAAAACCAAAAACAAACCAACCATAAAACCGAAGTCCTCTAAGAAAGCACAAGTCTCCCTCTGGTGGATTTTCAGCAGCAATTGCATGTACTGTTTTAAGATTGTGTCAGAAGTGACTTTTGGCATCTCATGCACAAATGCCCAGTCTGTCACCAAGGACAGCTACCAATAACTTATAAAAATAACTTAGAGAAACTGATCTACTTTTGCAGTGGGTTCAGACATCTTCTGAAGTGAATCTGAATTTACCTGGCTTACGACTATACTTAGATGCTTTTCAGGGAACTTTCGGCAGTATAACTTTCCCCCCCTAAGTTTTTCCTCATATAACAGCTGATAAGCATTTCGTAAATCTGTTGGAACTGATGCCTGAATTGGCAGCCAGAGCTTTACCTACACTAAACCATTCCTTCCTGAAAAAGTTCAAAGTGAGCGCAGCTGAACAGTACCAATCTGCTCTTCTTAGTTGGAAATGGCGCTCTGCTGCAATACTTTATGTCAGAGAAAATGATGTGTCAAGTCTACACAGAAGATGCTGGCTAATTTCAGCTCATGAGAATCTTCCTAACACCTTACTTCTCCCTCTGACTGTAATAACAACAACAACAACAGGTAATCTACACAAAAATAAATGTTAAAAAAGACAAATCAAGGAATTAGAAACTAACATTGTACCACCATGGTACATATGAATGATCTTTCTTCTGTTCAGATAGGCAGAGCCACTGTTAGATTACAGATCAGATAATGTTTATAGAAATAAAGAGGATTTTGTTGGGTTTTTTTGTTGTTGTTGGTGGTGGTTTTGGTTTTTTTTTAAATCAAAGTAACTGGGGAAGTACACTACCTCCCTTCTGATATTTTCCTTATTCAAGCAAAGAGTTAAATAGTGGAACTCACTTGTTGGTCAGAAATTAGCAAAGTCAAGCACTATAATTTGAATATCAGTATTTTTCTGTATGTGTACAAAAATTTTAGTTTTACCTTTCTTGTTTGGCTCCCTCAGATTCTGTCTGAGAAGCAGATTTATTCTTTTGCTGTTTTAGAACATTATGCACACGGACTTTGTAGCTCTCAAATTCAGATGTAACAGATGCTTGTTCAGCCTATCACATAGAAAACAAACCCTTAATAAGTTATGCGATTGACTACTGCTCCCTTGTTTCTCTAAAATGAAATACATCTTACACTGAAAAAAAAATTAAGAACCTCCTGTTGCATTTTCTTCTTTTAAGTGGATAATTAAAATCATGGCTATCATAACAGATCATGTTTCTTTAGACTTTAATTGAATATCATAAAATGTGAAACTTAACTGATTTTCAACATACCAATATTAAAGAAAAGAAAGAATACTTGCAAATTAAAAAATTGCATTCAACAGAGATTCACAAGCAAGGGGTTCTATCAAACAGCTTTAAATGGAGGCAAAGGTGAAGGAAAAAAAAGGGATAATTCTGTTTTCCTTTTATACTACCCAGGTAACAAAAATCTAATATGCCTTAAAGTTATGCATAATTTTGAGGAGTTATGTCAGTCTTTTAATGCACAGCACAAGATATAATATTCTAGTTGATTGTAAGGGTGTTTGGTCTGTCTTCTCTTCTAAATTCAGCTGATAAATAAACTTCTGTGGACATACATGAAATTACCTCACAACATAGCTTCATCCTTGACTGTACACTATACAACAAGAATTATGCCCATCCTTCAAGTACTCATGATGTATATTTTTCTAAGAAAACAGAGATGCAGGTTTTCATTCTTGGATCTTAGGAGAAGCTATGGATTCATTAGTCATCCTTGAGATGACTAAGATGCTCTCATCTCCAAGAGGAGGATTTTGGAAAGTTTCTCTTCAGCTGAACTGGTGAGTGAAATTCCACAATGCTGACCCTGACTAGCCACTGCTCCAGCTTTTCTGGAGTCTGTAAGATTTGTGGGCATTTCTTTAAATTAATCCTTCTCTTTTCTTCCAGTCAAACTATGTGAGCTAGAACATTCCTAAGTGCTCAGGTACACAGCCTTAAATATCAGTATGATTTTTGCCTTCTAACCTACTATCTGCTTTAAGGTCCACCTTTCCTTTGGACAGTATTGTACTTTGTTAATAACCTTGTAGTAATGTCTATTTTTTAGATGTAGGGCACCTAAAGAGACAGGCTAATCTTCAAGGCATGCCATCATGGAAGATCTACACTCTGACTGGTTTCACAACATCAAGGAGAAAGCCACCATGGATAGGTACCGTAAGTCCCCAGTTATGAAGAAGGCATTTGTAAAACCATGATCCATATCTACCAGTACAACTCAGGCAAGCCTCCTGTAGCAGCAACCTCAAAGTTTGTCCATTTCAGTTCACCTTTTTAAAACATAGAAGTTTTCTGAGAGGCTGCATTCAACTGTTACTTATCTGCAGGATGCATACCTATCATAGAAAAGGGGCTACAGTGTGGTGCAGTAACCTCCATAAAGACAGTTTGAACATAACAGTCCTACTGCATTCTGAATCTGTCTGTCTCCAATGCAAGCACTGGATTCCAGGAACATCTAACACGGTGTCATATGGACAAAAAAAGAAATAATAAAAACCTCAGCAATAGTGTCAGTTTCATGTGTAGCTCAGCTGCCAATTAAGAAGCTGCTCATAAAGTAGCATATTAAAAGGTGCTGGCAAATATATTTTTCACAGTTTGGGGTTTTTTTTAAGTGGTATCTGTGTTAATTGTTTTTATATGGAGCAAATTATATTCCTTTTCTGTTTGTTCTTACCCTCTTTTCTTTAAAGGCTTCTTTTTTCCCCCTCAGTGTATACTTGCTGACCATCTTAAACGAACTCTGACTACCCACTACCACCACAGGTTTTCCCTACTGGAAATAAAAGAGTGCAGTCCAGACGTTCCACCACAAGTGATACATGACAACCAGGACAGAGTCTGGCTTGTTCTCTATACCACCACTCAAATATATTAAGCACTGGGATAATTCGCAGTTCTTGACAGACAAAAAGACAAGAGTGAATGATCTGCAAAATATTTTTAGAGAAACAGACAGAGAGTGCAATAAATCTCCCTTCTAAAGTCTCTGACAGTAGAGTACCTGGGCTGCTCTGCACTCTTCCTGCAGGGTTGCAATTTTTTGCTGGTAAGCACTCAGCGTACGCTGGTGTTGCTCTGAAGAAGTTCGCAGGTGTTCTTGAACTTTATGCTTTTCTGATGTCAGTACAGCCACTTGAATCTGAAAAAGTCGGTTGAAAACTTCACTATGACAAAGTTTTTTCGTCCCTCTCCAAGGGGCTGTGCCACAGAGCACATAGTATTCTACTACAGTAATTCCTGCACAGAACTGGTAAATATAAAATTAAAATCCAATAAAAATAGAATAAAAAATAGGGTTACCATGTACTTAACGAAAAAATATATTATGCTGTTTAAAGAGAGAATTGAAGATAAAATTACAGTGGTGGGGTGGCAGCATTTAAGAAAGCCAACCCCTCTCCCTTACCTGCTACTTTTCATTACATTCAATTCCTATTCTGCCCAACCAACAAGATTTATACAGACGGACAACACTAAGATTTTTGCTGACAATGTTGCATTTTTTTGTTTTTAAACTGAGCAACTTCCATTTTTAAAGAAATTATTTTAAAATGTATCCCAGTTACAAGCTTCAAATTATGCAGTGTTCTCTCTTGGTGGAAAGGGAAAGGAAAGAGGAACAAGAAAGGGTAAGCCTGTTTAAAGAACATCACAGGGGAAATACTAGGGGAAAGCAGCAAACAGACAAAACTCATTTAAGAAAAAGAACCAGTAACCTAGTAATAAAAAGCACATTTTCATTCTTCAGCCTATATTCCATCTGCCCAGTACAATTCACACTCTTATTACTTAAATAAGGAACCTTATACTAACAAAGAAATGAAGTTTCTTGCCTTATAGGCTTCCACTTGCTGTTGACTGGCTTCCAGTTCCCCTTTTAATGATGCCTGCGACATTAGATGGTCATTTTCCTGCATAATAAAATTATCTGGTTATTAAAAAAACCCAAACCTCAGCAACTTAATAATTCAGCTACCAGCCCATTTCTTAAAAGTTAGTTTAAAAATGGAATACACAGTCATTAACATTTGGACTTACAGCTTGTTTTGAATCAGCCAGTTCTTTTTTGGTTTTCACCAGGAGTTGTTTTATCTTGGCATTTCTTTCCTCATCCTGTTGCATAGTTGACTGAAGTGACTCTAATGCAGAAAATAGCAGTTATATGCAAAGGAAACTTCCCCTTCTATATTTCCTTAAAAATACTGGAAAATATTTAAGCAAATTCTGACAGATTTCTTAAGAACTGCAAACAAGTAGCTTACAGTAAGTTTAGTATCCTATTTCCAAGTATCACAAAGATCTTCAAATAAATGAAATTGTTTTAAGACTTACAGATAAGGATAGGAAGAAATGAAATTTTTAACCACATGCTAACTAGTAAAGTTTTATGAGTGTGGTATGTCAGAATGAAAACCCCTGTCAGTCACTGACTTCCAGAACTTACGATTAACTTAATCACGTACGAAACACAGTTTATCAGGCTGGCAATTTGGCTTTTATTTGATGAATACAACATCAAGTGACTGATAACCTAGTAAAGTTTCCTTCATGGAAAAGTAATTTTGACTACGTAACTGTTTAGTATTCCCTGCAAACTTTACTCTCACTCATGGACTTGAGTTGTTCGTGAATTGTGTTTTTTACCATTACTAACTATACCAAGAAATTCTTGCTGTTTATAGTTTACTCACTTATTTCTTCCTGTAGGGTCTCTTGCTTCTGTTTCTGAATCCCCGTCTCTTGCTCGAGATCTTCTATTCTGCTGTCTTTATCAGTAATCTTCTGATTAAGTTCTTTTACTAGCCTTTCATAATCCGCTATTTCCATATCCATCAGAGTACTCTTTTGAGCATCCTGCAAATTACTCACAATGAAGTTACAGCTTACAATCTGCCTTGGCTGCTAAGAATTTTTTTTTTAAATTATATTAAAAAACTATATTGTCCATCTAACAAAAACTTTATAACGATCCATACCCACAAGCAACACTCATTCATCAGGTTTCCATATCCTCAGTAAATAATCTCTTTTCAAATAAGAACCAGAAGCTTTGAAAAACCTGTTGCTAGTTTTAACGTTTTTACCAGTAGGTATTTTGCAGATATTAGTTTCTATCATCTTGAGTCCTTACAACAAGGGCAGCTTCTGAGTAGTGCACCATAAAAGTACTCCAGGCATCTGTATTCTATTCCTATTTCTACTTATGACAGGCCACTTAACCCAAGCTAAAACAAATAAATAAACAAAATAATAATAATAAAAAACCCAAACCCAAAAGCACACATCAGCTCTCCAAACACAAAACCAGGGGTAAAAACCCTCATGTTTTTCCTTTTGCAAACCTTGGGATTTAAAATCCTCAGAACAGAAAGGGAGGCATCCAGCCCAGCAAGATGGGTCAAAATCCTTGGTAGTCCATTAAGCACTAACATGAACAGCAACTCTACCTTTCTGGCCAGCTCTAATTCTTGCATAGTCTTCTGCAGATGTTTCTTTTCCTTCTGAAGTTGCATCTCAAGCTCCTCCATTTCTCGGAGAGCACCACTGTATTCCTGAAATTTAAATACTTCTCAATTATGCAGTCCAATTTCAAAATAGATGTCAGCATCTATTTACACTTACACACACACACTTAGGTTGCATGATTTTTTTTTTTTTTTTTTTTGGAAATCACTTGGAACCAAAGAATAACCCAGAAGATTATGAAGTGTTTTTCACATTCTGTAACAATCCCCAATCTACTCTATATGACAGTTTTGCAAAGTTCTTTCAATGAACAGACCAAGCCTTCAAAAAAAGACCGAGTCAAGTAACAAGAAGGGAAAGCATGGAACTTGTCCTGTAAAACCACAGTTTACAAAGAACTAACAGAAGCCACATCCAGTGAAAGTAATGCTTCAGCCCATTCGCCATCTCTACAGAATACTACCTTTGTCTTCTGTTCTTTTAGAAGCTTTTCAGCTTCTAGTTCTTTGTCAGCCTTTGCTTTGGCTCTTTGTATCTCCAGTATCTGAGCTTCCAGCAGCTTAGCATTATGTTGCAGTGTTTCAACACGAGCCAGGAGGTCTTCATTAGCAGATTGTAACTGACCATGCTGAAATAATCATAGTGGAAAGATAAAAACATAAGCTGAATTTGCGTGTGACTTTGACAGATAAGATACTGTTTATATTTAAAAAACAAACACCAATTTCTATCCAACTCCCTTACAAACAGCACTCCTACAGGTAAGTCTTGTCCATCTTAATTGTTTTAAACCAGATTAAGAAAGAGGCCAAATTAAAGTCACTAGTACAATTTGATTATTTTGTTCAGAGTTTATTTGCCCAGCTTTCTGTAAGATGGCTAGAATTACAAGAAATCTGAAAAAAATACCCCAACATGTATGCTTTCTGCAAGAATCACCTTCCTCCCACAATAATAGGCAAGGTTCGAGTACTTATTGCCCCACTTCAAATACAGCTGCTGCTGTATTTATAAATAAATGATCATACCATTGATTCCTAAAAGGATTTAACTGCAGCACCACCAAGCCTTCAATGAGATGACATCGGTACATAGTAAGAACTCCTCCTGCATCTGGGCTATTTTTGCAATGATTTTAACAGATTTAATTTTGAAATCTTCAGTGTTTTATCTCGGTGTCTATTACGCAGATTAAGAATGAAGTACAAGTGAAAGAAGCTGCCAGTTACCTAAACAGTGTTTTTATTTACAAAATACTTTGTAACAAACTTGAAAAAATCAACGCCTCCATAATCAGCAGCATATATGCTACTATTTGCCGTTCTTCCTGTGCTATTCACTACTAGCTTCCGTTTATAAGGAAACAGTGGCCTAGGCAGATCTTCATTGTAATTATGTATGGGGCCTGGGAGTTTAAATCCTAAATCCCAAACCCTTTTCAGTTAGCTTTGCAAAAATATGTCACACAGCTGCTTAATCACCATCTTAGACTCTTCTGAATGCCACTGTAGTACTCCACAATGCATCCTAAAGTCTCATCCTTGTGAAAGATGCAAAACCCCACAATTAATCTAGTATGTTTAAACACACTGTTGATTAAATAACAAAACGACATTTTGTCTAAGAAACAGAAGAAAAACAACGGAACACTTAAAGGTTACTGTACTTCATGAGAAGTGTAGGTGTGAAGTCAGAAACAATGCAAATTTGATATTTTGTTTTTATATCTGGTACAGGCAGCGGAGTTGTGTGTCTAACCGAAGCCAAAGTTGACCACCTGCTCTTTTCTGTGAGTTGACCTGGGGTAAATGAAACCCTTTCTATTGAAAAGGCCAGACATTCTATATGTATTTGCCTTTGTCATGGCCCAGATAAGATATCAGCTGCTGAAAAAAACCCCTGAATTTCAAGTCACTATGCAAAATGCACTTAGGTTATGAAACTATATATAGTAACAATCAGATAAATAAAACTTAAGCTCAATAGGTTAAATAATTTTTAGTGTAATTATCAATAGATCAGACAGACATACAGAACTGACCTGCTGGGATGACACCTGGAGCTGTCTTGTGAGGTCATCTATCTGACGTTCAAGATCATTTGCTCTGCCTTTTTCAGAATCCAGCTCTTCTCCTTGCTTATCGTATTCCATCAAAAGGTTCTTAACACATACAAACACAAACCCATCATTTTTTACAATATACATTGCATAAGCACATTCCATACCTCAGGCACTCACTGCAACATCAGAAATACCAGAATGAAATTAAAGCTATCATTCCATTACAGGCTCTGGGAGAAACCCTTTTCAGTTCACAAAATTCTAGAATAATTCAGGTTGGAAGAGACCTCAGGAGGTCTACAATCAACCTCCTGCTTAAACCAGGGTCAGTGGTGAGATTAGACCAGGTTGCTCAGAGCTTTGTCCAGTCGGGTCTTTCCAAGGACTGCCTCCAAGGATGGAGATGGCACTACACCTCTGGGCAACCTGTTCCAAAGCTTGATCATACTCATAGGGTAAAAATGTTTATCCATGTATCCAGTTGGAATCTCTCATTTCAATTTAGGACTACTCTCACAGAATTACAAAATCATTTAGGTTGGAAAAGAGCCTTAAAATCATCAAGTCCAACTGTAAACCTAACACTGCCAAGTCCACCACTAAACTATGCCCCTAAGCGCCACGTATACACATCTTTTAAATACCTCCAGGGATGGTGAATCAACCACTTCCCTGGGCAGCCTGTGCCCATGCCTGACAACCCTTTCAGTGAAGAAATTTTTCCTCATATCCAATCTAAACCTGCCCTGGTACAACTTGAGGCAGTTTCCTCTTGTCCTATCACTCGTTACTTGGAAGAAGAGACCAGCCCCCACCTCACTACAACCTCCTTTCAGGTAGCTGTAGAGAGCAGTAAGGTCTCCCCTGAGCCTCCTCTTCTCCAGGCTAAAAAAACCCAGTTCCCTCAGCTGCTCCTCACAGGACTTGTTCTCTAGACCCTTCATCTTCATGGGAATGCTGACCAAAGAGAGATAATGACTTCCCTTGACCTACTAGCTGTACTCCTGTTCTGTCAGCCCAGGATGCTGTGGTCACCTTTGGTACCAGAATGCAGTTTTCTCATTCTCAATGCACTGCCTGCCAAAACCCTGAAATTCTTTTCAGCAGCCACACGGTCCCCAGCTTGTATCAAGGAGTTTGCATCTGTCTTTGCTGAACTTCAAAAGGTTTCTGTCAGCCCATTCCTCACACCTGTCTAGGACTCTCTGAATGGAAGCCCTGCCCTCAAGTCTACTGACTGTTCCCAACTAGGAATAAGTTGACAACCTGGTGAATGTGTACTCCATCAGCTTCTCCAGGTCATTGTTAAAAGTTAAACAGGACAGGTCCCAGCATAGACCCCTTTGGTACCCCATCTGCTACTGGCATCTAGTACAAGCCATTAATTGCTACTCTCTGAGCCAAACCATGCAACTATTTTTTTTATTTTTTAAGCACCCGTTCAGTTGTTTACCCATTTAGACTGTAATGTCCTAGTGTGGATACAAGAGTACCGTGAGAGAGCATCAAAAGCATTCCTAAAGTCAAGATAAGTGACATCCACTGTTCTCCTTCCATCCACAACTCCAACTGTTTTATCATGGCAGGCAATCAGATTAATCAGACACCATTTACTCTTGGTGAATCGATGCTGACTGTCCCCAGTCACCTGCTTCTGCTTCATGTGCCCAGAGATGTGCTCCAAGAGGACCCGCTCCCAAGGAATTGTTAGTTTGTGTCTTTATCACTTAAGGACTTTCTAACGGATCCCCAATTTAATGTACTTTGAAGAATTCATAAGGATTTATGTTTTGCCTCAGCAACACATTGTTCAGTATGTATGATACTAGATTTAAAAGGTTTAAAAATACCATCAAGAAGAAAGGAAATGCTTTCTTTCTTCTGACAGCAGCTGCACAGTTCTGTTACTAGAATCTTACATTTCTTGATATGGGTACTCAACTGCACCAACGTAATTTCTTTTGCCAGACCATACAAGTAAATAGCAATATATATCCAGGCTAGGCTTCAAAAGCAAAGTATTTTCTGACAGTTAACTGTCTTTTGTAAGTACTAGTCTTACCTTATAGCTTTCAGCTCCTTGAATGACATCTTTCATTGAAGCAGACAACTGATCTTTTTCCAAACGAACCAACTCCAATTCTTCCCTCAGAGTCTGCATCTTATTACAAAGAAGCGTGTGTCATTAAAACAGAACCCCACATGCAGAATTTTCTTCGTATTAAGAAGCAGTCAGAGTACCTCTTTTCGGCTGGCATCTAATTCTTTCTTTGCTTTCACAGCAACAACCTTAATTTTATTTAGCTTCTCTCCTTTTTCTGCAGATTCTTTTTCCAGCCTTCCTAAAATAAATAAATAAGAAAGTGAAAAAATACGCCTCGCCTCTCCCCCAAGAAATGAAATGAAATTAAATTCACTTAGAACACAAATACCAGCATGACTTCGAAACAAAACAAAATATAAAGTGGGGGGGAGGGGGGGGGGGGCGGCGACGGTCAAATGTTTCATTCAGTTAAGCATTTAAATTTAATCTGAAGCTAAACCATCAAGCCGCACAGGCAGCTTAGGGACAATCTTTCCCTGTTCCAGAGGCTTCCATCACAGTTAACATTAAAAGCCGTATTCCTGTCTACTTCTACATACAGCTGTAACAACTCAGAACCTTTTTCTTTCTAATGAACTGGGATAACTGCAATGAGGCAACAGTAGTTTTGGCAAAGTGTTGCTTTCCTCTCCTCTTGGCAGCCTTAGGGATTCTTATTGACACAATTATTTCCCATATTTAAAAAACAAAAATGAAATCCACTGCCCTGTAGCCAAATGTACACAGGAAGAAAAAACCTTAGGAAATATCAAATGATAACCAATTTAAGATTGCTAACAATATTTTAAATCCCTAATGGAAGGAATATTGTGGGAAGTTGCATTGATATCTACTTCCCCACCTTCCTTAGCTTGTAGGAAATACAGGACAATTATGCAGGGAAAGAAAAACTAACAATCCAAAAACCCCAAACTGTTTACAATAAGAGAACAGCGAGAAAGATACCAATTTTTTCTTGAAACTCTGCTACTGAAGACTGTTGATCAGTTTTCTCAGTCAATGTCTCCATTAAATTCTGTATTATAAACAAAGATAAAAGAAGTATTACAAAAATTTCTTTGTGATATCTGTTTTTTCCCTAACAAGCCACCAGCAGATTCAGCTACAGCTGGACTGTGTCTATGTTCTTACTACCAAGAAAGTCTATGAAGACTTCATGCAATTTCATATCAGCTTGGTAACTGAAAAGCATACTTATACTTTTAACATTCCAACCTTTTAACAGCTGCTTTCCATCCTGTCTGAGGACAAAAAAAAATGGGAGACCATTAATTCTGCAGCTGTCAGTTTTACATAACCATCAATTCCAGGACCTTAAGTTAGGAGCAGCTAATGCAGATCAAGCAGGAGTTTTGAGATGGAGTCATAGAAAGTTAGAAGTGAAAGATTAAGAGGTGTGTTAGTTCATCTAGTTAAATGATCGCTTTGGGGGGTATTGATAGAAGAGAGGTTCAAGTACAAACAACTTTTGTCAAAATAGCATTATGATTGGTTTTGTTTGCTTGTTTTTTTTCCTGGGGGGAGGGAGGGGATTCTGAGGTGCTGGGAAACTCAGAAATGTGCTTTCTAGAAGGGAAACTCACTTTGAGGCCAAGAAAAAAAAAAGAGAGAATTGAAAGTATTTTTTGAACCTTAATTCTGAAGACTTTAGAGGTTTAGTCTGTATACTTCAATAACAAAATATAACCTTTAGAGAACTCAGTTCGTCTTTCACATTTCTAAGTTCAGTTTCCTTTTGTTCCAGAATGAAATTTAAGTCGTCTTGTTTTTCTGATCCTTTTTGCTGTTCTTGTATTTGACTTTCATAAAAAGCAAGTTTTTGAGTCATCTCTTCAATATTAGCTAAAAGATCTTGATTTTCAATCCTTGTTTTTTCACTGGCATTCCTCAGCTCCTGGACATCATGTTGAAGTGCTTCTTTTTCAGACGACACTCCTTCCAATTCTTCTCTCAAGAGATCCTTTTCTTTTTCAAAATCCTGAATCAGGGATCTATGTTCTGCATATTGAGTTGCATTTTCTTCCTCTAGTCTCTCAACTTCCCGCTGCAAATGAAGAACTTTCTCCTCATTCTGTAAAGCAAGGCACTGCTGCTCTTTCATTTTTGCCAAGCATTCATTTGCAATTTGTAACAAGTTAAGAGAATCATATTCTTCATTAGAATCTGAAATGCTGGACCCCACTTGCTCAAGTAAATGGTACAGCTGAGCTCTTACAAGGGATCTGTGCGTTTGTTCACTTTCAAGTAATGTTGATATATGGTCTTTTTCTGCAGTCATCATTTGTAGTTTCTTTTCTAAGTTTTCAGACTGCTCTTTCAACACTAACCAACCATCTTTTTCAGATGTAATCTTTTCCAGCTCTTCACTTAATTCGTCTTTTTCCTGAATGATTTTCTTATTTTCCTCACGAAGAGTATACGCTTCAGATGAAAGGTTCTCTCTTTCACGCACCAGAGATTCAATCTGGTTTTCCAGTTGCTCTAGCGTTTGAGCATTTTCACTCTTCCTAGTTAAAGCTTCGTTCAGTCTCTCTGTTAATTCCTCCACCTTTTTCTTCAGGTCGCTATTGTTCTGGTTAGCAACACTTACTTCTTTTCCGTGTTCTTGCTTGCACCTTTCCTGAAGGGTTTCTCTCTCTTCACCCAAGCATTTTAATTCATTTAAAATATCCTTGTTTTGATCAGTAAGAGCAATGATCTTCTCTTCCAGTTCTTTCATAGCAGTATCTTTTTGGTCGATGGAGCTTGTTATTATGTTATTCTCCTCCTGAAGACTAACAATTTTACATTTAAGTTCTTCTATCTCTAGCAGATAACATGACATCTTTTCTGTTTCTTCCTGGAGACGATTCACAGTTTCAAGAAGAACATCCTTCTCATTGAAAGCAGCTCGGAGTTTCTGTTGCAGTTCACTGACATCAGAAGCTTGCTGTTGTCTCATTGATTCAAACTCCTGGCTGATTTTTCCAGCAGATTCCCCTAGCTCAGTCTGTAGAGTTTCCATTGTCTCTCTCAGGCTGTTGTAATTGGACACTGCTTCTTCTTTCTCCTGCGTTAGCTTTTCAAGTTGTTCTCTAAGTGCCTGTATTTCAAAAACTAATGCCATATTTTCTCTTTCAGAACCAGACAATAAAGTTTCATTTAGTTCAGAAATTTCTCTCTTATGTTGCTCCTTCAGAGCTTGAGTTTCTAACTTATGCTCTTTTACAGCGGTTTCACAGTGCTGTCTCGCTGCTTGAAGCTCCAATTTTAGTTTTTCAATTACACAACAGTAATCTTCTTTAGTAAGCTGCAATTCATTTATCTTAAAGTCCAAGTCTTCTCGCTCATGAAAGTACTCATCCTTTATGTGATGGATTTCCTCTTCCAGTTTTAGTTTAACATTACTCATGTAAGTTAACTCATCTTTTAATATGCTATGTTGGGACTGGAGCTCTTCTAAGCTACGCTCCAGGTGCCTAACCTTTTCTTCCATTTTTGCTTCTACACAAGGTTCTTGTGTATCTACAACATCTACCTTGCTTTCTACATTTTTATTTAAGACTTCTCTGTGCTGCTCCAAGTCATATTCACGCTGCTCAGCACGAGCACACATTTCATCCTTTGCATTTTTCTCTTTTATTAAGCCCTCCTCTGCCAAATTGTGCTGTAACTGATTTATCTGATTTTGCTTTTCTTCATTTTCTTTAGATGATATTTCAAGCTGATGCATCAATTCTGACACCTCTTCCTGATGGGCAATTTTTAATTTTTTAAGTTCTTCATTCAGATTATTGATTTCATTATAGTAACACTGAGAGTTGCTTTTAATAGCTTCTTGCAGATTCGTCACTACTTTGTTTTTGTCTTCATTCACAGTTTCCAACTGCTTGCTCAGACACAAAATTTGCTCCTCATAAGAAGATTTAATTCTTTGAACATCATCTTGTAATCTTTTAACTTCTTTTTGACTATCACTGTGACATTCAGTCTGTTCCACCAGCCTCATTTGTTTCTTCACTTGTTCCTCTAATTCTGTTTTCAGCTTTGTTAAGTCCTCATTGTGTTTGCATTGTGCATTTGCTAATTCACTCTTCAGAGCTTTTATTTCTTTCAGAGAGTCAATACTTGATTGCTCCAGTTGCTTCTGCAATTCTTCTGTCTTAGCCACTGCAGCCTAAACAAACATGCAAGTTATTAAATACTGGTAACTTAGCACACAGAATTTCCAAACAAACCCTTTACAATAATGAACAAGAAGATTTAGGAGCCCTTAGTTTTAAAAATTGCTATAATTATTTTAAAATATCTAACCATGTTAGGACAATTCAATTCAGAAGACACTGCAGAGAGTACAAAAATGTTTTCAGAATAAGAAAGGAAAACTAAGTCTTAAATCATGTTTACCAGCATAATTTCACAAAATGATCATGACAAATTTCAGCTTTAGCAACTATTCTGATAATGTATTAAAGACCAAATTACTTTTAGTTCATCAAATTCAGGTATCTGGAATATAACAATGTTCATCAATTGCAATCAATTAACTCTTCATTTTATTATTAATTGAGATTACTGACATAATTTAGAGGCCTTGGCTGACAGGCTCCTTCCTATGAATATCTGAATGTAAACCTCATATTTCCCATGGAAAGAGCTGATTGATTGAAGCCATCGCATATGTAGGCTACTAATGCACAGACTGAATTCTTTTTGAACAGCTGTGGATGTAGTCGGTGCATATAAGAATTTTATATTTATTGTCAGTCCTAGAAAAACTATAAATCAGGGGGTACAGAGAAAATATGCTTTAACATATGAAGCCTTTAGATTTTTTTTTAAGGTACAACAGAACACAGGTAAGTGAAGAAAAAGATTAAAATGAAAGTGAAATATGCAACAAGGAAAACTAGAACACAAAGATAAACATAATTCTGAAATATTTTAGTAATGTTCTATTGCTCATTTCAGTACCTCTGCTTCTTGCTTTCTTTGAATATTTTCTTTTTTCAGAGCTACGCACTGCTGCTGACTTTCAGCTTTTTCCAGAAGTACAACATCCAGTCTTTCTGTGAGAGCCTAATTTTAAGGGAAAAAGATCACTGAAAGAAGGGTTTCTTAACAATGGAAGCATGAACAATTTTTGCAGACCGTAGGAACTCACATATTGGTCATGACTCTTTTTGTCAATTAAACAGAACAGTCTGATTTTAAAAATTACTTTCAACCCAAATATGAGATATGGAATAGGAAGACTAAAACAATGATGCTGAGTAATAGGTTCTGTTCAAAATCATATTTCTGATCAGCTGGTTTTTTATCACCAGGTGGGGGAGGGAGCTCCCTTTCTGTAGAGAAGAAATCTCCATCCAAATTATTAAAAACAAGTTTCCAGTTGATAAATTCCTCCTCACTACCAACCTTCACTTTCATATGCTGTCTGTGACCCTTACTTTGAGAAAATCAAATGTTCTTGCCACTTAAAAAAAATCCAGTTACTTTCCTAAAAGTATTTCTTGTGACATGCAACTTTAATTATGTGTTTCTGATCTCATCAAATGACTGTCTCAGAAGTCTTCTAAATGGCTGAAGTCTTCCCACAGTGGTCATTCTAAAATAAACAAAAGTCTGTCTAACCAACTACACAAGGAAAAAGCCTTGCTGAGGAACTTGTACTATTCTCTACTATTCCTCACAGACCTGGTAGTGTTTTCTGAAAAGTGGACTAAGGATGTGGGGGGAGGAGGAAAAAACAGGTTTTAAAAAGTGTCTTGAATTCCTGAAAACTGATTACATTCAATTCGAATAACAGTTTTAAAGCTATTTACTACTTACCACAAATTATTTCTGTAGATTTATTTCAGCTAACATTATGTAATAAATTAGAAACCCATTTCGTACTCCTACCTGAATAATATCATCAGCTCCTCCAGTAGCTGCTTTAGATCTGAGTTCTTCAATCTCTTTCTCCAGTTCTTAAAAAAAAAGAAGTATAGAAATTTCACAGCATGAATTGATGCTCCATCACAGTAGCAAATTACTAGTAAATCCAGTGCATAACAACACTCCTATTCAAATCAGAGATGTCCTTTACTTCATCACTTTTGTTTTGTTACTGAGTGATATAAAGGGCTATTGGAAAGAGAACAAACATTCAGTACTACTTCTCCAGCCCTGACATTTAGCGTGGTTTCCTGAGGAAGCAAAGCTTCCTTGTTTGGGTGGAGGGACAACAGATAATAGAAGTTTTTTTGATGATTGTCTTACCTTCTATTTCATGATCAATTTAAGCCAGAGAAAAGATATTCAGTTCCTACTGGTTCTCTAAAAATAGGCAGCAGGTAGAAGAACAAGATCTTATGAATAACCCCACTGAGGAAAAACCTAGTATAGCCCATCCCTATCCTTATTGTTTCACAGGGCAGCTACGAGCAGTCAGCATAACTGTAACTCCAAACAAGCGGAAGTGACACCAGTCGAAGTACTGGGCCACTGCAGGAAAAGGGACAGCAGAGAGGAGAGGGACAGCACGTGACAGCACAGATTTACACAGGATACTTTTAGGTGGTTAACACAATATTTTGTTTGGTATATTTTATGATTTCTTGTTAAAGAAGCAAATGATCAAATATAAAATAGCTATTTTAAAGAAGCCACTATACTCTACAACAGTACTAATTATGCAAAATCTATCAGAGACACTCCCCCTCCCACCTGCTTCCTGAAAAGCAACAGGTATCCCTGCAACCGATAAGGGGAACAGACAATGACAAGTCCCACTTCAACTCTTGCACAAGCTACATTATTCCATCATGCCACTCTGCCAGGTCAAAATTAATGTAATACCTGACAAAAGCAACGCTTCTTTTTCTTCCCTCCCTTGCTCTAAGGACTTCAGTCCTTATGCTCCCACAACAAATAGTGAAATCGCAGAAAAAAAATCGAGGATATTTGCCTAGAATTTAAATCTACCTAGCAAAAATATGCAGTGATATCAGGAAAAGTCAGATAGTACCAAGCATTAAGTCAGAAATTGTTCTCTTTCCAGTAAGGTACCTGTACATCTTGACTTCACTTTCTGTATAAGCATCACTTGCTTTTTTGCAAACTTGATGAGATCTTCTTTGGGCAATGTGTCCAGCTGTAAAAAAATACATATTACAGAAACCAGCTTCCTCTAACCCAGAGGTAAACAGAAAAAAAGGATATTTTAGCATCTGACTTCCAAGAAGCTAAATTTTAGGGCAAGAAACTGTCTTACCACACATGTGCAAGAACAATAACCGTCCAAGTTACTGCTGTTCTGTTATCCTATTCTGTTACTTCAGGTGCAATAACAGAAACTACTCCTAATTCTGTACTTTACCAAAATCATTCTAGAGCACACAACTGGGCAGCATCAGTTAGAAAGGAAAAGTTGGTTGTGAAGGGTTACAATTCAGTAATATAAGTTGAACAACGTTTTCAAAATAGCATACTGACCTAACATTGACATTGTTTAAGTTTACTTCCCACATATGCAAAGAAGTCTGCGTACATTATGAAACAGACCACTGCCAGAACTAGATGCTACTAATATTTTATCAAGTATTATGACAGGAAGTGAACATACCAATAAGAGACTTTTTTTTTCCCCACATTTTCCAAAACATCTTAGTCTACTGTTTGTGAATCAATTTTTCAAGAAATCTAGAAGACAGGAAACTGTTTAAAAATACCTTTATGTCTTCCTATTAGTCACAGTTTGCATGCTAAGCTGTAACCCTTTCAATTACTGCTATCCAAATAAATTAGATTTGTGAGGTCTGATTACCTTTGATTTGCCTGATCCTGGCGTGACAGAAGATGCCACCATCTCTTGCCCAGCATCTTGTACCTACAACAAAATAAAGCACAATCTGCAATAACTGAACTTTTTAATTTAGACTACCGAAGGAACTAACTGAAAGTTTGCAAACACTGAGAATAACTGAATATACTGGGAGCTCAAGAAAAAAATTAGAAATATTTTTGTAGAACCAGTCAGAAAGATCATGGGGGGGAATAAATCGATAGAGGTCTATTGTGATTAGTCCAATACAACAGCAGAATAGAAAACCCCTGATTTCCAAACCAGTATGATCTTATGATTCTACTACTGAACTGGCATCTAGAATTGATACAGTACTGAAAAATCATTTTATTTACAAGAGGTTACAAAGGTGTGACTCACTACCTTGTTCTTAAAAGACTCATTAAAAAAAAGGCATGAACAAAAAAACCTTGTAGAGTAGCAGTTAAATCAAACTTTGGGAACTTTTGAACCACACATACCCCTCAACTTTTTTTTCTTGCTTTCTTAAACACACTGGTTATCCCTAAAATTGTCAGCCTAACAAATGTATTTGAAAAGACTCTGTGAAGCCAGGGACCTTTTGAACAAAATATAACACCCTCCCACTTTTTTTTTTTTTTTTTAACACACTGATTAGCACTAAAACTGCTGGCCTGACAAATATACTTGAAAAAACTGCAGATTCTGGGCTCTCTATTCCTAACATCTGTGCATAATGCCTTCTACTGTAAACTTCCACAGATCTAATCTGGGAGACTCTATGTTACTTTGCACTGGTTTATATGAGATATGGTTACCTATACTTGGAAACATGAGGAAACATACATAACTAATATGGGGCAAAGGAAAATGGAACAGACACTTCCAATATCTTAAGGGTAGCATTTCCAAGCTTTGACCTTTACCTGCTTTTTCCTTCATACTATTGTGTGCGTGCGTGTGTGTGTATAAAAGTCAAGAGTTGTATATATAAATATTTGTATTTTTATATATCTACATGGGTGTATATACACATGCCTTCATTTTAATTTTGCTACTCTCTTTATTCTGACAAAAAAACCCTTATAATAGAAACTAAGGAAAAACCAAACTGGATCTAAGCACTACAAGAATGAAGAACCACTGACTAACACCAACTAACATTTAGAGAGAACAGCTGATACAGATAACAAGAAAGGCCATCATTAGAAATATGAGTTCAAGTACAGACCAAGGACAGAGACAGATACAGTTATCTCCCTCTGCACCACATGGGCTAGAGGTTTTTTTTGAGTTGGCAACAGCAAACTTAGAAAATAATGTGCCCATTAAACATAAATACAGCATTTTTTTTAAAAAAAAGCTATGAAGTTTAAGTTTCAGATTTTCTTGGTACGCAAAACTTTGTCAACATTTACATTCTTAATATTTCAGCACTGCAATTAGCAAAACACTGTCACTACAAGCAGCATGCTTACACAGTATAATTAAGTACAACAAATAGTATGTACTGTTTAGAAAATGAGAGCACATATCTCTCTATACTACAGTAAGGTCAGATGAATCTACACATTACTTTTACTCTCCTTTAGGCTAATATGCACAGAGGCAGAACCACATGTAATGTAAGATGATGCATTCAGTTTTGCTCTTCTGGTAACAGAAACCACAAGCAACTCGTGCAGAGGGCTTCACATGTTTGAATTAGAAGAACAACAAGGAAGATGGTTACTAAAAAACCCTAAACTTTTCATTGGTTAGGTGCATCTGAGCTGTGAGCCAGCAGACAGTAAGTAGGCTTCCACACACAACACTGAATCCCGCAGGGATCCCTCCGTTATTCAAGGAGGAAATCTCAAAGGAGGAAATCTCAAGGGCGCAGGAGCAGGCCGTCTCCATGTGCCGCAAGTCGAGCGGGCGGGGGAGAAGACCGGCCTGGCTGAACAGAGAGCTTTGGCTAGAACTCAGGAAAAAAAGGAGAGCCTACCACCTTTGGAAGAAGGGGCAGGCGACTCAGGGGGATTACAAGGATGTTGTGAGGATATGCAGGGAGAAGATCAGAAAGGCGAAGGCCCAGCTGGAACTTAAACTGGCCACCACCGTTAAAGACAACAAAAAAAGTTTTTACAAATATATCAGTGACAAAAGGAGGGCCAGGGAGAATCTCCCTTCTTTGTTGGATGCAGAAGGTAACCTTGCCACGAAGGATGAGGAGAAGGCAGAGGTACATAATGCCTTCTTTGCCTCAGTCTTTAACAGTCAGACTGGTCATCCTTGGGGTTTTCAGGCCCCCTGAGATGGGAGATGGAGATAGGACGCAGAGTGAAGTCCCAGTTGTTGAAGAGGTGGCAGTCACTGACCTGCTCCTCCACCTGGATGCCCACAAGTCCATGGGGCCAGATGGAATCCATCTGAGGATACTGAGGGAGCTGGCAGAGGAGCTGGCCAAGCCACTCTCCGTTATTTATCAGCAGTCCTGGTCAACCGGGGAGATCCCGGATGACTGGAAGCTAGCAAACGTGATGCCCCTCTACAAGAAGGGTCGGAAGGAGGATCCGGGGAACTACAGGCCTGCCAGACTGACCTCGGTGAGGGGGAAGGTCATGGAGCAGGTCATCTTGAGTGCCACTATGCGGCACGTGCGGGACAACCAGGGGATCAGGCTCAGCCAGCATGGGTTTATGAAAGGGAGGTCCTGCTTCACTAACCTGGTCTCCTTCTGTGACAAGGTGACCCGCTTAGTGGATGATGGGAAGGCTGTGGATGTTGTCTACTTGGACTTTAGTAAGGCCTTTGACACTGTCTCCCACAGCATTCTCCTGGAGAAGCTGGCTGCACACGGCTTGGATGGGTGCACTCTGCGCTGGGTTAAAAACTGGCTGGACGGCCGAGCCCAGAGAGTGGTGGTGAATGGAGCCAAATCCAGTTGGCAGCCGGTCACAAGTGGTGTTCCCCAGGGCTCAGTACTGGGGCCAGTCCTGTTCAATATCTTCATTGATGATCTGGATGAGGGGATCGAGTGCACCCTCAGTAAGTTGCAGATGACACCAAGTTGCGTGGAAGTGTCGATCTACTGGAGGGTAGGAAGGCCCTGCAGAGGGACCTGGACAGGCTGGATCGATGGGCCAGGGCCAGCTGTATGAGGTTCAACAAGGCTAAGTGCCGGGTCCTGCACTTGGGTCACAACAACCCCATGCAACGCTACAGGCTGGGGGAGGAGTGGCTGGAGAGCTGCCTGGCTGAAAAGGACCTGGGGGTGTTAGTTGACAGCCGCCTGAACATGAGCCAGCAGTGTGCCCAGGTGGCCAAGGCGGCCAGTGGCATCCTGGCTTGTATGAGGAACAGTGTGGCCAGCAGGACCAGGGAGGTGATAGTGCCCCTGTACTCGGCACTGGTGAGGCCGCACCTCGAGTACTGTGTTCAGTTTTGGGCCCCTCACTACAAGAAGGACATGGAGGTGCTGGAGCGTGTCCAAAGAAGGGCAACGAAGGTGGTGAAGGGTCTGGAGCACAAGTCTTATGAGGAGTGGCTGAGGGAACTGGGGTTGTTTAGTCTGGAGAAGAGGAGGCTGAGGGGAGACCTTATTGCTCTCTACAACTACCTGAAAGGAGGTTGTAGCGAGGTGGGGGTCGGTCTCTTCTCCCTAGTAACGAGTGATAGAACAAGAGGAAACGGCCTCAAGCTGTGCCAGGGGAGGTTTAGGTTAGACATTAGGAAAAACTTCTTCACTGAGAGGGTGGTGAAGCATTGGAACAGGCTGCCCAGGGAAGTGGTTGAGTCTCCATCCCTGGAGGTATTTAAAGAACAGATAGATGTGGTGCTCAAGGACATGGTATAGGTGGACTTGGCAGTGCTAGGTTAACGGTTGGACTCAGTGATCTTAAGGGTCTTTTCCAACCTTGACAATTCTATGATTCTATGATTCTCAAGTTTCTGTTCCACCATTCTGAAAACAGGGTATGCTTCCATACTTCACTGACATACATACATATATATATATACACACACACTTATTTTAAAGCCTACTTTATCTACACTAAGGTGCTTCCAGGCCACAGTTTAGTATGTTCTGTGTACTTTAATTGCCATCTACCCTTACTTTTGCAATAGCTAAACACATTTTTAGAAAGCCTAACTGATGTATAAATGCAATATATCAATCTTTGATGTGAACTGTGGGAGTAATGACCATTATGAACAGTGATTTTCTGAGCAGTGTGCAACTTTCAGACATCGCCGACTGTAATCACACCAAGTCACATCAAAACACATTTTGGGTTGCGATTGCTTCAGCAGAGGCACAGTTAGAACGTGGACAGCTCAGAAACTACCAGGAAAGCCGATTTCACGTATGAGTTTTAAACTCTTCAACGTTGCCTTTGGCTTTGCCTTGGTGGTTATGAAAGCTACACTAGATGCATACACTTCAGTGATTTTGTTTGCTTGTGGTGGTAGCTGTTTCATAGCTGGCGTACTGCTAACACATCAGGTCAGCTCAGCAGAAAAAGAATGCTTGTTCACTCGTGGGTACTTTTAAAGAGTAACCACTCAACGCGTTCACTGTATGTTGAGTCAGCACCGGCTGACCTCCCCCAGCCCGAGCAAACAGGCTGACATCCCCACCTAGCAGGAGCAGGAAGCAACCTGAAGCCCGCACCGGCACTCACACCGCCGCAGGGCAGGGCCAGAGCGCCCATTCCCACCCTCACCCCCGGCCCAGCCCCGGCGGGACTGCACCGCCCCCGGGGGCGGGCGGGGGAGGAGGCGAAGGGGTCGCAGCGGCCCCGCGGCTGGCCCCGGTCAGCAGCCGGCGGCGGGCCCTGAGACGAGCGGCGCCGCCCGACAGGCGCGGCCGCCCCGGCGGCTGGCGGCAGCCGCCCGCCAACGGCCGCTGGAGGCGCGCGGAGGGGGCTGCGCGCGGAGGGGGAAAGGGTGCGCAACTCCCCCCGCCCCGCCCCCGCCCCGCGTCCGGCAGCCCAAGGTCACGCGCGCCACGCCTGCCCCCGGCAACGGACCCCGTCCCCGACGGCTCCCCTCCTCCCCGGCCGCCCCGTTACCTCCATGGCGGGGCCAGCGGGCTGCAGGGGCGGGAAGATCGCGGCGCCGCAGCCGCTGTCAGCGCCGCTACATCCTCCCCGACCCACTTCCGCCTCCGTCATCCCCGCACGCCGGTAACGCAGCGCGGCTGACGGTGAGACAACGTTCGTCACCTGAGCCCCGCCCCCTGGGGGGCCGACCTCGGCCCCGCCCCCTGGCACGCGGCGCTGATCGTTGAACGCCTCAGTCGCACGGAGGAGCGGAGGCCGTGCGGGAAGGGCGGGCGGCGGTGCGGCCCGGCCAAGCCCCGGCGCCTGACGGGGTTTCTGCTGCGGCCGGGCGGCTTCGGCGGCAAAACCGACCTGAGGGGTGGCGTAAGGCAGGAGGTGCGGGTAGCGCTGCCAGCCGGGCGCTCTCCGTCTAATAAAAACGGCACAGGGGAAGGGGTATGGCTGCAACACTGCTGCACCCCACCGGTTCCTATTGCTGAAGGGCTTCTCAGGGGTGCGCTCTGCTGCGAGGGCTCATTAGGGTGCGGGAGCCTGTTATTAGGCAAGTCAGTCCCTCACTGTCATCGTAAGGAGAGTATGAAGTGAGCAGCTATGTGCTCAGACAGGTACTTAAGGATTTAGCATCCTGTTTTTAGCACCTCGATAGAAGCAGAGTGATTAAGTTATTTATCAAACGTCGGATATGAAGGACTGTGCCACAGCAAATAGCAGAAGCTAGGTATTATGGCTTGTAGTTCTGTTTTTTTAATTAAGAGCCATTTTTATGGCCGTTTGGGTAGGTGTTTGAAGGGAGCAATACCTACTTTAAAGTGCACACATTTTTTATTGTAATCATGCATGCACTTTGATAGTGCCTGGAATGATTTTTGACATTTTGTGATAATTAATTGATTTTTAATGAGAAGTTGCCTGGGAGAAACAATCTAGGCATATTATTCTATTTACAGTTCACCAGATAAATATTGAATATCACTGAATTAATTATGGTGTCATGAGAGAATATCTATTATTTTAGTAAAAAAAGAGTCATGTTAGTCAAAATGCCGCTCTTGGAAGAATAATTTGCATTTTTCCAAGTCTGCTTATTGCCATTCTTCTTTTAAAATTAAAATGACAAATAGTGACAAAAGGCAGAGAAGTTCTTCACATATACCTCAGAAATTATTTTCTTGTGTTTTTTTCCCCCTAATGCATTCACTGTACATTATATATATTTATTGTATATTGTAATATATGCAGGTACACAACTGCAGCAGGAGCATATGGTTCCATGCTTTCACAGAGGTTGCTGGCAAGGAACAGATCTCACTGACCAAACTGCAAGAAGCTGTTTTTCCATCACTTCTATTCTTATACTCTTCAGAAGCCCTACAGGGCACTAAACATTAAATCTTTCTCTCCCCATCCACCCTGGGAGACTTTGAACTGGGTACCTACACCTGCACTGCCATGGTCTAACATGGGGGTTTCACACAACTTCAAGAATATTCTAGATACAGTCCTTCCAAAACCATCCTGTGGCAAAAGTTTTTGACCCTGATCTATGCCATACTGCACTGCTTTGTCCTTCCAGGTCAGTCTCCGATTGAAGTTGGACGTCTGGAGAGAACACTGTAGGAAAGCTCACCTTCTTTTTTGGAAAACCCCAAAGAAAACAATGTTTCATGTAAATTTGTTCTTTCCTCCTGTCCCCAGAAAATACATAGTATGATTCAACTCATGGGTAATCTCATGACTTAGCCTATGAGGAAATTGATTTTGGAGATCATCCAAGACAGACACACAAAGGCTTTTCAGCAGTGTTTGTACTGAAGACAGCGAACTACCGGCTCACTCATCGCCAGCTTTCTGAAACGGATTCTGGCTAGAGAGCATTCGGCTCCTGATATAGCTCCCTGCTCCTGTGAGCTATGTATTTGGCAGAGACAGGCCAATTCTCCCCTCCCGCCCCCCTTCATTTTGTGCAACAGAATTTAGGTATATTTTACAACTGAGATTATCTTGACAGTCTCTCATTCTGGTCTTGAATCGCAACAGCAATTGCAAAGCATCCTGGTTAGGGAATGGTAGAAGAATTAAAAAAGTTTCTAGAATAACTAGAAGAAAAAAAGATTGAGGATTTTGAGTGTTGATTGTTTCAACTTGTTACAATAAAGTACAAGATGCTCCGTGTTTTGTGGGAAAAAATGTTGATTCGTACCTGCAATAGTCTTACATAATTTTCTTAAACAGGTTACGATTGTATGTCTTACCTATCTGGAAGGAGCCACTAAGTTGATATATATTGCATGCAGCTAATTTGAGACAAGATAAGTGAGAAAAACAAGGATAATTTATATGCTCCATATATTCTATGATTTCATTATCTTTGTAAAAGATAATTAGTTCATCTTTTTAAATAACATTGTTTATGTAAAACAAGACTGCAAAGACATTTATGAGATGTGTTGGAACAGAGCATAACAAACTAAATCCTGCTTTTGTTGAGAAGCCAAGTCCCACAGGGCTGTGATTAGCCTTACATCAAGGCAGGGTACAAATGCTTGTTCACTGTCATTGAAATTATTCGACCTGCATGAATTTTCTGAAGAGCACAGAATGAGAGAATTACTGTAATTTTGCAACTGTGGAATTTGTTTCCAGCATACAAGAGCTGATGCTTTAAATAGTTGCCACTGTAGAATCTGCCTTTCCAACAGGTTCTGAAGATGGCAAACTCTTTTGTTTGTGAACCGTGCTGGTCCAGTCAGCATTCTTGCTTTGAGCTACTTTTATGGCTTTTCTACATGCCAAATTAGTCTAAAGGAAGGCAGGGTATGAATTTAGAGTATGTTAACTATTCTTTTTTGGAAACTTAAAGTATTCTCCCTGCCCCGTGCAAATGAACCGTAAATTCTTTGGCTGACTGTGGCCATTTTGTTGGGTTGGGTTCAGGTTCAGTAGGTTCCCACTGGAGTGGAATGATAGAAGCTACAGGTACAGCGAAAAAGTTAAGAAAGTGTAAAAGTGGAGGCTAATCTGAATGTTTATATGAGTAAATAAGATGCAAGGGCAGTACTGTCCTTTGTATTTATCTCAAAACTACTTTGTATGTGAAGGATTTGTTTAGGTATTAAAAAAAGAAATTGTATACGTAGTCCTTAATTCTGGTCTTAAATTGCAATAGGAAACTGAAAGGTAAGAAATTTGGTGTTCTGTTACTCGTCTGCAAAGCCCACCGAGCCTGTTGGAAGATTAGCGTGAAACTGAAACAAGGAAACTAACATTTTGTTTGAGCACTTAGGGTTGGGTCTGGCTATAAAAGACTGTTCCATTGTTAACAGGACATGAAAGCCCTTTTAACTGCACACAGAGATAGTAGCAAATATAGATGAGTGAGGGTTATTGGCACAGTAACAAGTTACTGTGAATCAAGAGGCCCAATTTCAACAAAAAAAAAAAATTGGTTACCTTCTTTTGTAGATGTCTAACCTAAGACTCTACCTATACCTATATTGCCTGTAGCAGAGCAGGACCCAGTGTGGCTTGCTTTTGACATAATCTTTCTGTCTCCATGGTCATGGTAGATCGCTATAATTCAACTATGGGCCTTCACACAGTCCTAAAGGCAGTCTGAGCTCACATTGCTGATAAATACCAACTGCCCTTGCAGCAGGCTATGTCGAAGCCCTTCTGCAAAATAATCTATGAGTAATTTGCCTCTTCAACATTAATCATGGGACATTGCTGCATGACAACATTCCTCGTCCACCTACGCAGTGCCTAAGTCTGTGCTTGGTCTGGAGGGTAGGCAGAGCCTTGTTATCCAGCCTAAGCCCATGGCTTTTAGTCTAGCAGCACAGTTTGGTTGCATCCCATGAGTATGAAGGGCTTAACTTTCTCTCTCAATGTGCCTCTAGGCTCACCTTCAGCCTACACTGAGACGGGGCTTGCATCACACATTGAGGACGTGAGGGAAATGGAGGCTTCAGTCCAGGCTTAAAATAGAATGTTAATGCACCTCTGGAAAATTCCAGAATTAATAATTAACCTTGTCATAAAGATAAGGCTATTTGTGAACATGTTGTCGTAAATCGTTATAAAAAAATATAATGTATATATTATAGGATAGGATATCCATATCCTGTATGCATAGGACAAATTAAATAAAAACTACTTCCTGTCCACGGTTTGGTTCCTGACTGGAGAAACAGTGACTTTCAATCCAAGCATGAAGCAGTTCATCTACAGTAAGATTAGTGCAAAAAAAAAAAAAGCAGTGTCCTTCTGTCTTTGAATGCTAGCTAAGAAGATAGAACAGCTCCCTTCTCTGTCTCTTTCTTTAATTTTCTGAAGCTCGGTGCTTCTTCCATTCTGTTTTGTAAATGGTTGCATTCCCTGTGAAAGTAAAATGGCTCCTCTAGTTGCTATCGACAGTTGAGCTAAAGGATGATCATGACTACCTTAGAATTAATACAGCAGTTCCTATTAAGAAGTCCGTATCAAAGCAGGAATTCATTCCTGCGGGAGGATTTGTTTTGGTAGTTTTAATGCAGAGCTACAAAACAGAACCATGTGAGCGGTTAACGTGTATTAATCAACACTGATTGTCAAACATCTGTTAGAGGTGAATAACTATCGAAATTCTGCAGGTACACTTTCTTACAAAAGAAGACACAAGCAGCATTGAAGAAGTGGCTGTGGGATTGCATTAGCTAAACTGACACAAGTCCTTTTTAAACTGACATAGAAGAAGTTGCACCTGTGTAAGAAGGTTAGTAAAATCGTGCATCTAGATAACTGGATGAAAATAAAGCATAGGTGTATATTCAGGGTGTATGTCTAACAGAGCTTTGTATGGAGCTCTATCACCATAGCAAACAGAGTCACTTGTTTGCACCAGAAGCTTGACAATAGTTTAAATTGATTTGAAATAATTTAGCTGACCATGTACAATCTCCTTCTGCAGGTGCTCCTTGATTTACAGTGTCTTATGTAAAAATAAGTTAAACCTCTTACTGACTTATGTTGGTATTAGTAAACAATCTCGGTATACAAACACATCATTTAAAGCTCTTCTGTACATAACAACTGACAAACCTAAAGATATGTAAGTTAAAGGCGCTCTAGATGTAGGCACCCTCCAGTCATCTACCCAGAAGCACGTACACATCTCTGTTGACATACTGTCATAATAGACACCAAAGCACAGTAGTCTCCAGGCCCACTGGGGGATGCATACAGCCTATTAACCCCTTTCCCAAACTTCCCTGGTAACTACAGATCCAATCATTTTCACTGGTAACAATTCACTGTTCCCTGTAGTTTTACACTGGTATAATTAATAACATTTTGCAAATTATGACTGAATCCACAGGTTGATCTCTCTCAGCTGTGGTGGCTTGAGAGGGCATAAAAAGCAGAAACATCCCACTTTTCTATCCCCCTGCCAGCTATATTTTGTCATAAAGGTTAACATTTCTGTCTTTGAATATATATAAGGGTAATATCAATAGGATAAGAAAAGCCAGTTTTTATGTAACCACACATCTAGTGTTTGTTTCACCCCTTTTTTTCTAGGATTGCACTCTGACCTGTGTTACTTTTTATCTGTGTTTCAGAGCAGCTGAATTGCAGCTGGGTGAAGACTTACCTAAGGAAGTGAGAGCAAAGGTGACTTTTCCAATGTGATATGAGCCCCTTATTATATGGTGCCTCTGTCTTTGCAGTGGCTGTGCAGCTCCCTTTCAGACCAGGCTTCAGCCACCGTCAGCATTTTGCACTTCTGATAGATTCAGAGATTTCAAAGGAGGAACAGATGGGTCATCTGTGTGACCTTTTGTACAGCACCGCTTGTGAAATGTCACCAAGCTACTGCATTAACCATGTTTTCCATTTACTGATGGCTCTTATGACACTGAATGAGGATTAGATGGGCAGACTGAGCTGGCTCATGTGGTTTCATGGAGCAACCCAAGAGGATGGAAATATGCCAGAGAGCAGGCAACGCCTTTTCCTCATACTGGCAATAGTGCGATAGCAAATCAAGTTAATAAAAAAACAAACGAGTAGAAAGTTCCCCAGGCTGATATTTAGCCTTGCTGTGATGAACAGCAGCACCTCTGCCAGATGATGTTTTTCATCAGGTAGTCAATTTACTGAGACATCTTTTACTGGTGGGCAGG
This sequence comes from Nipponia nippon, assembly GCF_047370975.1. Classification (NCBI taxonomy): domain Eukaryota; kingdom Metazoa; phylum Chordata; class Aves; order Pelecaniformes; family Threskiornithidae; genus Nipponia; species Nipponia nippon. Next base: position 64,182,873 of record NW_028262336.1, on the reverse strand, counting down.
AATCTCTGTTAACCTAAAGCCCTTCAATTGCCTACATTTGCACTGATGTAGCAAACACATGTTTCAGGTTTCAGCGTTTCCTGCATTTTTGGGGGAAACTCTGTGGGCGAGGAACTGACAATGTAGCTTCTACATTTAACAGGAAGCTTTTCGTTTGTTTTCAAACTCAACGCAAGATATCGCTGCCCTTTAGAGAACTGCATTTTTTTTAGATATTTGGATTAAATCGATAGCCTGAAATGGACTGTGCATGTTGACAGCTGCTCCTATTACTAAATCCTTGGAACTCTCCACAGGCCAAAGAGAAAATACCTCCAGCAAACATTTTCTGTGTTAAAGTAGACTAAACTAGACTAAATGAGACTAAGACAGTATTTTCCTCCAGCTGCTGTCATCTGCTGTTTTCCCTCTGACGTTCAGAATGCAAACCCAGTTAAGCAGGAACTCTTTGGGGCCTTTTTTGTGTGCCAACCTCAATGGTGGCACTTTAAAACCAAAACTGGATTGTTAACAGTTGTCTATAATAAAGTGGGCTATGAATCGCTTTAGTTAATTTCCCACAAGCTCAAAGCATGGCTATAGTGCTGGTACTAATGCTAAAGCAGAACTGGTCTTTAATTGGTAATATCGACCAGACCCTATTGCAACTAAGAGCACTCAATGGGATGTTTGTATGTTCGGTTAACAGGAGAAGAGTGCAGAAAAGGAGATAATAATGTGATGCGTCTCATGAACACTTTTACAACAGTGGAGAAGAGGGAGACAGTACATGCAGCGCTGACTCTTGACCTGGTTCATACCAACTTTCAGAATTCTCCAAATGTTAACAGAAGATTATGCTATCCGTTTCAAAAGGTAACACTGAGAAAAGCTTCTTGTCTTGATGCAGTAGGGACTCCTGCCTCCACAGCTGGATTGTAGATAAATGCCTCTATGTAGCCTGTTAGCAAGCTTTATCAAAGGAATTAATGGGTGTTCAGTGTTTTGGGAAATGTTGTCTTCATCTCAATGGCATTTATGATGCCCAGCTTAAAACGAGAGAAAAAGAAAATGATTCTACTTTGTGCATTTCTGTTGCTCAGTTTATACTTGACCACCTTTAAATTTGTTTATTGTTATTTATTGATTAATGTTCTTACAACATGTGAATAACATATAATGCCCACACCTGTTGCAGTCTTTTAACACCTTTTTTCCTATTGGTTCATAATTTCTATTAGAGATTGATTTGAAAATGCCAGCAATATCAATTAGAGTTTTACAAAGACAAAAACTCAAAGCATGTCTGAAATATTTTTGTTAATGCTGAAAGTTACTGGGAGGGATGAATAAGAAGTATCCTGTGGGATTATTTTCTTCAGGGAGACCAACCTCAACCTAAACTTCCACATAATTTAGGCACTCATGATAATGAAAAATCAGTGGTGTGTGAAAGAGAGATATTGAAATCTTAGGGACACAGGCATTTTGTGAAGGAAAAGCAAAATATATAAAATGGAAAAGGCTGAAGATCATAGAGAATAATGCACATTGCTAATAATCACAGTTCTGTGCGAAAAACAAGAGAGGTATCAGCCATTTTCTTCTTATAATCTTCATCAAATTTCTCATTCTGTGCCACAGTGAAATAATTCTTCCAGTCCCCAACAACCCCTAAGAAAGAGCAAAGCAAAAAAAGAAAAAAGATTAATTTACCAGTATTTCCTGAAGCCCATTAGCCATGACTCACTAGATGCTTGTACTTCAAGGCTTATTTCAAAACAGAATGACAACTAGGAAGACAGAGCTGATGCCAGTAACAAACTTCAGTACCTTTTCTCATGAATGGGGAAATGGAGTGATCCATTATTCCCTGAAACTCAGTAGTGTAGTTTGTCATGGGATTGTCCTTCATTATCTCAAATGAGGTGTTATGGAGTATCTTGTTTAGAACCTCCTGATTCACGTCCTTCTCCAGGAACTTCAGAATCTTCTGAATTTCTTGCTTTGGATTCTGTGGAGAGAATAACACGGGATAGGATACAGAGACAGGAGAAGCAAAGAAATCAAACATAGTGTTAAAGTTGCAATTGTTGTCAGGGTGAGATGATCAGGTTATCTGAAGATTTACTGATACAGCTGGCATTATAATAGAAAACTGTTCATCATAGGTTGTATCTACTGGACTTCCAGATTTCAGAGCTCTATAAAGATATATTCAGCCTTTTACCTCCTTCATGTCTTCATAGAAGAGGTAGAGAATACGGTGCCTATCTTTTGCCTTCCACCATCCTTTTACATGGTCATACCAGGAACCCCAGAGCACTGAAAAAGGAGTAACATTATCAACAGCTATAAATGCCCAAACTGTCTTTACATATCTGTGGTACTCATGTTTCCCTCATAACCAGTATCTGGGCATTTCCCAGCTGGTTTCGAATCATTGTGCTCTGTCTGTGCTTATCACAGCATTCATGCTATTAATCCCTCAGGTGTATGGATGCTCAGAGGAGGATTCATGTGTAACTTTAGAGGGCAACAAATGCAGATGTTTACCCCTGAATGAAAAATCCAGGCTGCCTTTACAGTCGATGGAGAGCAACAGACATTTCCACAGTGACTCATCTGATCAGCTGGACAAGACCGGTCATAATTGGCCTTGCTTTGAGCAGGGGGGTTGACTAGATAGACATGAAAGGTCCCTTCCAACTTGCATTATTCTGTGTTTCTAACTAGTTTCAATATTTCGTATACTATCAGAAGTGCCTGTTTCTCTCCAGCAAGTATCAAGATGACTAGCTTGGACAGAGGTAGCTATGTTCGAGATTTCTACACTGGGACAGACGGCTCCCAAGCCAACCTGGTCAAACACAAGGTCTCCTTTAGACATGAGACTCTCATGCTGGTCCAGACAGTGGTGTTTCTAGGCCTGCATGGTGGCAAAAATATTAAGGAACTATGGAAGCTTTACTGACCAAAATTGCAGGCTGCCATCCACCTGAGCAGGTTTTCTTTCTTGGATATGAGCATCTTTTTTAGAAAGGGAAGAATCAGCTTCTGGGGTTGCCTGTCTTTAGCTAGATAACTGGCTTTGTTCAGGTGCCTGATTTTTATAAAGATTAATTTAGGTAAAAAGACTCCCTCAACTCAAATTCACACCACACATTTCTACACAAAATTAAACGTTCGTTTCTTGTATATCAGACTAGAGTAAAATCAATTACACCACTGTTCCTTCCCAGCTGGCTTCCAGCCAGGTTTCTTCTAACCTCAGAGAGAAGAGATTAAGCCTGAAAATTGTCACATATGTTTCTGAATGATAATAGAATAGAGAGTAGCATATTGGTTTTTTGTTGTTGTTTTTTTTTTTTTTTTCCAAAATGGGAATGTAAAGATAGAATTAATCCTTTAGGTACTAATAAAAACCCATAAATGAAGATAAATTGCTACTGGAACACTTTCAGTAGATATCCTTCCATAGAGTGTCAGCACTGGATTTCAAGCCATAGCTGAAATAAATAAATCAATGATGTCATGCATTTTTTAAATGAACAAAATCTCTTATACGACTGATTGCAGTTCATCACCTTTTCCGGTCATGAATTTCTCCATGAACTCCTCCCAGGTTCCTGGGTCAGGCATTTCTTTACTCATTCTGTGGAAATGGTAGTATGACACCAGGTTGTCTTTTGCATTTCTCGCCACATAGATTATCTTTATTGATATGAAGAGAGAGAGAGAGAGAGAAAAATTAACTTACACATGCTTATATAGATATTGAGCATCTCCTGGAGTTTTCTCTTGGAGCCTGATGACAGAGGCTTAAGAAATTTTGCTTTGAAGCTGCCATTTTCTGAAATCCAACACAGGTAACTTAGTCATGACTCCTTTAGTTTCACACAGGCTTTGCACATTAAACGGAAAATATCTGGGGAGACCTTTAGGTTTCACAAAGATTCTGGAAACCATATTCAGTCCTGGTTTATGTCACTTTCTTTGCAGGTGAACTAGAATTGAGTCCTACCTCTTCAGCCTTACCTTACAGTTTTGTTCCCAGAAGGAGGGAGGCAGCAACTGCACAGGGAGATGAGTTTTTATTGTTCGTGGAGAAGGCATAGCTTCAGCTAACTCCAGGCCTGTGGGATGTTTCATTATGAGATGTGACTTGGTCTCTAAATTGCACTAGCACTTCTTTGCTATTCTCATATGCGTGATTTTGACTGTGACTTTTCAGCAGTTCACCTTGCAACAATCATTCATCTCCAAAACAATTACGTAGCAGTGTAACATATACAACATTGCATAAGCACCTTCAGTGTTTCTAGAGAAATTTTTACCTGTGTATTCAGTGAGGAAAGAGGGAACACTGATTCATATCTTCTTGCTTTCTTTGGCCCATGTCTAACCCCTGCATTCCAAGGGATAATGGTGAATGCTAATCTATATTTACCCAACCAAAGTTTTTCCTTCTCAATATTTAGTGATCTCCTTTGACTTTGCAGATAAGAAATTTTTGTTTCTTTCTAGGACGCAAGAAGAATAGACTGGCTGACTAGACTTTCTGGATAGCATTTAAAGAAAAACTAGGAGAATGATGGACAGTGGATTTTGAGTAGCTATGGATATATGGGAATACTTGGGAATACCTGGTGATATGTGGAGATGTGTTATCTCCTCCCCGCCCCTTTTTTAAACATCTATCATGACCTCTATCTTTTTTTTTCCTGTCATCATCTATCATCCTCTGTCATCCTCTATCATTTTTTTGTCTCTCTCTGTGTCAACACAGTCTAGCTTAGAAGAGAAAAAGTAGTACTTCTGCTGCAGAGTTAGTCAAGCTTTTTAGCTTCAAATATGAAGAGAGTCTGGCTTAAAGATTTGTGTGGAACGGGATCCCTTGCTGGGAGAAGACTCTTGTAGAAAACTGTCTTTGCAAAACAGTCAGGCCTGCTGGTTGCCTGAATGCCCCATAGTTTGTTTAGATGACTAGACCCTAGAATTTAACAGCAATTACTCAAAACACTAGCAAAACCACTGAAACCATTACCTACCATACATCCATGACATAGGTTTCTCTTCCATACAGCCCCTAATCAGAGAATGGGATTCAATTGCCCCCACATTGCCATTTCACGCATATCTGCTGCTGTCTTAGGTACTGTGGAGTATCACACACAGCGTTTAGATGCCATTCCAAAACAGCATGGTCTTCAGTAGCACCTGAGTCACATCTGTCAGCTTTGCATTGGCTTGAGTAGCACTGGATGTTTATGTTAAAGCAACTGAAGTGATCCCTAATACCCAACACAGTGCATAGTTCAGTGACAAAGCAAGTGGAACCTTTCCCAGGAAACCTGTGGCATCAACACTGGGTGCTTGTTTTGCTTCATTTTGTCTAAAATGCAAATCTATTTGTATAATATTCACCTGAGTAACTTGCAGCTGGAGGCTCTTGGATAGACCACTCAAGGAAAGGATGGCGTCTGTAAGTAGTAGCGCGTCTACACTTCTCAACATCTCCATTTTGTTGAATCATATCCACTATCTCCTGTGTCCATGTGGTACCTGAAAATGTCAGTGTTTAGAGGTTTCCCTCAGGGATAGCCAAGAGCCTCTTCTGCTAGTGAAGTGAAAGCCAGAAGGATGGACTCCCCATTAAAGGAAGAAGGAACAGCACAGAAGATGATAGACAAAGTGAAAAGAGGATAATGGAGGAAAAATGCATAGTTAGGAATACAAAGGTAATTCCCAAAGCACAGTTTAAGGGATTCCATTTTAGACAGGCTTCTTCTTGCCAACAGAAATAGCCTCCACCCCCATGCCAGTAATGAAAAAAGCTCAGGGATAAACTCACTATGATTTGGAGATTGTGTTATTTGCAGAGAGGAATGAAATTATCTCCTCTCAATTTTCATACCTCACAAAAATTTAGGTATTTCAACATTTGTTTTCATCCTGAATTTGAATGAAAAAGTGAAATACCTGAACTGTGAGTGAGGAAAAATTTCATACAGTTTGAAAATATAAAAAAGTTGCAGTATTTTCAACATTCCCAATTTGAAATGCTTTAATGAAGGTCAGTACAACATTTCGTCTGCCTGAGCTACTGCAACATCTTGTAAAAGTTACAGTATTGTGTCTCTCACGTGCCTCTTTTCCCTTATAGCCATGATCACTGGGTTGACCACATCTCCTCGGAGATACTGTGGCAGGTCAGCTACAGAACAGGCTAAGGGATAACTTGGAAAGCAATGTGGGCAGGAAACTCAGCCCTTCGTAAGATGCTTGAATTGTGCATCTCTAGCAGATACAACATAATGTCAAATGGACTCCTAACTTTATTTCTTTTCAGTTCAATGGCTGAGAGGTTTAATCCAGGCTGGATAAAATAATGTGGTTTTGCTTTCAGTATACAGGAAATAAATTAAAAGCTTTCAGGTTTTACAAATATAATGGGGTTCTTTTTTGTAATAATTTTTTTTTCTACTGAAAAAATACTTAAAAATTCTTGCTAATTCAAGTCACTCTTTTTTTATGCTCATCAAATGTTCCTGAATCTGTTCCTGAATCCCATAAACTGTACATGTTTTTATTCATCCAGGATTAATATTGTTGCTTGTTATTCATTGTTTTCTTGCGTAGTAAGTATAAAGGGTCTGATCAAGAGGTAAAATAGTAATGAGCTAAGTGGCCAATCACTGAATAAAATACCAGATAGCTAATAGTAATGGTGGGTATTTTATTTTATTTTATTAGCTGAAATTATTAAGTGAATTTGCTTATTTCCTTAAAATAACCCATTTCCAGAAATCAGTACTGGTTTACACACCAAGTCATTCCCCAAATATATAATACAATCCATAGTTGTTCAGTCAGTTTCTATTTTTTCTTAGTAATGATGACTTTTTACTAGGCTTTGTTAAATCATTACCTATTGGTGGAAAACTTCTATTGTTGCCATTAATATATACGTATATAATCTAAATCAAAGGAAACATTTAAGTATAGATAATTAGACTTTGACCATTTGAACTTCAATAATAATAGGTGGTTGTTACTTCTGCCAAAGAAGTCAGAAGTTACTAGTCACAGCTGACAGAGCTTCACGTCTTTAAAATATGTCTGGCTTGGGATTAAACAAATCTCAGTCACAATAGAAAACCATAATTTTCAATTCCAACAATAAGCATTATCCCAAACTTTTCTGTTCTGTTTCCTGCCCACACCAACCTGCTTTTGTATAGGTTGCGATGAGCAGATCATCAGGTCTGGCTTTGAACTTCCACACTTGGTCCCATGTGCTGCATATTGGTTTTGTGAAGGGAATACCTTCCACTTCACATATCTCAGCGCGGGACACCACTGTCTCTTTCAGACTCAAATCTTCCATTTTATCCAGGGCTATTGAGCACTGCATGAAGAAAGAAAGGCTTGGAATTAAAATGGTTGCTCTGAAAAAAAATCTAAATTTACTCATCCATTCTTGAGGTCTCTTTTATTGACTGAATTTCATGTCCTCTGATTTCTTTGTCTATGATTTGGCCTGTCTGGATCCATATGTAGGCTCCTTAAAGCTGGATCTAATTTTCAGAAATGCTTGGTATATTGCTGTTGGTCGTTCTCAGCATCTCTAAAAATCACTCTGTCTACTCAGACACAAAAAGAGGAAAAAAGCCATTATTCCCATCTTTAAACATTTTACCAAATATATTTATGTAAAATTCTGACTGTAAGTATGTGGCCTTTGAGAGGCAAGAAAAAGTAATCAGAGGTGTGATTGAAAAGAAGGCAGAGCATAATAAGCTCCCACTGAAGTCATCACACAGGACCCAACCCTTCTTAAAGAAAATAAACAGAAACACTCGCTAACACGCTTTGGGCCTCATACTCACAAAAATATTTGCAGAGCTTTTCTGTGTTTCGTTCCTGGAGCTTTTCACTTTTAGAGCTCTTTGCTGTATATTGTGATTTGTTGCAGATAAATAACTTGAACTAGATAGATCATTAACTAAAGGTTTAGACTTTAGTTATTTAAATCGATCTACTGCCTATTGTACAGTTTTACAATACCTAGTTATTGATCTCTGGATTTCTCTCAAGGAAGCCTCTTCTTAACCATAACCTTCAGAGCTCCAGTATCTGATCAGAGGAAAGTTCTGCTTAAAGGGAGGCTACAGAAATAATCTCAATTAAAAATATCAGCCAGAAAAGACAAAAGACATTTCAATCCCAAAAGCAAACATTGCCAAAGTATTTCCTTTTGTTTCCTTGTTGACTCACACCCAATAGCACACAGATTCAGCTGAGCATAGCAAGAGGTTGAGTTGGTGGCTGGGCAGTGACTGAAGAAATAAAAAAAAAAGAAGAGAATTTTTTCTACTTGAATGTCTTCCGTCCTTGCCTGTATTGATGACTGTGCACCAACTTAAATCTTCAGGCAGAAGTAGAACAAAAGCTTGGGTGGATTTTCTGTTCCTCCTATGAGTGTGAAGAGAGCAAAGGAGGAGGTACAGCAGCAGCCAACGGCTGAACAGTATTTCTGGCTTGGTTTATGAACTCCTTTTCAATCCCATGCAGGAAAAATACTTTAAATTCTCATCTAGTGGAAGGTGTCCCTGCCCATGGTAAGGGGATTGGAACTAGATGATCTTTAAGGTCCCTTCCAACCCAAACCATTCTATGATCTATCCTATGATCTATGATCTAAAGTATGATTGTTACTGGCAACAACATTAAATGTTGGTCAGTAGCTCCAGCAAGATTATTTTAACTTGTCTCTGTCATTGTCCAACAGTCTTAGAATAATTAATTTTCTTACTAATATTTAATCTAAATTGCAAAATAGTTTATTATTTTTTAATACCCAAGATCAACAGGACTGAATGAATTAAAAGTAACTTGGTTCCATTTTCACCATGTACTGCACCGTGCTCATTTGATAGATGTCTAAGGGTCTGTTTAATTGCTGGGGCCAGCCATTTGTGTTTTATAGCACTTTCTAGACAGGTTCACTTGTTGACTAGCCTGACATTACAGGGTTAGCAATCACTGTGTGTGAGGTAATGTTTCTTTATAAGATTTAAGTCCCTATCTATCTTTAAATCTATATGAGATACTGGGAGAGATAATGACATGCCTTGGACTAGTCACAAACAGCATAGTAACACTGGCTGCTAAAAGTATGCCAATGACGCTTTTATATCTGGTTCCCAGCTGTTGCAGTCACGCTGAAATGTTTGGTTGCATCAGGAAAAGCTGTTCTTGGGCAAAAGGTAGGTCACTCCAGCTGACCTCAAGCAAGTTTGAATGGATTGTGTTCATAAAGGAAAATTATTTTGAAAAGCGTCTCTATCAGGCATTGCTTCTGTCTTCTGCTGAAGGCATGCAAGCACTGTGAGTACTCAAGGTCCTTTTTGGTCATCCTTTGGATGGTCTGGCAATGTTTGTATCTAAAATGGCTTTCTGTTATCTCAATTCTTTAAAGAAATTTCATACATACTAATCAAATGAGGATGTGGCCAGCATTGCAGTAATCCTATCCTCATATGGAGGGCTAGTCAGCATGGCCAGTGGAGTCTAGAGAGTGATTCAGCTGACCAAACATGAGCTGACTTGCTCTGCAGAGTCCACGAACTGTTTGGATTAGCTCTCCATTGACTGTAGGAGGAGCATAGATATCTAGGTTGCAAAGACTCACATTTTAAGGCACAGATGGGAAGTGAGGATGTTCTGTCCTGGAGGTGGGGAGTGAGGTGAGAGTGAGCTGGTGCAGGGCTCTTCTGGTTATCAATAAGAAAGGCCTGACAACAAATGACTTAATAAGGTAACTGTCTTAATAAGACAGAGTAAGAAGAGGAATATAGATAGCAAGTAGATCTTATGTCCCTTCAGATGCTGAGAACCTTGTGTTTGTGCAGCATCAGATGGAGCCCAGATGGGTTTTTCCCAGGTCATGCTGAGCAGGTCCTGTCCATGGAGAGAAGCTCCTCCTTTTTGGTCATTCAAGCTATTATATAGTTTTGTGACAATAAAACAGGTCTATTCATGAAGGATGTTCACAGGAGAACTTTTTGTTGCCCTTTTAGACAAAGGCATGGCCAGCCAGCCAGGAGGCCTGATCACCGGCACCAAGTGGGAGCTGCCTGTAGGCTCCTGGTACAGGCTGAGTTTATCCTGCGGCCAAGGGATCTGTGCAGCACAGCACGGGCTGCGCCTGCTCAGGCTAACTGTGATGTGGATCTCTGACTTCTCGATGTGCAATGGTCTCCTGGTCAGGGTCGCCACCTTCCACCCTTTGGGCCACATACAGGCAATGACTTTCCTCACACAACTCACAGCATAGAGGTAGTGGGTCCCCACTGAGGGGCTGTGGGAGTCAGTGAATTGGTTCAGTGTTCCCTGTATGATTTTAGGAAAAGTTTTCAAAGAATCGGGAAACAAACCAAGGGGACTGTTTGATTGGCTTTAAGCCAACCACTTGATCTTTTTCTGGCTCTGACACCAGGTTATTCTTCTGAAGGCTGGCAACACCAGAACTAACAAATAACTCAGAACAAGCAGAGAATATACGGTTAACATATAGAATTTCTTCTTGTGTTTATATTTTTTTAATGTGACCATAACGTTCGAGTTCTGTCATGGGAGGATTTGGTGTTTTCCTCTCTGTGTTAAGTCCGTGCTGATTCTGTTTGCCCTTCTCACACCTGCACCTGGCAGTTCATTTGCTTGTTTGAAATGATATTCACCCCCCTTTCAGTTACACAACCATCTTGATAATGCAGTAATCCCCAAAGCACATCAGTTGGTGTGTCCCAACAAAGAAAAACCCAAGAGCTGCATATCGAGTGGTTCTCTTTTATTGTAGCTGTGAATCTGAGTAGCCTGTGAACAGTGCACTCTGCCAGACAAGCTGGAGTGAGGTGAAAAACCACATCCTGCAGCTTTAAAACTACTTTCGAAGTAGGCAAGGGGTGATGGATTTCTCCTGTTATGAGGCAGGGAGGTGAGAGGTGAACTGGTCAGCCCAGGGACTGGGTTTCTGGGCTGGGATCATGGTTTACTGGGCCACTCTAAAAAAAGACGAGGCACTCTCTGCAAAGAGCTTCCTCCAGGTTTCAATTGACCTTTTCTTGAGTGGAAACTGCTGGCAGGTGTTTCCTCATGTAAAACACACCGTGTTTATTTTATTTTATTATTTTTTATTTTATTTTCTATTTTATTTTAGCTTGGCTGAAAACACTTAGATCTTTACCTGGAATGGAAAGCTACAGGCCACTTGACAGAAATAATAATGGGAAGAGACTGCTGGGTGCTGACAGCATGGAGACAAGTGACTGCATATCAGTAATATGTTTATCTGTCCTTGGAAGTATCCTTGCTGTATAGCACTGGGAGTTGGGGTAGTTAGCGTTAGTTTTCGTAGTCACTGGGCTTTGTGAAATTTGTGTCTGGTCAGCAAAGGAAGTACAAAGGGAGAGTAGAGGTACCTTTATCTTACTTTTGTCCTCATCTCACATCCTTAAATCTACACATGGTAAGCCAACAAATTTCCATTTATCAGGGTGTGATAATTGTCTATGAGTCTCTCATTTAGTTCCAGGTAAAATTCTCTTTTCAGCACACAGCAGTTTATAACAGTGACAAAGAGGTTCAGGAATATTATTACACAAGGTAACCAAGTTGCTGGGGTGGCTGCTCAGAGTGCTGGCTGCTGGCCTGGACTGGACTGCCTCCTCTTCTGGTCCGTGTCAGGATACAGCTTCCCTTTGGCACAGTGTCAGCAGGGTTGTTTTGGGGGATAATGGTATGTTTGCACTATTTACTTACATACTTTTATTCAGTGGCATAGATTTATTACCATTTCTTCCAATTTTTCCTTGGTGGGAACTGAAAACACAAGTGTATGTCCTGGGGCCCCTTGGGTATTTGGTGGATTCAGGGCCCCATTAATACATGCTGCTGCTATGCTTCATGGCTATCCATGCCCACACCATGCTGTTCTTGACATTAATATGACTACTTATGTGAGCAGAGATATTCAAATGTTACTGACTAGAACATCTGAAGGGAGTTAAGCAAAGATAAACAGCACTACAGTGGAGTCAAAACTAGAAGAAATCAGATGAATAAAAACATAGTTTTCTTTTCTTTTGTTAGCCCTCCAGACTCTGCAGTCGGGTCTATGTTGTTTTTTTGCTGTTCTTCAAGTGAGATCTCCTTTAAAATCTCTTCTTTCATTCCTATTAAATGTATCAGTTTTAGGTTTTCTAGCTTGAAAAAAAAATGCAAAGGGATTATCTAAGAAATAAAATATGTTTCCAATTACTATCTGAACCTTTTTTTTTTTTTAATCATTAGTAGAACATTTCTTATTGAAGATAATTCTGCAATGAGATCTCTGGCAAAAGATTCTGTTTTATTAACTAATGGAAAGCCCTATCATTTCTATATTAGCTCTTTTTAAGCTCCCTGCAATGAGTGTTTCAGGGATCATTTGTATATAGAGAAAGAACATTTGAAAGAATATGGGTAACTCAAAAACTCACTGAATGTATTACATCAGATTTTAAAAACGTCTGACAGAAATGTGTCTTGGACAAGACCTCTGTCTCAGGCTACTGGACATGAATAATACTCAATTTAAAGGAAGAGAAGACTGCTTTTGTTCTAATTTTTATGCTGGATTTGAATATTTTTGCATTTAAAATTTAATCAGGAATCACAGTAGGACTTTCAAATCATGTTAGAAAAAGTGTGTTTTGTTATTTGTACAGGATCAGCTTGAAGTGGGATGAGGCCTACAAATCCTACATCGGTATCAAGCACTATAATATGGTTTTAAGTCTGATTTTCATCAGATTTTGCCTATAATTAGCTGTCTATATGATCTAGGATACTATGTCTTATAAATTAAAATCTGTATTAAAATCTATAGCTGATAGATTTGAGTTAAAGAATTTTTTTTCTTGTTACGCTTAGTGTTTGTATTACATTTCTCTAAAACTCTCATCTCCCTCTGCTGGACAAAACACAGTCTTTATTCCAAAAGATGTTAAAATCTTTTAAATTTAACATTGCATTTGAAAGCTATTGAAATCCTTAGGTACTAACCTGTATTCCTCATTCAGAAAAATGCATACTCTGGAGAAGCGGAAGAGCACTCTGGACAGGCCAAGGTTTCACTTTCAGGCTTCTTGAATTTTAAATATAGTTGTCTGCATTTGTCTCTTGGTGACTGAATTAAACTGACCTGACTATCAGTTGGTGAGCAACCTTAGGCAACCTTAGCTTTTGGTATTGTGGGACACATCTAGAGTTAATCACAAATATGTCCTGTCATAGACTCCCGGCTGTCACAGCCCATACGTTGTCAAGAACAATCCTGCAGGTATCTGTAAAATAGGAACAGTACTACCAATCCTGTGATGGTTATTTAATGAATGTCTGGGTTGCAGCCAGATACAGTTGAGATAATCATCACAGGTGTATTTATGTAATAGCAAAATAAATACTAAGGGAAATGTTAAGTGTAAACATGGAATCAAAAGTCCTAAGGCTTTAATTCAGCAACACATTTAAGCGCAATACCTAAGTGCGGTCCCTATCAGTAAAGCACTTATGTTCCATTACCATTACACTCCAGAAATTTCTTCGCTTTAAGTATCCTCTCTCCAGCAGAGTTTCCTACTAGAGGAAGTGTTGGAGCCCACAGTTCATATAACTCTGACCAGCTCTGCGTGTGTTGGGGTCACAGTCATATTAATACACAATCTTGTTATTTTGGGCATGCATAGTAAGGTGATAAAGTTTAATTGGACTCCTGCAGCTTTTTCCAAGTACTTTTGTTTCCCAAGAAAATATGCATATGAAATGCTGCAGTGGCACCCTGTCAGTGGCACTGCATGCTTTTGGCATTGTTTCTGGAAATTACCTTGTAGAAATAAAAGGTCAGGTATTCACTACGCAGAATAACACATTCCCGCTTGTAAATGAGATTTGGTTTAGAGCCATGGGGGAAAACAGAAACTTGTAATAAACAGTTACAGAGTTTGGTGCCCTTTATATATATGAAATGATGGAATTTACTTACAAACGTTACTTAGCATGTTAATACATGATTCACAGTTGTCTGCAGACTCCACTTTGCTAGCAAGCTCAGTGTGGGCAATGTTAATGCAGGCAGCATTGCTTGATATAGATGGGATAGAAGCTGTTCATGTATCTCAGGCTTAAACCTAAACACTGGTGTAGCAAAAGTCTACATTACAGAACTTGGGAGCACTGCTTAGTTTTAGGTGCCTGACACAGCTGCGTCCTTGTTTCCTCTCAAAGGAAGCCCCAGAATTTGTGCCAGATGTTACGGGGGACGGGTGCACCAAGACCCCAGTTCATGCTGTGATGTGCAACCAGAGGTGAAGGCAGATGCGGCCCAAGAGCAAATGTAACTGAATAGCCTGTGGATCGCAGGTGAAGGGTATGTGTCCAAGCTTCCAGGCAGCAGGCATGCATGGCTTAATGAACAAGTGCTAACTGAACACTTACGATCCTTTTCCTCAGAGCAGTGCTAAGTGGAAAAGTGATTTATTTTCTCCATCCTTTCCTGTCAACCTGCCCTGCAACTGTCAAATTATAGTAGGGAAGAAATGCTTTTTAAAATGTGCACTCCAAAAAATAATGTAAGTTGTCCATTGCTCTCTGTTGATTCCTTTATATCAACAGATGAATCTCATTCTTAAAGCTGGATATGGGATTCTAGTTCTCCTAAACAGAATAAGTTGTCATGTATTGCATTTATGGATCCAAATACAAGCTTCATGCCACAGTAACAGCAGGGGTTCTTTTAGTGACTGCCTGGATGAACTGGTGTGAAAATATTTCCATTCAAGCCAAACATCTGCTTTGTAGCACAGCTTCTTGTGAACACCTCTACTTGCATTAAGTGAAGTTATTCAACAGGCTATTTCTGTGATCAATTTATTGAGCTTTCTTTACGGATGTGTAAGCACACCTTTGAAAGGCCTTTGTGAACTGACATCATTTCATATCTGTCCTCTTTCAACTGCCATTTCTTTCCAAAGCTTCAATTTGACCATTTATTGAGAGTTTGTGCCACAGCAGCAGAACAAAACAGCCTGCGAGCCAGGGAAAACGCATTTCCTCTTAACCCCCTGTATACACATATATATCTTCTGTATCCCTTTACACAGGATGTGATTGAGACAAAATAGCTTCACTGCTTTGGAGTCACTGCTGTCATAGGGATCCCCTGGGGCTGCTGGCACCTGCAGCCTCCCCCTGAGACTATGGGAAACTAGGAAGCCAGGTCAGAGCAAACCACAATCAGGCTTGCGCAATCATTTTTACAATTATTTCCTGAGAAGAAACATGCACTTCTTCATTACAGCTGAAGACTGAAGATTGAAAATTTAATTCTTGGCTCTACTGGTGGTATAGCAGGATGCTCAAGTGCTACCCTGTGCTACTTGAGGCACAAAAACATCTTGACCTTTCATCTGGAACAATTAAATGGAGTTCTGCTTAAATGGCACATCTGCTGTTCAAGCTGGGACTTCATTGCATGAAGACTGCCATTCCCAGTTCAGAAGACATTTGCTTATCCAACCAAATTACAACTCCAGTTTCCTTTTTGCAAACATCTGTTTGGAGACAGGAAAATCTCTCTGGATGTGAAGCATCAGAAAACAGCTTCAGAAATTTTCATGCAGTGTTGAACTTGTGATCACTAGCCAAATTCCTCTCTGAAGTTCTGCAAGTCCAACAATATTACTTCTTCAGTCTAGTGCTGCTTGGTTCTGGGAAATCCTTATATGACTATTTCGTAACTTAAAGAAACGAACCCAGATGCTACAAACAAGGAAAATTCAAACATATATGCTATAATTTTTTCAGTACAATAGGTCCGTGTGTCACAATTCTTATTAGGTAGCAGAAAGAACATTATATGTGAAATACCTGAGCAATAAGAAACTTCTACTAATAAGGTTTATAAAAATTTCTGTCTTGGCAGTGGCTGTCTTTATGCATGGTTGTAAAAAGACCTTACTCAGTTAAACACAGTGCAGTGAGGGAAAGCAAAGCTGTAAAAGTTTTTAGTAGGTTTTCTTGTTAGTATAAAAACTAAATTATTACCACCAACATTTTACCAGGAACATTCATTAACAGCATAAAAACTGATACTCTTCAGAAGTAAAGAAGGCTATGTGGTTCACTTGCCTGTGTGTGCTGATACAGGAAGCCAGATTTAATTTACAATGGTGGTTCCTTAATGGTAGACATTTTTAAGGTATTTTATGCACTTATTTTGAAATGTCTGTTCACATTTTCAATCACAAAGACATTTTGAGTGGTTGAAAATTCCTGGAGCTTCAGTTGAAACAGATTGAAATCTGCACCCCTTTCCAGCCATATAACAAAAGAGCACGTTAACAGCTGGATGAGTACAAGGATGAGGTTACCTGGTGTTAGCAACAGCTGGCGTCCAGATGCCTCACTGTCCTACCGAGCTTGCCTGTTGTGATGTTAGTGGAACTGATGCAGGTGGGAATATTGAAGTGGGAAATTTGTCCTCTTCCTTTTTAAATATTCCTTTAGATTTTTTCCTCTTATTGATAAAAATCTACTCAGAGTTTAGTGGATGTGTTTCTCCTCTCATTTGGGCACTCTTGTGGGGACTATGCCATTCACATCAACAGAATTGCACTGGTATATAACTAGGACGAGAGGAGTTGATCTAGGATTCATAAAGTCTGTTGGTGTTATTATGTATTTTTCTTCCCATAGGCCAACAAATCAGTTAACCTGTTTCCTTCAGGATGCTGGCATAAAAACAAGTAGCAGTGTTCACATTTTCTGAAGAATTAACACCATTCTGAAATGAATGACCCATGTTTCAGTGTTACACGGCAGGCTGGGGACTATGCTATTCCTGGTGGCAGCTTTAAAGGGGAAGAAGCTCTCGTGCTTTATGACAGAACTTTTGGGCTTAAAATGTCCTCTCAAGATACAACAGCAACAAAACCAAATCCTGAGGTGTCGAAGGCTGTATTTATATCGTGGCAGCCAGAAGGGCCTCCATAGTGCACATATCACCAGCCTGTGAGTGCATTTCTTCTGTTCTTGTGTAACCCTTGTATAGTGGAAAGATTATTAGAAAAACCTTTTCTGAACAGCCAGTTTGTATTGCTCAAGTCTGACAAGCTGTCTTCTCGCATCAGGGTACTACAGATGTGAGACACCTATCAGGGACTAGTATGGTTGAGTATTGCACAGTTCAAGTTTGTATTAAATGATCGAGACATGTTGGGCAGGATCTTCTCCATATTTTAGTGGCAACTGATTGCTTTGCCACATGTCAGGTCTCCCTTTGCGTGTGTAAAACTGCATATGCATGGTATCAGCAGTCTTAGATGCCTTGGTGGATGTCTACCTCTCTTCATTGACAATTGGGGCAGCTAAAGCAAATAGACTCCTAATGTAGGTGCCTTTTCAAGTTCCTGAAGTTAGGCAAGCTAGATTCAGACTCTACTATGCCTACCAATAAAATGGGTTCGGAACTGTACATTTTAAGTAATCTCACCCACAAGTCCGTATATAAGGAACAGTGGCCTATATATGAAGAAACATATGTATATGTAGAAACTAAGAAAATTCTTTAGTCTAAGTGTTTGTTGTCCAACCAAATATTGAACAGAGGGTTTGAAAAAACCCTGCATAAATAGCCTCATTTCTAAAGTGCATGGCTAATCCTGCTTCCATAAAAATGTAGGGTAATATATCTATTAATTTAATGGGAGAAGAGCTAGGTTGTGGTGGTGGAGTACTCAAAACTATTGTAATGTGTAAAGCTTTAAAAAATCTTACAAGCATCTGAAAATTCTGCACTAAACAGATACTTTTCCCACTCTCCTTAACAGCATATCTCATAGAGGACAATCCTCTTGTCCAGAGATTGTAAAGGAGGCACATGAGGTTCTGGTTTTCTGTGTACTTTGTGTCATACTTTCTGTTCCTGCAGTTCCAGCCTTGTTCCTTGGGGATGCTGAGGTACACGATTGTACATGTCACCTGCAAGTCAGAAGGACAGGATCTTGCTGTCAGTTTTTCCCAATAAGAAAAGTAGAGTTTGAAGTCAAAACAGATATGAAGCATGAACACTATAGGAATAAAAAAATGACCAGTCAGGTGTTTGTGCTTTGACCTAAACTATATGAATGACAAAAGCACAACAGCATGGTTTCTGAGTTATTAGAAATTTCTTACCTTTTAAGAAAGTTCATCCTTTACTCTTCCAATTGTCTTGAAAAATTGTCTTAGAAAGTCACTACTGACCATTAAATCTCAGTTAAAATCTTTTTTTGTGTACTTTCAGCACAAAATTAAGAAAATTATGCTCACTTATTCTTTTATCATTTCGGATAGGTGTCTTTCCCTAGGTTGCTTATGTCTGATCTAAAACTGTTCTGTTGAATTTGGTGGGAGTTCATAAAATCTACACTATTTGCAGCTTTCCAAATGGTGAAAAGTTCAGCAAAATATTAATAATCCAAATTTTTGTGATTTTTCTTTTTTAACAAGACTGATGTGACACATAAGGATTTGTAATGAAATTAAAGAACAGAAGATTGCAAATTAAAAGCAAATATCTTACAAAGTGATGTCCTTTTAACAACTATGGCTGAATTTGAAGGATTGGGTAATTATGACCATTAATATAATACATTTTATTTTACGTGTTGAGAAAAATTCCTTCTGTCAGCATAGATGACAGTCCTAGTACAGGATGAACACACTTGATATTTATATACTTAAAAAGACAGCCATTTTTCAGTTAATATATGCTGTTCATCAGTGACATTAAAGTATTAGCATACTTCGTACCGTATGTAAGGGCAGCTTCTAATGCTACCCACTTTAAGAAGACTAGTTTATTTTTGTTTGCTTTAATGAAGATGTTTCTTCTATGGGACATCCAAGAGAGAGAGACCTACATAAGAGAGATGTGTGAATTATTTAAGGATAAGATACCAGATTAGGGATTTTTAATGTCAAAGAAACATTCTGGATGCTTTGTCTGCATTCATCAGACTCGTTTTTGCATACATTGAATATGGAAGCTGTCAAAAGTGCTGAAAGTCTGACAGATTTTTTTGAGCTAAGTATTTTATTTTTTGACAGAACGGTTTGGTTTCTGAGTTCTGCATCCTTGCTTCACTGAGCAAAGGATGCTGTTATGTTTGGCTTAGTTCATTTTGAAGTCTCCAGTGGTCATAACCCATAAGCCAGAGTGACACAGGGCCATCAATCAACACGCAATGACTCTTGTCTAAGCTTTGAATTCTTGAGGCTATCTTTGCACATGATGTTCAGAGTGCAACTTGTGGAATATCAATCATTTTTATACTGTGATAGTGGAGATCTGAGATTGGAGTTCCTGCTCACATGTCCAGGTTCTGAACATGTAACTGCTGGGTGACCTACCTGACAGCACTGTTTCTTCAGGCATGGTGTTTTCACAAGTAAGAATGCCTCTAAATGTTTTCGAGTTGTACTTTAATGACACGGCATTCAGCCAATGAGCCATGGCCATTCCTGGGTTTCGGTGGCTAAATGGCCACACTCTGAAGGTGATTTTCTTCAGGCTCAAAAATAATTTTATTCTTTCTACTGTAATACTAACTAGTAGTTACAAGGTAAGTACTGGCATATATGCTGAACTTCTTAAAATTTAGCAAATTAAAATAGTGATATAATCTGCTTGCTATTTACATGTATCTATGCTCATTTCCAGGTTTTACATAAGACTATGTCTTTTGCACCCTCCCCATACAGTTAGCTGCACAGATTTTCTGAGTTAATTGAAGGAAAACAGAATCTCTTAGCTCAAATAAACCATTAAGAAACCCTAACCTAAACAACACAGGTTCTACTCCAAAAACAGGACCTGGAGTTTGCCAACATGCTGAATTGTGATTTTATTATATCAGAAGGTTTATGACTTTTACTGACCGCTCAGTTTAGGGAATTCTTCAAATCTGTATCTTACAAGATGGCTGATTTCAGAAATTTGTTCAGAAATACCAAAAGCAGTTAAAAACTCTCCCCCCAGGACCTTCATATTTTAGGATGAAATATAATTGAAATAGGATTCAGCAGGGAAATTAAGTATGTGGCTGATTCAAAACACTCTGAAATCCCATTATTTTTTATTTCACTGATTCTGGGAACTTCAGCATATGGTTGAAGTCAAGCATTTGTGGAAATGCTTTGTTGTTTTGGGGCCAAAAGTTTGAGGATAAAACTAACTTTTGTCTCTAAAGAAGCTATTCATTTTTTTCCTTTCATGCATAGCCTAACTGTGAGTTTTAATTAATCTTTCATTGTAAGTAGCCTGCTGAACATGACCAATAAGCACACCTTTCTATTAAAAACTATTCATATTTTTAAACCACAAAGACATACCTCTACATGACTGCAGCTACTCCTTTAGCTTGTTTGTCATCACTTCAATGATTTTTTTAGCCATGCTCGTTGTGCTCTCCTAGTCCTGGCTCTGCTGTAAACCTTATAATGAACTGGACTGTAATGAATTCTGGGAGTAATTTACACAGATTTCCAGTGACTCGCTAAGGCTGGCATGGCTGTTCGAAGGTGGCAGCTTCTGCTGGCTCCAGGGAGTTTTGTGGTTGGTGGTGAAGCTGTGGAGGGGCTGTACAACACCCAGCTATTCCTGGGGTGTAGGGATGGGCTATCTGGGGCTAGCATAGCATAAAGGTTATGTGGATTTAGTTGCCTAAGCATAGGAGTCTAATCACCTTGGACACCCCAATCTGGCCTCCAGCTGCCTCTCCAGAAGGGCAGAAATCTCCTGTGGGTCATATCTGTCAGCCAGGGGCAAACATCTTGTAAATATGCTAAATTAGCATCTGACTCGCTTGAAGGACTCTGTGTATGTAACTCAGCCATCCCCTTAGTGTGCAAAGACAGTGGATGCATCCCAACACATGTAGGCAATAGTTCTGACAACTTAATGCAATTATGTGTGATAGTTATAGATATAAAATGTATTAAAACCCGTCCATCATTTTCAGGAGCTGCAGGGAACTGATCTGAAGACTTAGCACCCAAAGCTGCTGTCCCAGAACAGTGTACGTGGGAACTGGTGACTGGTTTCACTTCTCATTTACTAGCTGGCAGCCAACACTTAGCAAATCTAATGCAGAAACTAAGGTCAGGAAACACTTATGTGAGGAGCCTTCTCACGCTTGTCAGAAGTGTGAGCACTTTGTGATACAGTGACTGCAGAAGTGGGTCAGATGAAGATTTTTCTATGTTAACACCCCCTCAAAATCCGAAGCAAACGGTCTCCTCTATTTAAGTGACTGGTGTTGGCAGGGCTTCCACCAGCATTTTTATAGGGATGAATACTTGGAATTAGTTGCTGTACAGTAGGGTTGTGTACTATATACTACTTGTTTCCTTTTTCAGCACATAAAGGCAGCCAGCAGTGCCTCATGAAGATCGCCAGTGTGTCTTCAGCATCTACCACGTGTCAGCAAGCAGGTAGCAGTAGGTTGGAGCACTTTCAGGAGGGCTGACCCAGGAGGAAGCATTCTGTCTACAGCAGATTGAAGGGCTCCAGCTCTTGCCTGACACTGTCTCAGTGACCTGGGCACCCACCAGATCCCTTCTCCTGTCCCTGGTGTCTGCAAGAAGCGAACCCAGCTGTGGGCTGCTGAAAGGACCAGAACTCTGCAATATATCACAGTGGATATGTGATGCTAAATCCGTAAGCGTTTTTTGTTGCTACATTTATGTTGTGTTTTGATTGTAAGCCCACTCAAAATCCAGTGCAGAGGGAGTACAGGAGCGATATACTTCTAAGTAAAAGAGAACCAGTGAGTGATTCCTGGCCAGCAAATACAGGCCTGCACTCAGGGTATGGGTTAGGCTCAGGGACCACCGTGGGAGGAAGCCGGGTCTGCAGTAGCCCAGCAACTTCCACGTGCCCTGGCTACCATCCTGCATCCTGCCTGCATGCCGAGGTGGACCTGCAAGGCTGGGCCGGGGAGTACATCAGGCTTGTGCTTGCTCCTTGGCCAGGCTCCCTAAGATCCATTCAGCCTGACTGTCCCACAGCATCGGAGTGAAGATTGTTCAGTATTCTCTTGAGCCTGGGGATCTCAAAGTGATCATTAGCATTACAGTCCTCTGCCTTGGGAGTGGAGCGGCTGAGAGTTGGTAGGGAGCTAACCAGGCAGTGTGTTCCGCAAAAAGCTTTAGGACATCAGTGAAAGACCCACTCATCTTTAAAGACACAATAACACATTTGATTCCCACTTGTGGGAGACTCCCAGTAATAATCCTATCTATTTGTGACAGGCATAAAAATACATGGGGTTAAATTTAGCAGGGAGAGTGTAACTGTACTGTAGTGTCATTTTCCTTATGTAAAAAAGTCAGTTGCAGCTGTGTTGCATGTTGCAAGAACTAATCCCACAAACAAATTAAAATCTTATCCCTTTGCTCCAGAGACAATCCATTAATGCTAGGAGGTACTGTCAGATGTACTTATTGGGCTCAAAATATAGGGATATACATGTATGCCTACAGGCATATACACGAATGTGTACATGTATATGTGTATGTTGTGTAAGACTGAAGCATGCCTCAGGACTCCTGATCATGCTTACTTTCCAGAAAAAGGTATTCCTGTCAGTTCTGTGGTTTAGTTCAGAATGAGATAAAGTACAATATCATGCACTTTGCATGTAAAATACAAAATAAAATTAAATTAATCATAATCCCATTTTTCCCTCTAAATTCAACTTATTTCCTGCTACTTTCTCAGCTGGACTTGGTTTTCCCTTGCTAGGGAAAAAGACACAACACTTCAGCAAGTAAAGGATTCACACCTGTGCAATTTGCTTGGGGGATAAGCAACCAAAAGGTCTTCTGAGTAGTGCCGTGTGAGCACTCAGAGATATTCCAGTTAGTGGGCCACTATTCTCACTGCATGTTCACTTATCCTCACGGTAAAACCTAATTTTGTATTACCTCCCACGTCAGACGGTTACTCATCCAGCTCTGTTAATGTCACACAACAGTGGTAGCAAACCACAGGAGAAATGAGATTGTTTTTCCAATAAGGAAGACTGGCTGGTCTCCAAAGCTTGTCTGTCTCTATCTGATTTCCTGCCAGAGTCTTCTCTTGCTTGCACTCCCGCTCCTCTTCTAGAAGATCAGTACAGATACCTTCATAACCATGGAGCTGCTTTGTATGCTCTATTATTTCTTCATTAAATTCAGCCTTTTGTGTTTATGCCCCCACTGCTTTCCTCCTTAACAAGCTCTTAAATCACTGACATAGGATACTGGGAGAACTGATGTAGGGACTTGGTTACGAAATGAAAGCTTCCGATCCTAGAAGCAGCAATGCTGCACCAGGACCTGCTGGATCTGGTACAGATAGCAAGCGCCGTCGGGTGGCTCTTGTGTGGCTGAAAATAAGCGTTTGTGGGCCTGCTCGCAGCCAGGGCGGATATTAGATGCTCCTTATCTCTCACTTTGTACAGTTTCCTGTGACAGCTGTAGCCACTCATCAGGTCCTGAATCAAACAACTTAAGGCTGTTCAGTTTTAGAAGGTTTTTTTTTTTTTCCTTCCAAAGCAATAGTTTCCTTTTGAAGCATGAAGCTTCTCCAAGAAGCGTGCTCCAATACTCTCTGTTGGACTAGATGTTTGAGCGATCACCAGCATTTAAGGAAATCCCATCCTAGTGGGGTTTAGGCAAATCTGCTGGCAAAAACCGGGTATCAGGGATTTAAGCAACTTTCACTGCTCTGAAGGAGCTGACTGGCTCTTCTGAGACTCCCTGGCTGCCTACAGAGGCGATCACACTGCACATGAGAGCTCAAAACCTTTCTGTAGATGTGGCAGTAAGCTGCAAGACAAAATGATCACAGCTGGCCACTAATGATGTGTATCCCATTGCCTGGAAAACAGTATGAAAGACCTAGGGATAGATTTGTGGTGGCGTTGAGCCCTCACAACTGATGCAGGAGCTGACTGAAAATGTGCTTTGAATATACATAAGACTCTAAAAAGACAGTTCTGTAAAACAAGAATCTAGCACTATAGCTCTTTGATGGAGTTATCATCCATGAGTTTAGATTATGCTTTTGGAACATATTTTTATACTTTTGATATCCCTAAAAAAATGTAGCACTGAAGTCCACAATTTAATTACAAGTTGTTCTAAAAATATATTTCTTTAAAAAAAAACTCAGCATGATAGTTTCACAAGAGGTCCTTTATTTTTCTTTTGAAAATTATTCCCTCTTCAGCTTTTTTGTACAGTCCATAAAGTGATACGGCAAACATCTTTTATATCTGAGACAGACTCCATAGGTAGCTCTGGTTGGTCACTCAAGATTGATAAGCACAGCTTACATTCTAGCTTTAGACACTCTCTGTGTCCAAGTTTCTCAAGTGTAAAACTAGACCTGGTATAAAGGTTGTAAAATTAGCATTATTATTGCTATTGATGCTCTTAGACACACAAGTAGAGAAAGATTTTTAGTACATTAGACAGTCTAGGAAGGGTTTGAGGTTATAAGCATCAGTTCTGTGAAGTCTATAAATAATTTAAAAAGATAATATAAGAGCTTTTGAACTGCTGAATATTAACTTGCTAATGACTTTAAATGATCCATTTTCTATTAGTTCTAATTCAAGAAGTGGAGTGATTTTACAATATATATTTTCTTCACATCAAAACTAAATTTTTGCTTCATATACTCTTCTTATTGCTTTTTTTTCATGCACAGTTCTGAATTTAGAATACATCTGAGTGATTCCTTGGTAAATAAGAGACAGATACTTCTATAAGCATGTTCGTTTTCTTTTTTACCCTGATCTCACATCTTGCTCTACAGGACTTTGAGGAAATGCAATTATTTCCGCCACCATCAGAGAAGCCACTTAGATGCTTAAAGGTGAGCATTTGCTTAAGTGCTTTACTGATTGAGCTTTTATTGCACTGGAGAGTATCAATTTAAAAAAAAAAATAAAATCCCTTGTCTCCTTCATGATTCAAAAAATCTAAAGAAACCAAGCACTATACGGAGCAGTTTGACCTTTAGAAAACATTCTGTAAGGCATTTTAATGAAATGCAAAGGGTACTTCGAAAATCTTTAGCATTCATCAACCGTTGCCTCGTCTATCAAAACACCGAAGTTAATTACGAATAGGAACAAAAAGCGAGAACAAAACAAACTACCAGATCTCTGGGAGAGGCTCCATCCCGCAGCTGGCCCCAGCAGATGGCACTGTTTTGAATAATTTGAGCCAGGGCCAGCGGTGCCCCCGCCGCTGCACCGGCCCCGGCCCCGGCCCCGGCCCCGGGGAGCCGCCCGCAGCGGTGCCGGGCGGTCGGTAGCGGTACCGTACCGGTCTTCAGCCGTCCTCGCCCCGGCGGCAGGCAGCGTTTGCATTCTCCCAAGTTAGAAACGAGTTAGTCTCGACGTTTTCGGTATAATTTGTTAAAGTAATCGAGAGTTTGTTGCTAGCAAGGAAAAATAATCGGTAGCCCGTTGTGTAATTGTAATTGTCATTTTCTGTCTGCTGCTTGTACCTGTTGCTTTGCTTCATAATAACTCCCCCCCCCCCCCCCCCCCCCGGGCTTCACTTCATAATAACTACCCCCCGTCCCCTCCCCCCTGGTTTTCAGCAAATTCAGTGTTCATTTACAAAGTCACAGAAAAATCTGCTGCTGGCATCGGCGATCAGAAATATCCCTTCCTGATACCTCGTGAGGTGCTTTGGAGAGACTGTGTCTCTGCTGCAGGGTGAATTCACCCTGTAAGCATATGTGTCTGCTAACTTGCTTCCACAGAGCGCCACAGGGAGCTAAATGCTCAATCTACAAAGGAACTTGGGGACTGGAAAACTTAACTTTCAGGTACCCTATTGCCTAGTAAAATTCTCTGTCCTGATTTAGAAGCTCAGGCTTCCTTGAATGGGAGGAGTTTAGTGTCATACTGGAGTTGGTGTTCACATTTGGAGTAGACAAAGCTCCTTTGCAGTTTTTATTTGCTATTTGTATTTGTGAATTCTCTTCTGAAGTTTGGTACTTAAATCACACCACTCTTCCCTGGTGAAAAAACAGGGATATTTTTTGGATCTGGGAGCACTTTGTGGCTGCTGGCTTTGGGTATTGACCTGAACTTACTCTGATTCCTGGGAAGGGAAATGTGGGTGCCCTCCCTACCTCTGAGCTGTAGGGAAACTAGACATGAGCATGGGGAAGGGCTTTGATATGAAGTACTGACGGGAGTAAACAGCTTCCTTCCTAGGATTCTGGGATTTGGGGGACCTGTCTTTTAGTTTGTGCTTGTTATCAAGCAGATAGGAACTCTGAAAACAGATCTGTTGCCTGTTGTGCCACTGGGTATAGCAAACCACAGTTTCTGGATCCTTGGGCTGGAAGAACCTGCAACTTTTCTGCAAGGTGCCACAATTATCTGGGATAAGCCCTCTCTATAGGGTAGATCCTTCTCCCTAGTCTGAGAACGTCATCACAAATTCTTGGTTTCGGTCCTTTCTTTTGGACCCAGTACTCCACAGCTGAGAAACAAGTGCTGTTTTAAGTTTGGTTTTGGTGTTTTTTTTTTTTTTCCCCTGAGGTATTCATTGGGCTGTGGACTAGAAACTGGAGCCGGGTGACTGGCGTAATCACTAGTCCATTGTCCAGATTACTCTCTCCAACACTTGGGCCAACACCTATTCAGATAAATTATATAAAGTGGAACAAGTAGGCTGGGAGGATCTCAACCATACAGCCTTGTTGAAATTTCCATTGCATGGTTGGAGGGGCAGGAAGAAATCTCCCCAGACAACCGTGGAACTGGATTTGGTGCTCCTAGCAAGGGGAAAGACCATTTGTTTGGAGGTGGGGACAGCCTCCTCCCTCGTAGGCTAGGCTGATGCCTCCTTCCAGGAGAGAGCAAGGCTGCTGGCAGCAGGGTAGACTTCAGTCCCACCTTTCTCCATTGAGGCCCTGTTGTTCCATTCAGGCAGCTCCCTGCTCAGCAGGCAGGTTTTCATAGCTCCTACTTTTATCCCTGTGCAAGGTCCAGCCCTCTTTCCTTCTGGAGGTCCCAGCCTTCATCGTATCCTTTTCCCTGCAAGCACTGATTTTGCCTCTTCTTTTTTTTCCTTCTCACCACTATCTGGTTTCGTTTCTCTTCTTGAGTGGAAGACACAGAGAGATCATCTGCCTTCAGAAATCCCAGTTTCCCCATTTTTTCCCTTTTTGTCCTCTTCTGTCAGCAAACCCCAGGGGCAACTTGCCAGCAATGTGCTGTGCAAGTGGGCAGGCTCTGGAAGGAAACAGCATTTCTTCTGATCAGTTTGGGTGCTAAGGAAACCAAAATGGAGTGAAATAATTCCTCTCTTATAGAATCCCAAAGGAAAAATGCTTCGAAGGACTCATCCCCTGACTGTGAGGTCCTGGGGATTGTATCCATAACGGGAGAAACCTGGTAACCACGTCTGTTATTTCTTTGATACAACCCTCCTTAGTTATTTGTGAATGATGCTCCATCTTGATGGTGCTGGCCAGACATGGACGGGGGGAGGGTTGCCGTCACCAGCTGTGCTCAGGGCAACTACATGGCCTAAATTGGGTAAAACATGGGCTTTAGCAGAGGAAAAGGATAACTTAGGCACTCTTTTATTAGAACTTTCTAAAGGCTCAAGAAAAATAGCCTTCACTGAGCAGTCTTAGCTCCTGCAACATTTCTATTTTTAAAAGTTTCAGTGGGAATTTGAATTGGTGTTTTCTGAATGCATACAACGGCTGGCTCGGTGTGCTGTGTGTCACCCTTCAAATATCCCAAACTAAGGCCAGCCAGTGACCAGGGAACACTGGATTCTCCCCCACCTCTTTCCCCAGGCAAACAATTTCCTAAACACAAAATTTCAAACAAGTAAACTTGATTATTGTTCATTGCAATTTCCTACTGTGATAAGTAGTTTAAGGTCATCTTTTCTGTATTTACAATGTATGGCTTAAAATATAAACACCCTTTGTTTGTGCTTTGTTATTGTCTGCACCACTGAATGCTTTCACGGATATATGCTGCGATAAAGGATGGCTTAGAAATTCGATGTAAAAAGGCAGCCAGTGCCACTGGGGAATAGAGTACTCTACCAATCAAGACATAGCCTCCATTGACCAAGTTCACAATGTAATGCTTTTTCTAAAATGTATTTAATGCAGGGCTGAAATTTATGCATCATAAAGGGACAAGACAAAAATCATCTTCCAGTCCTTTTCAGCCTGTGGTAGAAACTTTGATCAGCAATTTAATTAAATATTTAGTTGTCTACATTTGTAAGGTCTGCTGCAATTTTGCCTGAAAGTGAAAACAGAGACCTTTCTGGACATCCTATTCTTACTTTGCTTTCTGTACAAGAACGTCGTGACATTTTAAAACCTGTGGGCACTTTCTTTTCTTCCACTCCTTAATTGAACAGCGTGATACACTTGGAACTGCTCCTTCACTGTGGTTCCCGAGTCTGAAACATGCCCAATGCAGATGTCTCGCTTTTGTCATCCCTCTTCCTTCCCCTTTAAAGATTTTATCTCCAAGACAAACAGGTGAAGCTGGAAAGGGTTTTTCTTCAAAGCAGATTTTAATTCTTGTGTCTGTGATTGCCAATTGCAAAACATAATAGATGTGATTGCCTCTGGGCTTGAGAATAAGCCTTAAATATCCATTCTGGAACAAGCACTTTCAGAGCTACTAGGCTGCAATTATAGTTGTGTTAGCAGGTGTGAATTATTTAGTTAGGGTCAGGGACCAGTCTCCTTTAGAATAAGCAGGTTTCAGATGCAGTTTGACCATTTAAAATGTTTTAATTGCTTGACAAAGTAGGTTATCTCATTATGGGTTAGATTAAATTTTGTTGAAATGAGGAGATCCTTCATTTAAGATAGTTTTATGAAGTACTGGGGCATACATTTCTGCCCCAAGCAGAGGCAGCACAAGGCAGCTTGGAAATGGAGGTGGCTTGTGTGGATGAGTGTGGTCTATGTATTATTTTGCCAAGACAGGGTATGTGCATGAGAGAATAACGCTAAATGATAAAGCAAAAAATCACAATGCATCTTGTATAGCATCTGTGTGTGGTCATGACAAAAGTGTACAGTGTTGAGGTACCAGATTGAAAGAGTGGGAAAAGCCCCTTCAGTGTTTAGTCCACCTGACTTTCAGGAAAGTAGGATGTTGTACATCACTGTGAATATACAAAATTACCCCCAAATTCCCTGACTCAGTCACCGAGTTTTGCATGAAGCAGAACATCACATCTGTTCAGCAGGATTCCACTGGCCTTGGGCCTTTTTGTCCAAGGCTCAAACGCCTTTTCGTAGCCTGTATACTTTTTGTAGTTCAGTTTTTCATGCACGTAATGCCTGTGCTTGTGTTAATATCCAGTGTGTGTCCAAACTGTCCCGGTGCCACAAAGAGCACAAAATAACCCAGTGTTGTTGCGACCAACTGTAAGGATGGGAGTGATGGAGTTTGAGGGTACTGAGCACCAGACATGAGATGAACAGGCTGAAGCTTTGTGGATGACTGAACTTATTTTCTACAGCTCTCCCCTGCTTTAGAAGAACAGTCTCCTCACCCATGGTCATGTCCCTTTTGCCTTGATGTTTGGTAAATATCTACCAGATGGGTTTGCTGAGAGAAGCCTACGGAAGGGAGGGAAAATAACAAGGAGTTAGGAACACTAAACAGATAAATGCTGGAATTTGAACCTAAAACCTCAGTAGAAGAAGTTGCCCTGGCAACAGCACCCTGAAGCGCAGGGGTGGAGAGGGAGAGAGAGACCCCATCCTGGGGCTGAAGCAGAGAGCTGCCGAAGTTTAGGGAGGTGCCTAATCAGGGCTAATCACATCGGGGAAGCTGTTTGGTGATGGACTGCTGCTCTGAAGCTGCTGCTGAGCAGCCTGACTGTCACACATTATTCACTGCTAAACTGTTTGGTGAATAATTTTCAGTAGCCCAAGAGGGGCTCTAATCAGGTACGATGGAAGTCTTTCCCCTGACTTTGTCTCTCTGCAAGGATAAGGCCCTTGAATCATGCACTGCTGGCAGGCAATTCTCAGATGAAGGAAGATGCTGAATTAGTTGCTATTTTCCCGATCCTTGCAGCCAGCAGAGCAGAGACATTTTGTATCATCTGCTTTGGACCTGGAAATGGGAAAGTTAAAATAAGTGTGCTGGACAGGATGCAAGTAGCAGTATTATTTATAAGGGAAGAGTATTTAGTATAGTCAGCTCCATGTTACTTATGTGAGGGATGAAAGATGAAAGCAGAAACACAGAAAAATTTTTCTTTCTGTTTGAGCATTCTTGTAAATAAAAAGTTATACTTCATTGACTTCTCCTCCTTACTGTAATCACTTACAAAACCCCAGCTCTTGGTTTGTCACTCAAAAGGCCAGAAGATGTAACAGCATAAAGGGAAAGAAAAAAAGGTCAAATGCAAGAGCTGGAACATGAATGAAATGTTGCTGCAGTGGAGCTAACTTGGCATCTCTGTTCTGTCCTCTCTAACATATCCAGACCCATGCCAACTTTGTGCAGTGCTACAGCATGGTGCCTGCCTGACTGTATTGCTCCAAAACCAAGTTCACCAGACTCATAGGGTCTCAATGAATGCCACCGTGTCCAGCACTGTGTATCCCCATACCACCAACAGCTGGTGGCTATATGACTGTTGCTTCTTTCAGCAATTTACCAGGTACTTGGCTGAGATACTCTAAAAAGTGCTGGCAAGGGAGTTTGGTTTTCCTCAGTAGACCACAGCACTTCACAGCTTTGTTAGTAGAGCCTGCTGAGGCAGACTATTCATGGTGCCAATAGAGGAGCATCTCCAGGAAATAAACAAAAAACCCTAAGCATTAAAACAAAGAGAGCTACATACTCTCAGCTTCTTGGTACGATGCAGGGATTGTTGTAAAATTATATTGGAACTGAAGAAGCTAAGGAAATACGTGGTTTAAAATTCAGCCCCAATCCACACTAGTGACAAGAAATTTGTTACCAGCTGGTGGCTGTTCCAGTTTACTCCTTATGAAAGACACATTCATGAGTGTGAGATGAAAGAGGGGAAACACTTTCCTATTGCCATTTCTAATAAAACAGTAAACATCGTTGAATGCCAGAATAAAGAGTATGAATTTGATTTTTCCTGCTGGAGCTTTCTGATGCAGAATCGAATCTGCTTAGTGGCTAAATTATTGATGAAGGTTTCTGGTTTTAACCCTACTGTATTGCCTGTGGTGTGGTAAACATAACTTCTCCACAGGTTCTCATCCTGACTGCTGGCCAAATTTTATTCTTGATTGTCCATCTGTGGCTGCTATTAACTTAGATAAGATACATAGCCATGGCTCTGCAGGTAGTAATTAGGCACAATTAATTTTTGTCCTAGATGCATCCTCAGTGGTGAATATGAAAATTTGCACAGAATAATTATTCATCCTTAAATGTCAATTCTTCTCATAGTTTCTAATCAACAGATTGTGACTCGCACACAATACATGCACACAGAAACAACAAAGGATCAAAGTAAGTCTTCGCCACTTCCAGCCTTCCCTGTCTTCTTACCCTTTGACGCAGTTATTTGTTGTACAGATGCATCAAAAGCACATCTTGTGTCTGTCTTCTTTAGTCTTTGCCTATACAACTGAATAGGCATGGCAGGCATGATTGCAAAGGTATGGATTTATTGCACACATAGGACAGCAGTAATCTAAATAACAATTATGCTATTAGCAAGCCTTGAGAGACGAGCGGGATGGAGCTGTGACTGCTTAAGACACATTTCTTAGGTGCTTAGCTGCATCCTTAGGTCAGAGATCCATCCTCGGTCGTTCATCCTGGTAGAGACGAGCTGTTTTCTCTTGCTGTTGCATTTTTCAGCGCTTTATTGCAAAATTGTACAAAGTCCATATTCGTTGTTTGACCTACCACAGTACATTTAACAAAATAACTTGTATGGATGATGACAAAAGGGAGTTTTTTGCCACAAAGCCTTTGCCACAGAAGCCTTTGGACACATTCGTAAGAAGAGGAAACCGAAGTGTATGCAGCCATATGAGAGTGTAGGGTACAAGAGGAAAGGAACGTGGGTGTAGAGATCACTACCCAAAAAAATCACAGCATGTTTTCCAGAAAAGATTTCTATTCTGGTAAGAAAAGCTTCATCCTCTGTGGCAGAAAGCACTTGATATTATGATCCTGTTTCTGAATACAGGTTTGCAGCAGCCTTCTGATACAGTGTCTGCATTGACTTCCGTGAAGATGCTCTTGTTTTACTCCAGGCCAAAGTCTGCCCCAGAGCTACAGTTTATAAAGCAAATGACTGGCATAAAGGCTCTTTTTGCTGTTTTAAACAGCAGGGAAGAATTTTTTTAAAAGTCAGGCTTGTGGTTGATGAATAAAACATGGCTCAATGTGATGCCATTCAGCAAGGGAAGCTGTGGAATAATTTAAATTTTCTCACACATGGGTTTTGTACACTGGTAAGGACTCATGGTCGTATTGCTGTAAGTGTTGAAATCTATTATAAAATTGTGAGAATAACAGGGCACATAAGAAGTAACTATCATTAAAATTGAGAATGGATTGTTCCTGCTAGAGGAACACAAGCACATTTATTAGGTATACTTGCTGCCTGTGGGAGATATTTCTTTCTGGTTTTCCCTTCCCCAAGCTCATCAGAGGACAAAAGCAGAAAAAAACGAGTGTAATGGGTTTATTCTTTCTTTGTGCAGTGTTTGTGGAAGCTAACAGCAGTAAAAAGACTTTGTAGGTTACAATAATAGTTCTTGAGAAAGCTTTTAAAGAGAGGTGCATTGGCAGCATCAGAAAAAAATAGAAGGTTGCATATCAATTATAGACTGGGCTCCCAATGTGTTTCTGAAACATATGTTTAATCTGCCTCATACCCTCAACTGATAGGAAGATAGTCTTTATTAGAATAGCTGTTTCAGAAGGAAATGCCTTAGAGATTCCTCAGAGCCACGTTTTTCACTTTTGTTTTTAATTTTACAGAAGTCGTGGATAGTCGTGGATAGTATCTCATTGTCCTGGAAGAGACTCTTTGTTGTGCCACTACTTCGATGAGCTGTTAACTCAGCCACAGCTGCTAAAGGTACCCTGCAAACCTTTTTCTTCCAAAATCAAGCCAATTGTAGCAACACACCAAACAGACTGAGCAGTGATGTCAGCACATGCTTAAAACTAGTGATGGCCTCAGGTGGTTAGCTCTGTGTGCTCATTCAGGCATAGCCAAAATAATTGATGTTAAATAATGTTGTCTTCTCCTCCTCCTTCTTTTTCTTCTTTTTTATGAGTACCTCTGCATAAAACTTGCTCATTCTGCTTTTTGAGTATAGTCTCTGGAGTTCTCTGCATGCTACTAGCAACTCACTTACTGGAGACATTCAGTATGCTTATTACTTAGTTGAGGCGGTTTGTGATCTTTTCTGGACACTAGTATATACTGGCAAAGTATTTATGAATTCATCCAGATGCCACCTATGCAACGGAAGGTCAGCTATGCAAAGATCCTCACAACTTTTCAAAAGTATGCTAATAAAAAATTAAGTGTATCGGTAACCCCAAGATCAAATAATCAACAAAAAATTTAAAAAAGGCAAAATTCAATATTGTTATTTTTAAAGAGCTGTGTGTCTTTATCATAATTGTGAGGAAGAAGAAGATGCAGCGAGACAGTGTTCATTGCTTTGTGAGCATTGGGTGAAGCTGAGGACAGTGTGGTTGGTTTTAACTAGTATAATTTATTCCAGTTAAAGTGTTTCCAATATGGGACCTGAGGGATCATTTTCTGTAAGTGAAAGAAGACCCTTCCTAGGTAAGGTCAAGTTGTGTCTGGTCTTTCTAAAGCAGTAGCATATATGGTGACACCAAAGAGTCCTGACAATTGCCTTTGGCTCTACAACAGTTTTTTTTGCCTATTTGATCTCTGAATCTTTGTCTGGTCTCAGAATACTCATCGCATTGGAATTTAATATTTACCATCTGATATAAATGGTCAGAAGCATTAAGCAGATTTTTATTATCTTTACATTTCAGTCCATAGTAGTTTGCCACAAGTTCACTATTACTTTCCTCCTAAATAGTGTGAGAGGTGGTACAGAACAAATGTAGCACAAGCCCTGCTTTCCTAAGTATTTTAGGGAAAAAATACAGCTCTAGTGATTGTGAGGAAAAATACTTGTTATTTCTTTAACAGAAAAATTTCTTTTGAAGTGATAGATTACTTGTGCTAGAGAGCCAGATGTCAAATATTTGATAGTTTCTTGTTGGATTTGAAATATGCAGATGTGCAGATCTCTTGTTGCCAACAACCAGTGATGGCCATCATAGATTAAGAGAAGTGGTATCAGTCCCACCTGTCACCTGAAAGGGACTTGGAAGAGCAAGTTACCTCACAAGCGTTGCCAACACACATTCCTGAAACACAGCGGTGTTTATCTGCAGCAAGCTACTTACTTCATTCCCTTCTAGATGAACACTCATTGGTTTGAGACTTTTAAAACCCTCCCCTCTCTGCAGCCAGCAAATATCTATATATATTTGCAAATATAGATATATATATTTGCAAAGCATGCACAAATGCACAGATACTGACACATTTATATGTTGGACATTTTCCTCCCAGTAACATTAAAACTAATTTAAGTAGATTTTTAGCTAATATTTCTTAATCCCAGGTAGGAGGAGGTAGATGTGTAAGTAGAAGAATGATTACCATGGTGAGTGGCAGTCATTGACTGCAAAAGTTGCCAAGATAACGGAAAAAATTAATGGAGGAAAAAATATTTTCAGTTTGATGTCTTTATCTTTATTGAAGTCATATCTCTTTCACTCTCCCCAAGAGGTTACCTGTGACCAGTTAGCGAAAGATATGCTAACTTTACCCTGATTTGGATTTGCAATATGTCAATAAAACAGTAAACAAAATGGATGGTAACTGGAGAAAGCAAAGCAAAGAGAAACTGCAACAGGTCTACAGTCATACATCTCATTGTGTCTTCCCAGCAGATTGGTAAGATCATTTGTTGTGCTGCAGCTGTAGCTCATGATAGGAGTGTTGCATATGTTGTTATGGTTTATCTTTAATAAAGGTGCTTTCCTGACTGTCCTGGGTAATTCTCTTTCCTCACTCTTTTCTGGAGGAAAGGTTGTAACACTCTCCAATTACTCCCATTTTTTTTCTCCCTCGGCTCAGTAAACACAGTGCAGTCTCCAGTTCTTCTTCTGTCCCATCCTCGATCCCCCCCAATTCACTTTCTGTCTCTCATGCACTGCTGAAACAGCTCCTGACAAAATTATGAATAACTCTTTTTAGTCAAAGCCCAGAACTGCAACTTCTCTAATTGACTCCCAAGTATCCCACAGTTCCTGCACCAGCTCAGCGCTGGGAGGGAGCATGAGTAGTTTAAAATTACCTGCAGCCCTTTTTCCTCTTGGAGAGTCTGCATGAAACCTCACCTGAGATAATTGTAGGTTGCCAACTTAAACTGTAGGTCTACATGGCTCTGTTCATCCATTGCTGGTTTGGTGTGTGGAAATTTAAGGGAGAGTGGCTTTATGGGGAGCTGAAAAAGATCTTGTTACTTCATGAGAAACGCACGGACTTTGTCAAATCCTTGGTCTTCATCAAGCTGTGGGTTTGTTTATTTTTATTTCACAAAAGGAAAGTAATATCTGTTATATGAGAGTTTGGCCAGAGTTAGTGCCTGGATGTTGGTTTGGTTTAGAAATCTGGGGAAGAAAAACAAAATAGGTAAGAAAATCAGGATATCTAGGTATTTGGAGAAGAGAGATTAAGGAGCAGTGATTTACTTCTGCATTGACTGACTATATGTGAGAGGGCTCTCAAGGCGAGACCAATAGTGAACTGCCTACCACTGTGTGTTTTGTATTTAAGTGGTTTCATTTTGTCATACAGCAATGAGAACATGGCTGGGCAAAGAGAAAGAGAATTGACTGTGACTAAGAAAGAAAATCAGACTGAAGATTGAAAAATGCTAAACTAGTGAGAACATGATTGTAAAAGACCAGCCCCCCGAGAGGCAACTAATTCATGGCCATAGCCTCCCGCAAGATGCTGTTCTTTGCACAGAGTTTAATTTGCAAATCATCTTTCTTTCTCTGCTGATGTCCTGCAGTGTAGCCCCCAGCCCCATCAATAAAAGATGCGGTAATGAGTCACACATTCATTGCAGTCATCACATCTGCAATAAAACATCAGTTCTCTGACAGTTTAAAAGATACAGATCATATCAGCATGCAGTTAAGGTTGAGACTACATAGGAGTAATTTAGGAAAAAAAAAAGACATTAAATGGTGTAATTGTCTCTAAACCAAGTACTAGACACTGATAAAATTCAGATTTCAGTTTACAAGTGAAAGGCATCTGGGCATGCTAAGACCAGGCATGTTGGCTCTGCCCTGCCACAACAACAAGCTGCAAATGCATTGAGTGTAAATGGAGGAGTTAATGCTGTGTTCAGGTACGCTCCATTTAGGCTTGAAATGAAACAGCTGGGCCTTCATTCGACAGGTTTCCAAGAAGCAGGTTACTGTTCAGATCTGAAGCAAACTAATTGTGACTTTTAATAAACCTTTCTTATGTCCTACTTGTTACCTTTGACATGCAAAGATTACACTCTCATTTGTAAACTGATAGGCAAACAGAGCTCTGAAAGCACTTCCCCCATGGACATCCTAACGATGATTTATGCCATTTTTGCCTGTGTGTCATGCAGCAGAGAGAGACTACTTTGCTATTTATTTTGTTTATGCCATTTTGTTTCTGAGAAGAGAATGACAAAATACATTCATCAGAATTTCTTATGCAAGCTCCCTGCATGCCTCAAAGTCTTCTGAGAGGAATCAGTACGCAAAATGAGATAATTATTTCAGTTTTGTATATTAAAAAGGTTTGTATTTTTTCTGTCTATAGAAATGCTGCTAGACTGGTCAAACCTTTTAAAATGCTAGGTATTGAAAAATAAAAGGATGTGTTTATCAGGAGATGAGTAGCTTGCATACACATTGTGGATACCTGTTAATGTATATTCTGGAAAAAAAAAGTGATATATGCATAGAAGAGCCTGTCATTATTGTTCAGTTTCCTGAGTTAAGACTGTTGTTTCTTCTGCCCAAAGTTAGTATTTTTGTGAAAGCTAAAATAGTGACAACGATGTGTCATACCACATGCACAGATGTCAGTACCTGTGGACACAGAAACAGTTTTGCTTTTCATTTCTTGTGTCTCATATGTACACAGAAGAAGGAACAGCAGGGATGTACCTGCAGTGCAGAGATACCACGGGTAGGTCCTCATCAGTCTTAATCAGCTCCAGACTAAAACACCTACATTTAGGTACAGACATGCAGTTTTTTTACATGTGAACCAAGAGCATGGTTCAGTTGCCTAAGCATAGGTGAGATGCCCTAGTTATCCTGCTGGCCTCTGGTGGCTGCCCTGAGGGGAGGGTGTCTCTGGCAGGTCCTGTGCCTGCTGTATTTACCAGCCCCTCAGGGAGATCTCAGCAACAAGGCTTTGCAAAACGGATGGTGCTTGGGCAGCTGAATCAAGCTCCAGGTCTCCACCAACTCAAACGGCTGCTTCAAATCCTTGCTCATATGAATACATTTACATGCAAATGCCTAAATTTAAGTGGCTTCATGTTAAACTGAACTGTACCCGTAGTCTGGCTCCAGGTGAACTAACTTGACCAAGCTGTTTGGGTAGCCAGTCATAGCGATTGCTGTATCTCATTACACTCAGTGATATGCACTTCATGCTTGGAAACATTTATGTTCATTTTATTCAGGATCACATTTGACTTTCTTCCTAGTGTTAGGCAGCTCCTTGCTCTGCAAATATTCCCCCTGAAATCAGTAAGGCTTCTTGTAGAATGAGGTATCCCTCCAGGTTCAGAGAAGTTTCTTACCGGCTTCATGGGAAATACCAGCTGCGTGAGGGAATTAGGCTAATTTGGAGTTGTTACAAAAAGGTAAATATATATCAAGCATTTCCACATATTCCTCTTCTACCCACCTTCATTGATGACATAAGAACCACTGTGATCCCAGGTAACCTGTGCCACTTGTTCCCAGCCAAGGCAGGGACTCTTCTGGTTTTGAACTTATGCATGGGTTCAAACAAGTTTGATAAGCAGGTTCAGGATGACCTTTTCAAGTAAAGCCCTCATCCCTGTTTTGAGGGAATCTATGCTGAACTGAAGTTTGAAAACAGAATGACATAAAATTAGTAAGTTTATTGGTTTGCTGGAAACCTATGATTTGATTCAAAGGTAACCTTAGTTTGAAAAGCATCGGATTCCAACTTCATAAAATGCAGTAGTGGTATTTCATATACCCTATTTGATTGCTGGGTGATAATAATAATCTGGCGTAAAATAATTTGAGGCTATTAAACATTCTTTTCCCTTCATGAGATTGCAGCCATTTTATTTCTGTTGTTTTCTATGTTAATAATTTCGTTAAAAATAGTAGAGAGCCTAACCTACTGGGTAGTAGTGGTGCTTCCTGGTTTTACTTTCTACTGAACCAGGCTGTGTTTTAGACTGCATGGAAGTTAGCTTGTGGTGGGAGAGCCTTATATTTGCTTCCAGACATGTAGCAGTAAGGAGTTTATTGACTTCTAAAAGGAGGTAGGCAGTGAGTTGCTGATATACTCTGCTCTTCAGTTAGAATCACTAACATAGAAGAGCTGCATTAGTAACTTCTTGTAAGATGGAAATAGCTATCTGTCCTTTGGAAAGTAAGTGTCTCAGAGAGGAAAATCAGGTGGTTATTGTGTTTCCATGAGTCTGATGAATTAGAGCACTCCTGGAGGTTTCTCTCAGTCTGCAGTAGTTTGTGCACTCTCTTGCACACAGCTTCATGTGATGCCAAACCCTGGCTCAGCTGGGGGAATGAAACCGAGCCAGTCACGTTCTCACGGTATGTAGTGCAGGCAAATTTCTAATTCTTAAACACTAGCATAATTCAGACCTAACTGGGTTTCTGTTATGGGTGTGAAATGTTAGCTAAAAAAAATACAAACTGCTTCCTGCTGTCACCAAATGATGGCCACATTTATTTTTAAGTCAGGCTTTGTAATCCATCCTCACTGCACTCACCTAATCAGTTTTCCAATAGGAATATTTGTACTCCAGTTAACTGATAGTCTTATTTTGATGCCTTATTTTTGTATGATTTCCTTACTGGGAAACCTTATAAAAGCAACACAGATTTTGCTATTGACTTCAGGGGAGCCAGGTCTTTACTCTTTATTTACAGGCTGATAGAAGACTTCAGCTTTCATGGCTACTGTGAAAAACAATGGTTAATATGAATGGCTATGAATCAGTTGTGGGAACTGCTAGTACAGTGGTAGGAGAACATGCTTCCTGCTGTGTAAGACAATCTTATTTTACCTCAGACACCTTTACATTTCTGAACTGACTCTTATTCAGTCATTGTAAGAATGCAAAATTATCTGATCAGCTATGAATATTTTCCACCATCCTAATTATCTGTTGCAGCTCTTCACAATTTCCTGGACAGAGCACAGAGAGAGGCTCAACAAATACCTGAGCAACCTGGGAGGAATAATGCATAGATCCCAAACTAAAGACATACTTTTGCTAATCAGTTTCTCAGTACTCAGTTTTTGGATTACATTTACTTCAAATTAATCTAGAAAAGGCAGACCTGCTTGTATACGGAGTTGTATATCCTACACAATGCTTAGTTTGAAGCATAATTATAAGGTTTCAAATTCCCTTTTCAAGTCTGTCTAAAGTGTCAAATTTCTGGTAACTCACAAGTCTGAGGAATACTTTTTCTTACTAATGAGTGAACCTAAGGAATTTGTGTTTTGCAGGATCCTTGGAAAGTTCAAATACTCATCACATAATGTCTGGTGACTGCTCATCTTTTCTCATTCCTTGCTTTCAGTGTGGGGAAAGCACATACTGAACTTTCCCCATCCACATCAAAACCATGAGTCAAACCCCTTATAGTATCCCTGTGTCAGCGTAGAAATGCTGTCTCTGTACAGCATTTCCAAGCTAACTGGCCATCAGCAATAACGTTTTTGTTGTGCCATTTTAAAGTTTTCCTCCACTGATTATATGAAGCAAATAATAAAATGAGAGCTATCTATCCTGTTTCTACAGATGTACTTCAGTACGAACTCCTACTGACATTCATACTGTGTCTCCCACTAAAGCCAGTGGTGAGATTTGGCAACTGTAGTTGACAGGTAAACACTGGCATTTACTGATAAATACGCATTTGTTAGAAGGTCTCTGTGTCATCCCATGTAGGCACATTGAAAGCTGATTGTAAGTGTCTCACTGGCATGCTGTTTTTTTTTTCAGGCTTGAATAATCTCATCTAATACATTGAAATTAGTTTTCTTGAAGCATATTTATCACTTGCTTTTTTTTTGGATATTTTTGCCTGGCAAATATCCAAATCTTTTTGTGTACATACATTGTGAAGCCAAATTTGCCATATTTTCATATTCATGTGATTTTGTTCTATTAGCTCAAATTCATTAGTGCTTTTTGGTAGCAGACTGTGTAGGAAATACAGTTCAAATTCCTAGACAGAATTGAACATGCTAAAAAAGCTAACAAATTGCCTGCTGTAATTCATCATAATTTATCTTCTTTCCTAGGACGAAGTAAGGAGGTTGCAGATTGTCCCAGTCAGTGTGTTGGTGTGCTGAAGGAAGGATTTGCTGTTAGCTGTCGCTATCAGGAGGTCACAGCTTGGACTGGGGACCATGTCCTGGGAGAGCACTAGGTGCTGTGCTCCTAAAATGGTCATGAGCCGTCGCTTTGAATGGTGACGACTTCCATCCAGAAGACGGGGATCCTGAACAACCCTACACAGAGGAGATTGTCAAGTAGCCTGCTGAGCCAGACTGTCCTCTGCCCCAAAAAAGTACCTTTCTCCTCTGGGGACTCCTTGAACAAAACTCCTGAAAGTAAGTGCCTGTGCTCATTTTTATTCACAATAGAGCAAGGGGTCATGGTTGTATAATGCCACCAGAGGAAGCGTCTTTCCTCTTCCCCAGTGGTAAGCTCAGTGTTCAGTGCAGTCATCTGTGACGTGATGGACCATAGTTCAGTCTCCTCTCCTGTCTGGTGGGAATTCAAAGGCGCATATTCCGTCTTTAAGAAAAGTCCCCGCATAGCCCACTGGCTGTACCAGTCTCTGCTGCAAAAAACATTTTATATCATCTCTTGTATAAAGACTGTTCATTATAATACCAAAATGTGCCTAAACAAGCCTCAAAGTAGGGCGAGTGCTCTGTGTAACTCTAGAGTGATGCTTGCATCATTTCTCTGTGCTGCTGTTTCCAAAGGAGGAAGAGGTAATTCTGTCTCCTGGAATGGCTTCTACATTAGTGACAAGCAAGGAGTGGGGAATGGAAGTTTGAACCTGTTTACATCATTGAATAAAATGATTTTTTTTCCCATATCCTAGATGAAAGCTTTGGTTACTGGAGTTAAACTGCAGGGAATTTGTGTAGCATCTGCACTGGGCATCATGAAACAGGCATTTTTGGTGCATTCCTTTTAGTTCAAATCCATCGGAGACAGAGGGAGAAGAACCCAAGGAACATAGGAAATGCCCTGCCAGGTTTGACGGGGCTCATGGGCCAAGGGCTTGGGCTGCGAGCCTGGTCTCCCGCAGCCCCCTCTCCTCAGGCTCCTGGCCATCCAGAGCAGCTGTGTTAGGGATGTTAGAGTGTACCTCTGCTTTCAGGGTCCATTTCTGGATGTAATTTCTTTTGAACATGCCGATACTGTCTAGCCCCACCACCCGCTGTGGCAGCACCTTGCAGAAGTCCTTTACCAACCATGTTACGTGGGTTTCTTGAATTCAGGCTGGGGCTACATGCTACTTTGATGGAGCCTTGCCGTCGCTGTGCCTGTGGACCCTTGTGGACACGGAGGCCTTGGGCTCCCGTGGGCATTGATTTCAGCAGATAGAGCACGGACGGAGAGTCACTGTCTGTAAGGTGAGGTGACAGACGTGGGATGGCAGCTGGGGTTGCAATTTTGCTTCCAGGAGTCTGATTTCCACCTCAGGACTTGATCTCTCTCTGAGTTTCTCCCCGCTCCCCTTCCTCTCTTGAAGGGCGATGCTGTGTTTCCAACTCTTCTTTCAGCACGGAGATGAAGACTCCAAACACAGACAATGAATAAAGCCTTGGGTTTTTCTAGTATGGACCATCATGTGAGGGAGAGAGGAGAAGAAGTAGCAGTAATCAATACATTGCTAATTAGGCCTTGCTCCCTGTTCAACCTCATGTGGCTGTCTCATACTGCCCTATGTGCTTAGGGGCAGCGAGAAGGAGGAGGGAGAATTTAACTTAAACATTTGATTAACTCACTATTCCTTTTTTTTCTGACTGAAATGGAATCAGCATGCAAATGCTGCTCTGTATTTTATTTTTTTGCACTGACAGCATAGCTACACAAAAAATATTATGACCTGCTGCTGCCAAATGCAACTGAATGAATTATTCTGAAGCACTCCAGAGCCTGTCTTTGTCACAGTCTCCTATTTCAGTCCCTGTCATGCACTGTGCCTATCATTCATTATAGTTGATGAGTTGAGGGCAGAAAGGTGTCTCTCGTCTTGTTCTCTGGGGAATTTCATCTTGGCTGTCTCACCTTCAATCACTGCTAATAGCGCTGCTGGCACAAATTCAGAAAGGGGCTGTGAGGAGACAATGAAAATATTTCACAGGGTGTTTTATATTTTAATAGCTAGTTTTAAAAAATGAATTTGCTGGAGCAGACCAAAATGAAGATTGCTCAGAGAGATTTCTCATACAAGCCTTTTAATTCAATTTTTTATTGTTATTAATCTTTAAGCCCTTTGCATTCT
The DNA here is from genome assembly GCF_047370975.1 of Nipponia nippon. Lineage (NCBI taxonomy): Eukaryota > Metazoa > Chordata > Aves > Pelecaniformes > Threskiornithidae > Nipponia > Nipponia nippon. Next base: position 64,139,833 of record NW_028262336.1, on the reverse strand, counting down.
TGTTATGTTTTTTTCCCAAGAACTGCCATAAGGATTGGGTTGTACTTTGATTAACTAATGACCATTTATCTGATGAATTCATTAGGATGATTTACTGTTCAGCAAGTACTGTGTTGGAGGAAAGAACAAAATAGCACTGGAGCTTTAGTATTGTGGCACTGTAGGATGCTTACCCAAAGTTTCAACTGCTGCCTCTACTTTGCGTTTTAAGCAGATTGTGGCTGTGATGTTGGTAGGTATTCTGTCACTGCTCTGATGTCCTGCAAAGGTCATAGTAGAAGAGTGCAACAGAGCTCACCATCTTGGCAGGAGCACAGTGGATAAAAGTGAGGGTAAAATTGGTGTACTGTTCTTAAGGTTTTTAGATTGCATTTACTATTGTTTTCTTGTGTAAAAGATTCCTGATCTGGCTTTCTCTCTGTGCCACTAAAATATCTACCTGAAAACACAGAACTGACAATCTAGTCAAGCTATTTGAGAAACACAATAGTGTGGAAATATTCTTAAGTATTTCAATAACTATTTTTTCAAACAACTGTCATTAAGTGCATGAGGTAACAGATGCGTTTAAGCATCCTTAGACAAATATATATATATATTTTTTTATTTTTATCCTTGTTAGGTTACAGTGAGCTATACAAATAGATATCAAGTGATCAAGTACCAATAAATGCAGAGAGGACTTTACATCAGTAGTTTGAATTACTTTTTGCTTTTATGTTGCTCTCATGTCTATAAGCATCCAAACGTGCTTTTGGATAAGAAGTGAAGAGGAGGTTATAACGCATTGCTGGAACAAAGGGAGACATCTCTGTTGATATCAGTACAACCTGTGATTTGGTTTGACTTTTGCATCTAAGTGCCATTGTTTTTCAGAAGTAGTAAATTGGAATTGTGCAAAAACTGGACTAGAAGGGTGCTATTAAAATACTGGAGCGAGACTGAGAGAAACAGGCTCCATTCCTGGCTCTATTGCAGACTGTCTTTGGTAATGTGGGCAAATCATCTTGCATGACTCTTGCAAGATATATCTTATAGGTACATGGGGCACAAACAGGTTGAAGACTGTCATTCCTCCTGCCCGTCTCTGTTCATAGACTCAACTCTGGTTGGCTGTGGCTCAATGTGATTATCTTCTCAATATCAGAATGCACAATGAAAATAAAATATGGATCTGTGCATACTTTCCAGAGTGGTATTTAAAACTTAAATCTGGTTTGAGGAAAGTTTTGGTAAATAATCAGTCACTAAAGATGATTTTTAAGAAGACATCAATGACTTAAGTAACGATCTCTGTTTCATTATTTGTCATGTTTTCTTACAATTTAATTGCTTTGAAACAAATTAGACATTGTATTTTGAGGCCTTTTTAAACTCACTGATTGAAGTGTTACCTTTTCATGCTTCATTTTTTTCCCTGGATTACAAGATTAGGATTCGTTTGGGAAGAAAATAGGGCATTTTTATGCTAGACTTGATGAAATCATTGTCTGCAACTGTCAAGACAAAAATGACTTGAAGACAGATCATCTTGTTATCGGAGGCTTGCTTCAGCAGTCTGGAACTTACAACCAATTGAGTTATGTCAAGGCATTAAACATCCTTTTCAGTCAAGACAAGGTGAGAAGTAGTAAACTAAATATGTTTTATCCAATTTTAATGATGACTATTTTTTAATTAGTTGCAGAAACAAGCAGTAAAGAAATTATGTTAAAAGTTGTAGTTGAGGAGTTTAGAGATTAAAATATTCACTTCATGGCTAATGGAAGTGCTAACTGAACATTTGTCCCTCATGTCATCACTTTCCAAGGGAACTACTAATGCTGCAGTTATTTTGCTCACATGTCACTGAAAGCCGTGCTCCAGGAGCACACCTGGTGAGTTCTGGCTGCTCATGGGATTTTGGGTCCTAGAGCTGCAGCAGCCCAAAGCAACCCCCTGATACACACAAGGTGTGGGCAGGGGCTCCTCAGCACCCTCTCTACAACCCTTGTGCTGTGCTGTGCTGCTTTCTGATGCAGATGGAGCAGAGCTCCTGCCGTTTCTGCCGGGCAGTCTGACTTGCTGCTCTGTACGTGTCATCCCAGCAAAGGGATGGCGTACTGATGTTTTACCCACATGTGGTGTATACTGTGTCGGTGGCATTTGTTATGGTTTCTTTGGGGTACTCGCAAATGAAAACGAAAGGGAAGGGGTGCAGAATGAGATTTCCCTGCTATATATGAAACACAAGAACACCAGAATACAGATTTGATGATTAAAAAATAAGCAGATTAATTAACCTCCTGTTTGGGACATAGTAGAAAAGCTAGCAAAAGCCTTATGGAACGTATTTTTATTTTGTCTTCAAAAAATACCAATCTCTGAATACCTGTTTAGACAAAGTCTTCGAGAAATCATGAAAATATGAGGCAGATCTTCTAAATAATAGCATTTTAACAGGGCATAGAATACAATTCTTTCCTTGCTTACGTTGTGTGAGTAAAACCCCATCTCTCTTACATCCAGCTGACAGAGAAAAGAAGCCCACTCTTTGATTAGTACAGGAAAATGTGGATTCTGCCTGTATGAATAATGGAAGTGGTGCCTGAGTCTATGTTTACCTAGATTCAGCAGTCATTAAATTGTTTTATCTTGTCATGTGAACTTATCTAAGAGAATTTCACTCAGAGCGAGATAGGCAGAGGCTACAATCTCTGGAAAGTGCCAGACCGTCACTTCTAGCATCTTCCACACCCCTCACCCCACGTTTCTAATCTCACTAATGGTATCGTGACCATTCCAGCGCCTATGGAGCTCGTAACTGGAAGGCTGCACAGAGACAAATTCATACATTCAGGCATGGGCAGTGCTACTTCTATTCTGGTTTCATTGGAAGGGGCTCAAAATGAGTTATTCTTGTCCTCTTCCATTAAGTATTCCTCTGCTTAGAAGCATAAATGTAATTAAGATTGTGGGCCTCGTGGCTCTTTTTAACGGAATTAGGTCTCATGACTCACTTGGGCATTATCTGAAGAAAGTCTCCCTATACAAAATGACTCAATCACTGAGATTGCTATCTGGCAGCATGCCAAGATATTAGGACCCAAAGAGCTAGCACTTAATCTGATTCAGGGACATCTTTAATATTTTCTGAACATACACACAAGCCTATTCCAAACCTCTTACCCCCCCCAAAAAGAAGTTAAGAATTTATTTTAGGCACACGCTGCACTCTGAGATGTCTTACAACATTATTGATCCTTTTAAAGTAATTGCATTTAATTCTGAAACATTTTGCAAAATTTCAGATGAAAAAATAGTGCATACAAATTAGGACAAAGTTCAGGGCAGTGAGAAGGTCAGTGAGCACTGGAGGCTGAGACTACCGGCAGTTTCATTGGTTTAGTCATTTTTCCTTTTTTTTTTTTCCTCTCTTGATCTCAAGATTGAGTAAAAGAATTGGGTCAGACTAAATATCCATTATTCAATCTCCACTATCATATTCAGTCGCTAATGCTTAGGAAAACATGATGGGAAATGGCAAGCTTTCTTGTAGTATGCTCTTCCAGATTCTGAGCATAGGTAGTAGTGGGACTTCGTGGCCTGAAGGTTGTTTATATTTAACATCTCCCAGTGGATTAATCATCCTTGAATTGATTCAACCGTTTTTGATCCCACTTTAAGTTTCTATGGCATCCAAAATGCACTTATGTACTGTGCCAAAAGGTAACCTATCTCCTGGTTTGACATCTTCTGTCTGAGTATTTAATGAATACTTCATAGTTCTTCTTAATGACTACTTCATGGTCAGTTCATCTGACCCCCTTCTCACAGAGATGCATGTTCCAGTTTGAAGAACTGTAGTGTATCTAGCCCATCTCCCAAGGGTGAACAACCAACGTGTCATCCAAGACTCCGCAGACCTGGAGCCTGTAGCTGCTGCAGAAACCTTGGGATTGTTCAGACAGGAGCTTTTGTTCCAGTGAGAGGAGAAGAAAAGCCTGATAATGCTTGCTATGACTATATTCCTAAAATTGGTCATTTATAACTGTCCTGAGATGATACTTGCATACAAAAGGCCTAATTTTCAAGCATGCTGATTTGTTTCCAAAAGCCAATGGAGTAAAGAGGAAGTACAGGTTCTTCTTGTACCTCTGCAGAGGTGTCTGATACGGCTTTGTCTGTCCAGTTGTAGATATCCGGGCTTAGAAATGCTGGCCAAGATTTTAAGTGTGTTCTTCCTGTTAGAATTATTGCCACGATTTATTATTTCTCTGCTGATTGCCAGAAAGCTGATATTTCCTCCCTGTAAAAGGAAGAGGGAATAATTAATAATTAAATTAGCACAATAAATCATTATCAAAATAGCTTCTATCAAGTATAAAATTTCTTATGACGATAAATGCTGAGCAATGTCATTCTTCATATTTGTTCTAGCCTGACAGAGGCAAACTCCTCTTCATTTATGATAAGTCACTGAACGCCATACATTGTTGAAATCAGAACGGTGAACTTTCATTTGTCTAAAACGAAGTTGTGCGAAGTTGTGTGCCATGACACAGAACTTTGTGGAACCTCGGTGGATATGAAAGAATATAATAATACCTACTCAGTGATTATGCAAGATCCTTTTAATTGCTGAAAGAGTTTTGCCATGCACTGGTGCTGAAACTACATCATAGCCTAGAAAGTTATTAAATATTTGGCAAAACTTTCTAGAAAAGCTGTTTTCTTGGGGTTTAAAGTAAGCAACAACTGAATACACGCAACTTTAATATGTTAGTTCAGGAAAACACTGGCCCATTACAGCTACTCTAGAATATTTGTGTGATGGATATGCTGCACCAACAGATACTCACCTATAGCTTGTGAACAGACACACCTGAAATAATAGACTCTGCCAATGAACTTAGATGTTAGGCCTGTGCTTATCCGCTGCTGAAAGAGGACCAACATGACAAGTGGGTTTGTGCTTGGAGTAAATACCAAGAAAGTTTAAAATAGTAATAATTATTAAATTCTGGCTTAACAGCAGGGCCTGGTCCATTGTTTAAGTCAATGAGTGAAAAATCTGCCCTCTCTGAAATAAACGGGCGCTTTACCATTGACTTCAGTGGGGCCAGGATAGAGTATGTGGCCTGTAGAATTATTAAAAATGTTTCAGAAAAATTGTGGCATTATTGTTTATGATTTATGAAGAAGAAAACCAGAGGCACCAAGGTAAAAGACCAATAATTCCCAGACTCTGAGCCATGAGCTTTCCTGGCTCCCTGGATGGAGAGGCGCAGGTGTGGTTGTTAAGAAGAGTGTGTAAAGCAAAATGCAAGTATAAAATATTTGGAAACTTCACCACCTGGCACTGAAAATACGAAGAGTCAGTTGTCTAACACAGTGTCATTTGTTTTTCCCCTTCATGAATCTACAAAACACTTTCAGTAACTGTGGATAAGCAGCCTAATCAGTCACAACTTTTGATTGCTTTAAATGCAGCAGTCATCTGAACACACTGAAAGGATTGCGCCGAGTGGTTTAAATGATTATTAATGCATTTACGATGCCTTTGCCCACAAATTATGGTTAGTTTTGTTTCCAACCCCTATTTTGACTTAAATGCTTTCTTTGCAGGGCCCGTAATAACTGTATTAATATGGACATTTTTTAGAGTAAAAGTCTTTCATTTTCTGAACCAATGGGGTTAATGAATGGGGTTAACATAATGAAACCAGAATCTTGATTAACCAGGAGGCAGCTGTGCATGTCAGCAGGCATCTTTCATAGACCTTTGACAAAATTTTCTGCTTTGTACCTTACCAAAAGGGCGGAAGGTGGGAAAGGTCAAAATTCCACTACTGGAATGCTGGGCCTCCAAGCTCTGACTCTGTCCTTGGGCCAGTCTTGGTGTAGCAAAGCTTCCCATGAACTATGCTGAGTGCTAGTGCAGCTGCTCCATCTATTCTCCTTTCCTCTTTGCTGCCAGTAAAGCAATAGAAAGAAAATACTGTGTGTTTTCAGGTAACTGGAAGAGATAAATTAAAAAAAAAAGAAAAAAAAAAGAAAAAAAAAAAAAGAAAAAAGGAAACATATCTTTCAATTACCAGGACTGATTCCTTTTTAAAAAATGAAATACAAAACAAACTTCCCTCACAGTAACCCCCTCTCACATTTCTTCTCTAATTTTGACTTCCTGAAACATTTATTGTTTTTACTTTCTTTTTTTCTGTGCAACGTGTGGTCTTTGCTGGAGAAATTAGTCTAGTGCATCTTCAAAAGCTGAATTTTCCTTATCTGAACAATGTCCATTCAATCCGACAGATACACTGCTTTATTAAATTACTTAAAGACACTGACAAAGCCCATAACTATGAATCTTAATCTTAAGGAGCTCCATTCTAATTTGTACAATGGCTTCCAGTAGAGTAGCACAGAGAAAAGATAAAGTGAAAAGCTGCCTCTGTGTGCAAGCTAGACAGTGCACAGCAGAGCCCAAAATCAATAAAAGCAGCAGAAAGTCTGCTGCTCTTCTTTAGGCATTTACCCATGGAGTGAAGGCATTTTTATCGTCAAGTTAACTGGGTTCCAGAGCAGGCTTTATTTTATACAGGATTTTCCCTTTCAAGGAACAGCAATTTCATTGTGGAAGCAATAGTTTTCTTCTTCATCTTAGCAGAAAAAAGGTGCAACAGGTTTATAAATATAACAATAAATTCTTGTAACTTATTTTGTATCCTTCATAAGAGCAATTCTGCTAACAGAGAAAGGGAATACATGGTTTTCAGCTATTGGTCAGCCAAAAAACACCTCTACCTGTGTGTGGGAATTTCAAGACTTATTTGTCATCAGGGCACTTATACATTGCGTTCTGTGGAGACCAAAAGCTAGAAATGTCATCGTAGTTGGTTGGGGTCTCATATAAATGAGGATGGCTTTTGAAATGATGTAAGGTGTGTGACTGTAGAGTTATAGAGTCATTCTGGTTCGAGGAGACCTCAGGAACTCCCCAGGTCAACCTCCTGCTCAAAACAGGATCAACACTAAATTCAGATGGGATTGCTCAGAACTTTGTCTAAGGTTGGATCTCAGAAGCCACCGAAGCTGGAAACTCCACGGTCTCACTGGGCACCCTGTCCCCATGCTAGCTTTCCTCGTAATGAAACATTTTTTTTCCTTATATCCAGTTGGATCCTCCCCTGTTTCTATTTGTGACTACTGTCTATTGTTCTTCCACCATGCACCTCATTAAAGAGCCTGACTGTCTTCTCAGTTATCTTCTCTTAGCTATGGGAAGGTTGCATTAGGTTTCCCCCCAAGACTTCTCCAGACAAGAAAGTCACAGGGGTAAAATGCATTTGTGTTTGAGACATAATACACATTTGTGACTCAAGTCCAACACCAAATTGTTTGTTTGTTTCATCGCCATCCTTACAAACAGACATCAGTGAAAATGAAGTGTCATTTTGCTGGAATAAAGTGCCAAAATGAAAAGTTACATTACTGCAAAAAAATCCATTTCTTTATATAAACAAGTCCTGGGGAACAACTTGATAACCAATGCTAAGTTGAGGCATAAACGCACAGTCTCTAGTAAAAATTATGGTTTTTTTAAGTAACAGGAATCTTATTCTTTTCATATCTGGATGCAGAACTACTACCTAAAACAGAAGTCAGACATTACTTAATTCATATTCACTTGAAGAGGGAATTTGTCTTTTTTGTAATAGCCTTCACAATGAAGGCACTTACTTTTATAGTTACTGCATCTGCTAGGTCAGTTACTGTGTGCAGGGCACCTTCAGGCTCATCTGCTGGGGTTCCTTCCTACTAATTTTAGATGCATAGCTTCTCCTTTATCTTCACTACCTGAGGAAGCTCTGACTACTGTAAATGGAAAGAAACAAAAATCTTCAGAGAACACTCCTTTTCAAACAAGGCAAGTAACTGAAGTATGTGTGACAAGCCACCATTTCCTTGTGCCTCTTTCTCGTTACTTAAGGCATAAGGAGCTGGAGATGACTCACTTAGACTTACATAGGTAAGGTTTAGGTGAGATAAATCATGTCTCTTAGATATCAGAAGATTAAATCAGTCAGATGTTTACCTTATGCAGTTCTAGTCCAAATCTGCAGACTTAATTATTACAGCTCCTACGCAGGAAAAAAGATGGGTCACTTCCAAAGAAAGTCTCATATGGGATGCTTAGCAAAATAACCAGCATGTGCATGTAACTTTGATGTTCCTCTCTTTCCCCTGGCTCCCTATTAAGTGTCCAGTCTAGAAGAGTTGCCACAATATAGAAAGCCTTCTGCAGAACTAGATGATTTTGTGTGTGATGTCCCACAATAGATGGTACAATTCAACTCTTGACCACTGTGAGAGACTTAATACTTTCTGATATATTGCCTCCTACTAGCAGGAAAAAAAAGGTTTTATTTCATTTTCTTATCAGGACATCACATCTTTCATTAGTGCTGGCTGTGGAGCTGCAGTAGTTCACTATGCATTTCTGGAGCAAAATGCTTGGTGGTGAGAAATAGGCACTTGGTTTTTAGATGGAATCAGAAAATTTGGGTTGGAAGGGACTTCTGAAAGTCAGCTAGTCCAAACTCTTGCTGGGCACTGCTCACCTCTGAGAAAAGCCTGAGAGGATGTCTCTAAGATAAGATGAGTCCTCAGCTGCTGTTTCTTTCCACTGACTGTGGAAGGAGAGGAGCTTAGATGCAGGTATTGATGCTCCATACATACGTTGGTGGTACTGAGGAGCAGGGTAGAATGCCAGAGCAATTTCTTAGTCCCCTGCTATAGAGAACATTTCATTTTTATCATGTCAGGGTCTTGTGCAACTGGGTCACACTGTCCATAATGCTGTCTTCAGATAACTTGAAAACTCACTGTGAGTTGTTTAGGCTGGATGTGAAGCACAAGCAATGTGTTCAACTGCTGTAAGTGTAGTCTTCTGCTGTGGACACTGCCTTGAATAGCATACAGCATATCAGGAGTTGGTAGGAAAATACATTTAAATAGCTTAGCCTGAATCTAAAAACTGTCTGCTAAATGGGCCAATAGTTACCTGTCATATGGCAATTCCTATGTTTGCACCATGAGAAATAAGGAATTTTAGGAGGCTGAAGTTACTTAGTACTGAATTGCCTCTTTGTAAAAAAATTCCCAGCCACCTGTGTATTTTCTGCCTCTATACACCTACATATGTATTAATATTGTCTAGTAAAAGGCTTCCATAAATAGGCAGGCATTAGGCATTTTGTGCCATTTCTTATTTAATTTACAAGTCAGTATGAATTTCTTTTTTCCCTTTTTAACATCAGGACAGTAGCTCAAAGTCACATGCAGATTCAGAAGATACTCTGTGTACTTGGATACTCTTGTAGCATAGAAGCTGTTATGGAACTTAGCTTCTGGTAAATTACATTAGAGAATAAGCTTAATTTATTTGATTACACTTGCCATTGTGGGGCAAGCATGAGCAATTTAGAGGATTAAACTGGAGCTGCACAGAAATGTAAGAAGTCCATTTAGGGCTCTCAAAGTTTGATTCTTTTGATAAGAGAGTGTCTTGTGCCAAATGAACATTGGAGTGGCCTTCTAAATACTTTTCAACTGTACACTGTAATTTCATTATGGTGACCTTGAATGTGGAGTTGTATCAGTTCCTTACACGGTGACTCATCTCCGCTACTCTCCATTACTCCATAAAGGGTCAAATCTAGCACTGCTTACTTATTCCTCCCCTACACAAAATTCCCGTGGACATCTAAGCCATATATGGTTCTGATTCACAACAGATTTTGGGCAATATGTCCATGGAGTATTCAAGTGAGTGACCGATATGGCTGAATTAAAGGATGCAATGGCCCTAAGTTTGTGCATTTTGGATTGACCTCTGCATACAACAGCCTGGAGGGCAATGCTATTTCAGAAGACTCCCGTTCCATTACCCAGAGTGAGAAGAGAGTACAGTTGCCCTTTCAGGCAGTCTGCAGCACTCCTGTTTGGCTGCAAACTATATGATATTGCTGGTGCACTGTGCACCATGACTGTAGCAGGTTTCTGAGCACAAGGGAAGGCATTTAGGCATTTCTTCTATGTCTATGAGCCAGGACTCTATTGTGAGTAATATCTTGAAGTTTTATATTACCAGAAAGATGCCATTGTGCGTGCCATTTATAGATGAATCTGCAGTTTGCTGTGAGCACATAATTATGCAGTAATATGCTATACAGGTTGAACAACAGTAACTTTTTTCTCTTTTTTTTTTAAATTAAATTGGAAAAGTACCATATTAAATGCTTAACCATTAAATAGAAAGAGAAGGGGGAGAGTGGCTACAGAGTTGTAATCCGTCGCCTGTATGTAAGTAATTCTGGAGCAATTATATAGAGCATTTCAGACAATGAGGATGTAATAGGCAGAGGGACCATCTATTGTCTGTATGCTATAAGGGAAGGATCACAGATTAATAAGCACTTTTCTCTAGGAAGGTTTGATAAGTCAATCACAGTAGTGACCACTTTATTATCTGCTTGACTAAGGCAAGAGCTTGGGTCATCACCCTCTTTCCCACCTAAATGTGAGTTTGAGACTGAACACTTCCTGCACCTTGTTATTAGTATAATGAAATTTACTGCGTCAAAGGATGTCACACAGGGAACTTGTGAGACAATGTGATGTCCAGAGCTCTCACAGTGCCCCTAGAGCAATCAGTGACTTCTTCAAGGGTTTCCACCTTTTAGTAAGAGTGGAGTGATTGTGCTTGAACACTCTAATCAATGGCATCATCTCTCTCTTCTACCCTGCAGTCTTTACCTGCACACATGATGATCTGCCTCAGTTCCTTCAGAAGAGCCACTGTTACCTCCCCTGGCATGGAAGCCAGAGGGTTTACATTTGCTTGTGAAGAGCTGCCTTAGTGGTGTGTAGTTGTGAGGCAGCACAACTGTGCTGTGGAGGTTATGTTCTTCACAGTTGCTGTTTTACTGGATGATTCTTTTGGCTTAGACGATACAAATTATGCTGGGGAGTGAGTGGCTATGAGTTTGCACCAGGAAAAAGTAAATGATTTACTTGACTTTTCAAATCACCCTGGAATTTTTTTTTTTTTTTTAAGACTGTGCTCTTTTTAGTATGCCACCCCTCAGTTATTCTTCTGCTTTCAGAGAGGAAATTTCAAGGAAAGAATCTCATCCATCTTGTCCTAAATCTGCCAGAATGCTGTAGACGGCTGTGCTACCTGTGTTCATAGGGCCAGATCGAACCATTGATTTTTTACATGGAACTCCCTATTGCCCTGAACAAATTGTACTGAGGAAAAGCTAATGGCATAAGTATGGCCCTTAGAGGTGAACAAGACCTGGTTTATCTGGCATTTTGTTTTGTTTTACAATCTCCAGTTGAAACAATTCTCTGTTAGTGTGCATTTCTTTCTTTACCTTGCTTTCAACCTTTTTGTAGTAAAGTAGTTGAGAGAAGAATGTCTCAGGTTTATGGTATGCAGAGAGTGGGTTACTGCTGTTCTAATCTATGACAGCTTAATAAATGGAAAAAAATACTTAATGATTTTTTTTTCTGTATCGGCTCAAACCTTTGACACTTGCAATTACTACAGCACCTTTGAGAAAGGAACTCATGCTGAAACCTGAGTCGTTTCAGAGAGTGATTGTAAACAGCCACTCCCATATCTCTGTGCAAAAATGATGCAGTGTACTCTTAACCACTGGTGATTTCTCAAAGTTAAGCAAGGAAGATGAGGTTGGCTGGCTGGCTGAATCCTATGCTTCATGTACAAAAGGCGTTCCCACAATTCCCACTCTGATTTGTAAAAAAAATGACCTCTAGAAGAAATGGAGGGGTGTCTGCCAAAGGTGAAGCTATCGGCTTTACCTTTAGAACAGCTAGTGGTCCTAGCAACTGGACTGTGCTCCAGATGATAAATTTTATCTCCTGTTCTGTAGGGTTGATGGGTAGATTTAACCCTCTTTCTCATACACAACATGGCAATTTTCTAGCACTGTTCTGGATGGAGGCATGATAGCAATATAAGACTACTGAAGACCAGAGCTATCATGTATGAAAGAGACAAGACTGTGTAAAATGACAAATAATAAAAATATGCAACCCCCCTTTTCACTGCAAATACAAATCTGTAATAAATGCCAGGAGGGCAGAAATACAAGACAAAGAAAATGTATAATAATGATTTACTTTAAATATAACATTTCAAAATAGAGAGCTACCAACCATGAATGAATCATTCTTTCTCTTGGAAAAGAGAAAGCTTGCAATGTGTTTTCCACTTTCCCAGCAGCTTATTACAAGAACGTGTGGTAGTTTGACACCTCATTCAACTAGGAAGAGATTGAACTCTGCCCCCTTAAGGGTTTACTGCAGAGATTCCAAATTTTGTGCCCACAAAATGTTAGATGCCTAAAATTAAGGTCAGGGAATGTTTTCTTAGCAATCTATAAGTGGTTTTCTTACTATGTATGCTACTGGGAGTCTTTTTCACTGGTTAATCATAATTATTTCCTTCTATTTGCCAGATTTCTAATAATTTCTCCGTTTCATCTTCATTCTAACCTCCCTGCCACTCACTGCAAAGATTCATTTCACTATTTTATTTGCTTAAAACATTTCTATAACTTTTCATATTTTTCCTCAGGCCATTTGTGAATATTTATGCAAATCTTGGGCCGGGGGGAAAGAAAATGTTTTGAATACTTTCAGCTCAGGGAAGGGGAGTAAAAGGCAGAACCATGCTGGTTTTTGATGGACTAGCTGATTTCATTCCATGGTTAATAGTAGTGTACTGTGATTCTGCTGTACAGTACAGAGTATATTCTTCTAGCAGGAAAAAAAAAAGGTCTCATGATTTATCCCTTAGTGGCACTGAACATCTGCTGAGGTTTCCTTTGTTCCCCCTATTTGTCTTTTTGCAAGCCCATGAGGGAAGGAGATTGCTTTACAAGCTTGGAGTCTGTTTTCTCCCTTCAGGAAAGAACCATGTTTCTGCATCAGCATGCCTGAATCATTGCTGTGTTTGTTGTAGATGCTCCTGTTACATCCAGGATAACCCAGCAGGCTTGCCCCATGGATGAACGTGCAGAGTGGTAGACTGAAAGAGCAGCTTTTCAAGGGCTGATCACTTTTGAGAGCCTTCAGTGGGCAGCATGGTTAGCTGTGTGAGTCTGGGACTGAAAGGTGGCAATTGCTTGTCGCCTCTAGAGCTAAACTATTTGATCTACTCAACTGGTTTTCAAGCTCCCTGTGTCCTACCTGAGTACAGCAGTAAAAATAACAAAGGCAGGTTAGCTGACCTTGAATTTGCCTGTATATTTCCTGCTTTAGGCTCTTGAAAGTCTCATCAGGACCTCTGCCTGGGACCAGAGACATTAAAATTGTCCTGCTTGAACAATCAACTTTGAAATTAAATACACACTTTATAAACACACATTTGGAATAATACAATAAAGAATAAGGGATCTCAGGAATCTCATCCTGTATCCATTGCACTATCTGGAAGGTTTCCATTGTTTTTAAAGAAGATGGAATTGAGCCACTTCTTTGAAACTGGCATTTTCTGCTTTAAACAAAGAGGAAGAAGATTATAGGTTGTGAAGATAAAAAGCTATTTCTGAATGAAGGACTACTGTACAGTAGTTATGCATGGGAGGTGGAGGGACTAGGAATTTAAAGGGTTGTCAGAAGTGTCTGAACAGGATGGTCTGTGCAAAGTAAAAGCAAAAGGGTGTGCTTTCGCCTGTGTTGGTCCCCTCTCTTGTGCGCTGAACATCGTGATACTGGTTTGGATTATAGGTAGATATCAGTCTGTCTTCCTGCAAATCATCTCTGTAAATGTGCTTTGACTTGTCAAACGAAAACTCAGCAGTGATAGAAAAATGCCCTGACTAGCCTGCAAGGTGAATGACATTGTTAATCCATCTTATTTTGGAGACTGTTCCCAAACTACCAAATTTTGCAGATGAGTTCTGTTGCAATTTGGGCTCAAGATAAGATGTCTGGCAAGAATAACTGGAAAAGACATTCTTAATGAGGAAAGAGAAATCACCAGTAGAGTTATTTCTATGTTTCTCCTTTGACTAAGACCCATCACCTTTATCTCACAGGAGACTACATATACATTGTGAGTAAATTAAAGGCATTCTTACTCATAACTGTATCAATCAACTGGGAGAAAGTAGAAAATCATTGGCTGCAAGATTTGCAGGTGACCTCAAGCTACTGGATAAGTAAATAAAGACAGGGACAGGCTAGTCATACCGAGTGAGCTGGGTTATTTTGTAAAGTGGGTTGATCTGAGTTGTGGGCCTTTGAAGATAACTGAATTTAAGATTGTGAATTTTGAAACAAAGAATGTGGGTCCCACTTTTGAGATAGGACACTGTAATGTTGTGACATTGAAAAGACCGTAAGAGAAAGGTACACAACTAGCAGGATAGGCATTTCCATTGAGATAGTTAGCCGAAGAGCTAATGTGACCTGTGGAGGTATAAGCAAAGGCACAGGTATGAGGAGAGCAGGGCCATCTGTGTAACCACTAGCAAGGCCATCACTGGAACACTTCCGCTCTGGGGTCCTAATTTTGAGAATTCTGCCGAAAAATTGAAAAGGTTTTAAAAGAGTCTAAACTGTAGTCTGGAAAACCAGTAGAAACCTGAACACAATTACCTTAAATTATTTAAGCTGCAAATGTGATTTCCTTATTGCCTACAGATACCAAAAGCTTCAGAAAACCAACAGCTCTTCAATGCAACAACAGAAAACTCAAGACTGGGAATCTTTGCTAGGCAAATCAAGATTTTAAACAAGGTGCAGATATTTTACATAGTGAATATGGCCTATCTTCTGGAGCAATTCAAGGTAGATGTGGTGTATTCCCATTGCTAGAAGTTTAAGAAACCTGGCTGGATGTGTTTCTGAAATAGTTGATTCAGATTCAGCCAAAGTTCAGAGCTAATATGGAATACATTAGGTGAAGTTCTAGTTCCAGGGGTTAGACTAAAAGATTAATGGTTCCTTCTGGCTCAAAGATTGATGAGCCTTTAAGGAAGTTCTCTGTTAGTGAAGAGTGATGCTGTCAGCATCGTTGACAGTGGTATTATCACAACACTGGATAGTATTTCAGTATTATTAGACCTTTTAACCAAGGAATCTGCACAGTTTCAGATGCATGATGGGACAGGAACCTCTCCCCTTTTTCAGTCCCAGCCACCCCTCTATCTGATTCAAATGGCGAGAGGGACCATAGGAACTTCCTGACAGGAACTTCACCCCGTGGTGGAGCAGGATGACAGCAGGACTCCGTCCATCTCCATCGGTGGCCTGAAGCACGGGACTTGCTGCATCAGCATAGTTGTCCCCCACTCCCACCCATACATTTCCCATATGACCCTGCTTGTTCACCAGCTCTGCTTTCTGATGGCTTGCTTTGGAGAAGGAAGATTGCTGCCACTTGAGGCCGGAAAGGGGTAAAGGAGCAAACTGTAGTGAAAAGACTGTGCAGACAGCTTAATCCAGCTCCGGTGAGAGGGAACAGGGAGGAGGCACAGGTGGAAGCACAAGGGGACCAGGCAGCCAAGGGCTGGGCTAGTCTGTGCAGCACTCCTGAAGCTAGTATGCAAAACAGCTTGTTCAGCACCTCATAACTTTATTATTCATTCCATGTGATGGGGTGACAAGACCCAACAAAAGGAACTGGAACATTTCTAAAACCTAACAATATGTGGAGGCAGGTGCATGCATATAAAACAGTCTTCCTGGAAGGAGGAAGACCTTTAATTCAGGTTTGAATGAGTTGTGGTGTTTTCAGGAAGAGCCTTCTTGGATGCAGCACTCAAAGCTTCTCTGGTGGGTCAGTGTGCGGCCTGCTAACCGGGCTCAAGGTCTTAGCTATGAGCTTGGCCTATCTGAGAAGATCTGAACTGGGACAGGGACCTAGGATCTCAGCTATGGGGATAGCTTTACCAGAACTAATGGGGAAGGGTTGTAAGGAGACTGACAGTAGTACCAAGCCCATTTGGGCTCAGAAAATAATCCCCCATTCTGACTGTGCCTACTAGCAGAGTTACAGGAACTTCTTGTTCCTGGCATTGGATTTCACCTCAGAGTGAAAGCCAGTGTCCATTGCCCATGAGTGAGGAGGGTTGCCTCCATGCTATACAGTTACCGTGTAAGGTCTCTTTCCTGATTTTTATAGAGTCGAGTAAACACATGGACAAGCTTTTCTGAACTTAGTCAAAGATCTGTGAACATCAGAACTCACTCAAGGTTGTAAATATATCTCAATATAGAGTCTGGATGCCTTGATTCAAAGAGCTTCCCAGTAAAGCAGAACATAGCAATTATGTCCATATCCAGAAAGAAATTATGTTTGCCTTGTAATTTGATTTTAATGTTATGTTTTGCAGTTATCTCCTTTGGCTCTGAGTCATTTTTTTAGTGGAAATACTGACACATGTAATGACTCATAACAGCATATGGAAAGCAGTACAAAACTTTCCACTCTTCCTTCTGCCTCTGGTCACCAGGACTCATTCACTCATTGTCTTTTAGCAGCAGAAAAACATTAGACTGCATGTAACCATAGCATATTTGTGTGCGCTCAGGAAATGTTGAAAAAGCTTCTTCTCATATAAGTGATGGTGATTTTTAGCCAGGCTGAACCTCATACATGTGGGGCATCTGACAGGATGAAAGACTTCTGAACACTAAGGCTTACCAGCAGTGTTTTTCTGATGTCCTTAGAGGTTTTGTGTAACTTCTGCCACCCTCTCTGTGAATTCCCTCTCTGACTTCTACAAAGTTAATGCAGACTGGTTCCGGAGGTGACTCTAGGGCTCTCATTGGAGCTGTGTATATATTTTTTTCTCTGCAATCTGAAAACCTGGAAGAATGGATAACTCTTCCTAGTACTTTCTTGCAAAGCAGGCAAGGGGAAAAGAAATGGATTCCATTGAAAAGCCCAAGAACTACCTTTAAAAAAGGTCCTGTTACAAATTAAGCCAAAGACATTCTACTACCTTTGTAGGCAGCACCAACTTAAAAATGGACGAAACTGCAACAAATGGCAACTAAACACTGCTTTGTTCCAAATTTAGAGAAGCTGTCTTCTTTCACTTCCAAGTTGGCAGACACACAGTTAACAACAATGACTTCTTTCATTTTTTATTGCCAGATTTCAAGGTAAAGTTGAGCCCCGTTATCTATGTTAAAAATATAAATTCATATATTGTCAGTAATATAATAAATTCCCATTACTGAATTATAGTAATCTATGCTAGTTTTGTATTTCACTATTCTCACTTTCTTAAATCAGAAGATGCTCACTTTCAGACAGCTGATTTTAATCTGTATGTTGCTCTTCAGCATCAAACATAATTAGAGTACAGTAAAGGCTGACACTATTTATCAGCAACCTACTAAGAAACAGAAAATACAATCCCTCTCTAAACTTACATAATCTCCAAAAAGCAATGGTGTTTTCCAAGATTTTGTTGCTGTGACTCCACATGGAATGAGATTTATGTGTTAAGATTTATGTCGGTAGAGTTCTGTTAAAACAAGGAAAATACTGACTCCTGAAAACATTCTAACTGTATGTATTAACATTTAAAATTCTATTCATGCCCCTGGCAGCTAGGAGCAACACTTGAAGCTATATCCGTAAAAGTACTCCTGACTCATTGCCAAGGAAGACTATTGCAGTGCAGCATACTTGTTTGGTGAGTAGAGGGAGTCTGAGAAGGCATTTAGATCCTGAAAATCCTGCTCCACTGCCTAGCAAGGGGGGCGTTGTGAGCTGCCACGGCTGCTGTGCTGCCTGGCAATTCTCCTTCTGCACATCTGCATGACTGCCTGGGCTCAGCAGGACAGACAGCAGGACAGAGACTTCACAGGAGACCAGCTGGGAGCTGGAAAAGATTAATTCTTCACCTGTATTCCTCCAAAGGGCTTGATCTGATAAGCCTGTTTATTAAACTCGTGGCACGTTCCCACAGGCTTTTTATAAAATGCACATGGCTACCATTTTTTTTTTTAATATACAAGAAATAGGTATGGTGTTTCTTTCTAATTAACTTGCCAGTGATTTGACCATTTGCAAAGAAATGTGAGGATTTCTTCCTTTTGAGCAATTCCCCTTCAAGCCTGAGAAGCTTCAGACCTATGTGTCCTATCTCCTAGGAGAAGCTATAATTATAAGATTAAGCTAGGTCATGGCATCATCAAATCTTCACCTGTTGGACACAGGCCACTTTGCTGAAAACTCTCTGCAAGATCCTCTGGGTGAATAGAAAGAGGCTCCGTGGCTGGTGTCTAGGACAACCTCCAGACTGGATAGATACTTAGTTCCCAGGCTTGGATAAAATAGGAAAGAGTGAGGACTTCAATTGGAGGGGATCTGGGCCAGCATGACTGCTTGCCTATATTTTGGTTTGATTCAGCAGGAACCAGAACTTTTTTTAGTTTGTTTCCTTGATATTTTTTTACATATGAATAGATTCAATACATAACATTTGTACTTTGCAGTACAGAAGGAACTGTCTTACTTAAGAGCTGGAGGAGAGAGTAAATCTTTAGGACTTTACAAGTATCTTTGCAAAAGAGGGCAAAAGGCCCAAAGGACCTTTGGGTCTGCATACCAATAATCATTGCAGCCAACAACTATGCAAAGGCATAGGAGTTTACAGAAGTTCTCCTTTTGACTGGTGATAAGAAAAATAATTATGAAAAGGCATAGATATTTGGTTGACTAATGATTTGAGGTGTGTAGGGGAGAGTTCAGGCCTCCAGCTTCAAGGTACTTGTCTATCTCTGTACTAGTAAATGGGATGTGCCTGATGCTGTTCTCTGCATTGGGGCCAACTGGCAAAGTAATACTTGAACTACACTAAATTCTCTCATTCTCTAGAACAAGGTGTTTGAGTGAAGGCTGGGTAATATCAACCTCAAAGACCTTTGAAAGACTGCCATCATTATTACCTCATGTGACAGAAAAGAGGAAGTCTGCAGAGGACTGTACAGATGCTGAACTGGGCGACAGTCAAGATCAGAAGAAAAAGTTGTTCCAGTAATCAGTGACATGACAGTCTGCATAGAAATTTTAGCAGTGAGGGTACACAGAAAAAGCTGTTGTGCATAAATGTCCATCTGCAGTTCAGTTTGTGTCTGAGGATGAAGCTATTGAGCAAAATGTTGGAGAGGGAGAAAAAGTGCATGGCCAAAGGTTATGGGATCCTCATAAAAAAATGAAGAGGGAAGAGGAACATCTTCTAAAGAACATGCTGAAAGATGATTGCAAGGGAAGGAAGAGAGGGAAGAGAGAGAGAGCAGAGCACATGCTCTCGGGAAGCACTTGACAGACCATACTGCAGGCATCTAAAGGGATGAGGGAGGCTGGAGATGGATCCTAAGCCAGGAGGGGAACTGCCAGAGGCACTGGTCATAGCTCAGTGGAAAGCCACTGTAGGGAGTCAGGTTGGAGAGAGGAGAGGTGCACCAAGATAGTTATTATAGACTGTGCCCCCACTGAGCTGAGTGATCAAAGGGAAAAAAGGAAAGAGAATGAGAAAGGAACAAGCTGGTAGCTTAATGGAAAGGTGGGACTGAGATATGTTCACACTATAAGTAGAAGAAACCAGAGATGACTGAGAAATCAAAGAGACTACTAAGGGGTGAGACAGGGATGAGTTCAAGGGATGTCAAATGCGAGAAATTTGGGACCTTGTTTATACAAAGACGTAAATGGCAGGAAGAGAAGGGAAGGACCTGAGGATCAGTCCAAAGGTAGAGAACTGTACCACTGAAAGTGTTGGTGCAGCTTCAACAAAACCCGTAGCATAGATTCATTTAGCTATGAAGATGGCAGAACTGAATTTGCAGCAGGGGACTGGGATTTCTACAAGAAGGTGTAATGTACAAGCAGGTGCTGGAGAGATGTTTGTCAGGTTTATGGGTAAGGCCTAACAGGAAAGGAATGGGACAAAAATGTTGAGAACAGAGGCTAATGAAGCATGAAGACCATCAGACACAGTATTCATATAAAGAGGGGAAAAAGGGCAGAGGAAAAAGGGAAGCTGGCCCTGCCAGTTCATGGGAAATCATGAGGGAGCAAATGGCTGATGCTGAAGGATCACCAGAGGAGAAGTTTAGCCACAGTGAATTTAGAGAAGCAGCAGTGCTGCATGGAGGCCAGCTCCAGTGAATAGCTTTCAGCTGGAGTACTGAATCTTGATGAAGTAAAGATCTTGGGAAACATACAGGGGAAGGGAATTAGATGGGGGAGTTGGAAATGCTGAGGATTAATATGAGGAACTGGAAAGACGGAAAGAGGGAGAGAGTGAGGGGGTAGCTGATCCCCAACAGGTAGGCTGATGGTGCAGACTTCCCTTTGGAAAGGCTTCTTTAATTCTCAAGGCTGTAGCAAGCGTCTTCTTTTATCCTCTAGGAGCTTTACCCTAGAAGTCTTATTTAACACCGTAATTATATCATTTTGTGCTCAGTTAGCTTTATAAGCCTCGGAGGAGGATCATGAGCATACCTTCCACACAACCCTGCATTTCTCTTGCTGTTAATTTAATGCTTATGAAGAGCCCATAAATTTGTATTGATCTTTTTTTTTTCCTCTTTGCGGGCTTCAACCACATTAGTGTATGGAACAGATGGGAGTCTTTAACTCATTAGAGGGAGCCAGTTTAATACTGACCCCATCAATCTGTTCTATTTTTACCTTGAAGACAGAAGTTTTTCTGTAAAGGGTGTAGTTATATGCATCTGCTGTTGTGCGTGTACCTAGACAGCAAGCTCTAAAGTTACTGAGGCTGAACAAAAGGAAATGGGAACGTTGCAGAGCGGATGAAGAGGAGATCTTTTGGCATGCTACCAAGCAGAAAGCATAACTAGAGTGAATTTATAACTGTGCTGCAGTTACTTAAGGAAAAACAAGAATATACAAGCACAGCTTGGTATGCTTTAGAGTTTGACCTGTTTGTGTTTAAAAAAAAAAATTAACTCAACTGATGCATACACCACCTCTTCTAAATTTAATCACTCAGGGACAATTAGAGTAATTTTGTGTTTTCTGCTTTAGTGCTCCTCTGAAACTATAGCATCTGGATAGCTTTAGGGACTGATTTGGCTCTGTAAAACAGAAAAGAAAAATGTATAGTTCTGTGATTAACAGCTTCCTTTCATAAGGATTGCTTTCTCTTTCTTCTTTTGTTTTTCATTGCTGAGTCTGGCTTTCTGAAAGGTTAGTGTATTAACTAACAGGGAAAGCTTCACTTGAAAGTTTAACACGCATAACACATAAATAAAACACAAAACAGTGAGACATGGAAAACAATGTGGCAGTCATTTATTAAACAAATTAAGTTTCTGCAACAACAGAAGCTTTATTTCTAGTAATTAGCACAGTGTACCATATAGCAATATTTGCTTTTGCTTAATTTGGGAAACTCTTGGAAAGATGGCTGAAATGTGGGGCAACCGCACATACTGAGCAAAACAATTATTGGATTTTACAACTTTATTTCAAATCAAGACTATGGACTTGAAAACATGGAAAACACACCCTATGACTGCTCATTTGAGCAGCAAGTAAAACTTGAATTGTGCTAATGTTATTGGAAGTGCATAGGAAAGTGTAATGAAAACAAAAACATGATTGTGGAATACATTTGGGTTTGTTTTAAGAGTTTATATTGTTTCATAAAAACAGTAAGAAGAAAACGTACATATCATCCAAGATAGAAACAATTATACTTATAAACTGGACAACAGATACATTGTGTGGTTTTCTTCCCATATTTCTAGTTGGTAGGAACAAGACCATAAAACTAGATCTTCACTCTCGTAGAGATTTTGCCTTCTCCTATTACTTATCGCATAATGTGACACCAACATAATGTCTGTAGCAGCCAATTGTCATATCCCAGCCAGATGTTCCAGCCAGAGAATTGGCTTTTTAGTGACAAGCCATTAATTCCATTCCAGTAACTAATTACGGTGCCTTAAACTGCATCTCCAAAATAGATTCTTTTTACTTTTTCCCTCACAAAGAACTGTCATACCATTTCCTGAAAGTTCAGTTTGTTTCCTTTTAAGTAAACTTGCAAAGAAGATAAATGAATGTAATTCCAGATTATAGCCTGAAGTAAAGTATAAACTGCAAGATCAGATAAATTCCTATTCCAGTTTTCATAAAATAAATAAATGATGTAAGAAATTACTGGAAACATTTTCTAAATAGGTGGTTGATTAAAAAAAATCTCTAAATCAGTGGCTTCAGACTTTCTAATTGCTTAGTACAAAGGCCTTACAGAACATAAATAAACATTCTACATGTTTTAGTTCCAACTTCTTTCAAATTTGAATTTATTAGTAACACATTTGTTATTTATATTTTCTTTAAATAAAATAAAGCAACAGATGAAACATGAAAGTATTAATGATTTTAACAGTGGGTTTTGTAACTGGCCATTCTAAATCATATGTTTCTGTCCCCACAGGGGGAAAAAAAACCCCAAAACTTAGTTAAGGATTGAAGTAGCTTACAGACAGCCTCATTTTTCTTTTTGCATCTGTCAGTAAGCAAATAATGAATTAAACACGGTGTTTTCAATGAGTATTGATTACAGCATTAAGTTTTCCTGCTCTGATGTTTTTAAAGGGAAAGTGTGATTAACAGTGACACTTGAAAATAATTACAAATTTATTAAAACCTAGCATAATCAATCCAGTCATTGCCATATACACTGTGCAGCTCAGACCACAAGCCTGAAGCTCAGCTAACCTGCATCCCAATAGATTTGCCATGACAGTCCTTGGTTTATGGTGAAATAGCAGAAATGTTCTGGGACTTGTTGCAACTGTAAGATGTGGGCCAGGACCAAAGCCCTTGCGTACAAACACAGCTGAGCCTGGTAGCAAGTGAAAACTGCTTTCCAGAAGTGCCGTGTCCACAGCTAGGAGGTTATTCTGGGTGAGGATGTTCTCCATTCGCTCTGTGGAAATGGACCCGCTGTACTTCAATAATCAGCTGAGGGCAGAATGGGGTTAGGAGGAACAAATTACTCTGTAGTATGGAGACCAGTGCTGCAGGTTGGTAAGAAAAACTGGAGTCCAGTCCTTGCTCCAGACATTGTTTGTGTATTTTAGCAGATGGCTATATAATGTAAAATCCTGATGCAGTCGTTGAGGTGTGGCTGGTACCCAGGATTTCCCCTTTTCTGAACAAGTGTCCTAGGGCAACCCTGGCAAGTGCAGAGTCAGAGTCTGGGCATAGCACGAGGCACAGCTTCAACACAACACCGTTGTTGATAGCAACCCTCCTGAGAGGTGATTTTGAACCACTTCAGGTGAATAAAGGGCTAGAATGCAGGTCCCACAAGTCTTAGGTTTCAGTGAGTAAGCTGTATTTAAAAAAAAAAAATCAATCAAACAAGGAAAATTTTGTGGTTTTTGGAGAAACCAAGACCATTCTTGAAGAAAGAGTGGCCTCAATTCCATTGACCTCCAGAAAAATCCAAACCTGCCGGTGTGTGTTAGGCATGTTTTGAACTGGTGGGCTGACAGGAGGAAGGTGTGGGAGCTGGGCCTTGGCGGGACCTAGGTCTGAGGTCTGAATCAGTCTGCCAAAGCGGGGTTAAGCCTGGCCGTCTATGGGACTTCAGAAATCAGGGCCTCCACGGTATAGAACAAAAGCACGTATGCAGTTGTGACAGCTGCACAGTTAAGCGGTTTCTAGTGCTGCCAAGCAGAGGTTTCCTGACTGCATTTCTAGATGCTGGTGATCAAATTCCTCCTATTTCAGTTGCTCTGAGCCAGAGCTCTTGGCTGCATTTGGCTCTGAGCAGCCTGACCAAATCATGTAGGACAGAAACAGCCACTGAGTTTAAGGCCTTAGTTATCACTTTAGCCTTCCAAAGCAAATAAAAGTCAGTCAAATACATGATAGTTAGAGCAAACATAACTTTTCTTCAGAGAAAAAAAAAAAAAAAAGATAAGTGAGACTTTCAGCTGAGAAAGGACTATAGAAGTTGGCCTGCACAGTTAAAATGTACCTGAATCAAAATCAAGGGCAAAACCCCCACTAACTTTACCTGAGAGAGGAATTCAGCTTTTTTTTTCCCCTATGCTTAATGTTCTGACTGGAAGGCTGAATTCTCTTTGAGGTGATTTCAAACTTGTTTGTAGAGACAGATTGCTTATGTAAAATATAAAGTAGTATTATATGATTAATGAACCAACAAATGTCATTTTACATGCTCATAATGTATATAATTTTTAATTGTCTTTCTAAAAATATCTTACAAATAAGAAACCCCAGACTTCCCTCTAGGTAGTCTTTGAGGCCTGATATCAAAGGGTGAATATGTGTGTATGTGACCATACATATTATTCTGTCAGGTTACCTTACAGCAATGAGTCTTTTATGGTTTTAGATGCATATAGCCCTGCTTAACGTCTACATAATGCAATGATACCATGACAATGATAGTATCTTAACTAATAAGATTTGTTTTTTATAAAATGCTGCCTGATTGTAGCTTTGGAGATTTACTTGATTCAGAAATTAAACTGAGGCCTAGATTCTTATATATTAAGGTCCAAGAACCTGATAAATTGCTGCTGTCAGCTACATGCAAATTATATCTAGAAGCAGAGCTTTTGTCTTCACTTCCCAGACAGCATAAAGTTAATGAGCCAAACACATGAGGTCCTCTTATACAACCAAAATAGAAGGGAGAAGAAAATTTTGGACCGGCAGTTGTTCAAAAATCTTGAGACTGCTTGTAAGCGTGACCCAAAAATGAACAAAAGCCAGAGGCTACTAACAAATGAGGATTTATTATCAGTGGGAGGACCTTATGATGGTAGCAAGTTAAGGGTGGCATTTCTGAAAGGTGGCGGGGTTTTAATTTAATTTGCCATCTATCACTTCATGTGACAAAAGTTTCCTTAAGCAACTCAAGCTACTTTGAAGGAGGCACAAGAAAAACTGAGAAGTTGCTGAAATTGATTTAAGTTGGTTCAAAATTTGGATGTTTCTATGTCTATCTGCTCTGTAACTATGTCCTCACAGAGGTCCAGGAACCCTACCTTGAGTGTTTTGCAGAATGAGGCTGGGCATGTCTTTCTCACTTATTTTGGCATATTTGGGAGACATTGGGTGGGTGATGGGGGCATGGAGCAGCAACTTATTTTTCTTTCTCAGGGGCTGTTTTATGCAACAGAGTATCTCTTTAGAAATCTACTGTCAGGCTCTGTTTCCCTGATACAGAGCCTCCCAGCTATTAGCTGGCCGTGGCCAGGACTTCTTACAAAGAAGTATGTGAAAAGGTGTATGTGGAACTCTTAAATACCAAGTAAAACTCCATAAGAAGAAACCCCAAGACACTGGTTTCACAAAGAATGTCAAAAAGGAGGGTGTGGGAAGGACAAAAGGTTTCAAGGTCTACTGTAAAGGCAGCTCTAAGCAAAGGCGACCTCAAAGGTGGGACAGCTACAGGATCTACAAAAAGAGAATGACTGTGTCACGGAAGAAGAGGGATGTATGTCTCTCTGCGTATGATACAGAAGTTGTGTTGGTGTTTGTCCCTGCCAGTTTTGAATTTTCCAAATGGTGAGTCCAAACATTTATTGGAGAGCTTTAAGGAAAGGAGGTTAAGCTAACTGAAGTCCAGATTTGGACTTCAGTGGCAATGGAGAATGTGTGGAGAGATTATAATTCTGTTTTAGTAAGCTTGATCACCAGTTGATGACTATCTAGTTAGCAAGAAAGGAACATGGAGACAGAGTCACATTCTGTTTTCAAATGTGATCCTTTCACATTGAGGTTGTGGACAGCTGTGTGTGAAGTGGGAAACGGTTTATTGCTGGTGCTGTTTTCCGTGCTGTCTATGGTCCAGGGATAAATAAGTCTGTTGTCGAGGCTGTCAGTTTGTTACCTGTCACAAACAATAGATTACACTTGCTTGTTTGTTAATTTTATGTAAGTCTAGCTTCTAGAGTCACCCTCCTAAAACATACACAGTCTTCCTTCAGGCTGTGTTGTCCTTATAAATGATACAGCTAGTGCCTTAATGTTTTTTGCATCCTTCTTCTGTAACTTCTACATGTCACGTCTTATTTCCCTTGCTGAGTTTGCCAGTTCTAGTTATTGAATTAAAACTTTATATAACTATACTACCACCCCCTCAAAAAAAAAAAAAAAAAAAGAGAGGGAAAAAAAAGCAACAAAACCAAACCCCCATCTTTGTAAATGTTTCTCAAGATGAGGGCCAATTTAAATCAGCCTGGAGCTCTTCTGCTTCAACATTAATCATGAACTCAAGAAAGCCATGTGTATGAGCTCTTTTTGACATTTGAGAGCTTATATTTTGGTGGTGGTAAAACTCAGTGTTTTAGTAATTTCATATCCTGGAACTAAACCCCAAACACTAAAAATAATTGTGTGCCCTTTGCAATTTGTCATTCTTTACTAAAAAGACTAGAATCTAGCGTACAAATACACATTTTCTATCTGTAGCCATTGTAGCCATCAGACTTCTGCTGCTCAAGATTCCTGTGTATCATGGTATGGGGAAGGCAGACGCGATTTCATCAGGGCAAGCAGATGTCATCTAGCTCTCCTCCCAGAATGGTCTGAAGACACTCTATCAAATAGGAAAATAACCACCCTGCATGCCTGATCTTGACTAAGGAAAAAAATGGAGAATTACCACAGTGAGAATTGCAGGTAAGCATCCCTCTATAATGATTTTGGTGGAACTCTTCCAGGATATACTAAGGACAGAAAGGCCTTGTGTTCATGTGGAACAAAGTTTTTTGATATGTTTGCAAAGGCGTACTGAAGTGCTTGGCACTATGGGTGGGATGCACTCTGCCTAACTTCAGGCACAGACAGCATAGGAATCTGCATCCTAAACCAGGATGTCATCAGACATCCAAAGGTCAGCTGAATCCCAGTTGGGAGATCTACACCACATCTGTAAAGCAGCTGAGGTCACTCTGCTTAGTTGTGACCTTGGCAAAATAGCCCTTCTTAACTCACTAGGCAGCTCTTAGGGAACTTGGCCCATGCTCTGGTTTAGCATCCTCTTCCAAGAGCAAAAACACAAGAGGCTGGTGCAGCTCCACAGATGTCCCACTAATGTCTGAGTTCTGGTGCACTCCTCTGTTCATTATTCCTGTCTCATTTCCCTTTCTAGTGTAAAGAGGCCAAAACAAGGGGAAAGAGCCTGGACCTTCTAAGTTTTCCAGTCCCTGAAGTGACTTCATGATCACTTCTGTTTTGGTTACAACAGATGCTTGTTAGATGACCTTGTCATCAAGACGACCTTCCCTGCCAGCAAAATACTTACTTCAAAGGAAGTAGCTTGTTGTCTCGGTCCATTACTTTCAAATAGTGCAGGATTTCAGCCCAGAGTCTACTATGAGACAATTTATACTGAGGTGCATGGGAAGAGGCAGCAGAGAAGGCCATGCTTTCAGTAAAAGTAGTAAAAGCTGGGCATCCAAAACACACTTGATGACTATGGGAAAGTCCAAACAAAGAATTTCTAATTCTCATAGGTTTTATAAATCAGAGACAGATTCCCCAGTGGTCTGTACTTTGATGTATGTAGAGCCTTTGTTTTCCTACTGTGGACGTGATTTTAGTCTTTTTGAGGGAGGAACTAGGAGTATACCTGCAATGTGGTGGTTTTATGTGGTCTTGGAGCAGAAGAGAGTGAGCTCTGCACATATCCTGACCCAGCCAGACACCACACATCCACGTTAGCGCAGCATCAAGGTTAAGTTAGTTTACCATTTCTCTTAGTAGGGCTATGACTGCTCGCTTACACTTCTTACTCTACGAATATTCCAGGACCTCACGTGGCTCAAATGCTGAGTTCAAATGGTTGTGGAAGGAAAGAGTCATGGGAAGGAAAGAAAGGGAACAGCAAATTTTATTTTTAAATAAAAACTCCGGGAAATAAATAACTTACAATAAGACTGTAACGATCTTATTGGTATACTAGTGCTACGAAGCAATACATTATTCTTCCATAGCCGTATTCTAGAAAGCAACTTTTAGGAGGATGTGTTATTTACTACCCCTACCTTTAACTGAACTTTCTAAGCTATGGAAGATGATATGACAATGTCCTGCACTTACTGAACTGATACTAGCTCTTTGAACATCTTTCTAGTAAAGTCTTCTTTTGAGTCCCAAACTAATTGCAGCTTTTCTTAATTGACATGAGGCACAAATCATAACCATGCTATTGATATGCATTAAGGATGCCACTAATGATAGGAATAAGACATCAATCAAGCAGCTAAAAAAATGGAGCCATCTCGAAACATTTACCATTGATTAAAACAGCCAAGTCAGATCTTGCATAGAATAATGGTTATCTAGTGTTTCCTACCAGAAATTCAGATGGTAATCACCAGTTAAAGTTACAAGACTGTGTTTCTGGTTTGGATAAAAGTAAGTGTATCCAGAATATGGAGCAGCTACAAAATAAAGATATCTGTCAAAGACATTCACATTGAAACTTAATTGAAAAATAAATCAGAATGCTTATTGGCACATACACTGAGACCTTTTCCTGGCATAAATCAGTGTAGCTCTGTTTACTTTGGGGGTGATTTATACCAACTGAAAGTCTGACCTGGTAGTTTTTAAAAATCATTCCCCCAGTAGCCAGTCTTATCAGGACATATAGTCATGTGTCACACACTCTTACACGCGTGACATTTTCACTAGTTTGTTTAAAGGTAAACTTTGTGCATTACCTAATCTCAGTTTCTCTTGTGTGTTCTTAGTTGGCTAATCACAGAGGGGATTAAGATTTTCTGCAGTGGCTGAGATTAACCCTCATTTGCCATACACATTGGCCTATATGGGACTCAAATATGGCTCAAAAGGGAGGAAACTACTGTGGATGTGAAGGTCCTGGGTTAGATTCCTGTCACGGCCTACTGCGAAAGAAAGTCTGCCAAAAACTGTTTCAAAAGCAAAACACACTTCATGGGGTCCCTAGGAATATAACTCCCTGGCTCTGGAGTTGCTTACTGCTTCATTCCTGGCTCCCTGACTCCCCGCCGTGTTGCCCACTGGAGAGGCGAGGGAAGGAAAGAGGGGAGGGCAAATAGGCCAGCGACGAACGAGATTTCCGTGGGAATCATCCTTGAGTCTGTTGGACGTTCTGTCAACATATTCCCTAGAACATTTCAGTTCTGATACATCCGGCATTTTCTGTCAGAAAAATGCCAAGCAGAGAAAAACTTCTGCCGTGTCAGCTGTATTTTTGACTACATGCCTATTTATGTTAAAGCTTTTTCTTTGACACACTGTTGCTTTCAGTTGGAATTAATTGAGATAATTGAAAAAGCCACTTAGAACAAGCAGCCCTGAAAGGCACACATGTGTATGTTAACCATAAATGAGATACTTGGGTAGCAGTGGGGCAAGGATGTCATTAAATTGGTACTAGGTGATGTCTGGGGGAACTTGTTAGCCCTGATAGCTGGTTACCACTTCACAAGTGAGCAGACTTACAGGAAAAGAGGGCCCAGCACCTTGGCAGGTCCTTACTGAAGCCACCAAGACCTGAGGCAGGCGCGGGTGCCTGTGCCGGGACCCTCACTCCGGGCAGAGGACAGAGATGGTGAGTTGTGGGGCTGCAGTGGCTGAACAAAGAGTGAAGTTGCAGCGTAGGGACAGCGCGTGAGCAGTACAATAGCTGACATGTATGGATCATTTAAATTGGTTTACTGCTTTGTAAAATGCTGTGTACGGTGACTGATGTGAAAACAGAAGAGGCAGCTTAGGTATGAGCTATGTTACTTGGGTTTCTCCAGGGAAAATTGGTTTATCTTCCACTGGTCCATAAATTCAATTTGCCTCTTTGACTTCCTGTATTGATACAAATGGAGTAAATCAGAAGACGACTTAAGCAGACATGTTGAGGTAAGCGTTTTTCATTCCCTTTTCTCAATTAAATGAGCTGCAATTGCATTACGGGCGACTCTGCTCCTCCAACTCATAAATATTCTTAATGCATTCTGTCTAGCGAAACCTATGGTGACGCAAACAGCTGCCCCCCTGACCCGTCCTCTCCATTCTTTGACATATGTTTGGAGAGCTACATTTTGAATTGGAGCTATTGCTAGCTGGGATATGGAAATACTGAGAGTTCTTTGTATATCCACTTTCTTCCGTATGTGGGTTCAGACTGTCTAATTGTCAGATGGCCATTAGACGTCACCAAATTGTAGCTGGAAGCAGGATTTTATAGTACAGGCTTGCTTTTAAGAGCCATTCTGGTACCGGTTCAAAATTAACTTTCAAAACATTTTATAGGCCATTTTCTTGCCTAGAGAAGAGTGCAGCTGGAATGAAGAGGAGATATACAAGTGCAGATTCTTTTGCAAAGCCAGATGGAAAAAGGTAAAAAAGTCTCCTGCATGATACTGCTTTACATACACCTAATATGCAGATCAAAAGTCAATGGTAGTTGCAGAGAAAAGGAAAGTAACAAGCACCAGTATTTTTGTGGTTTTGAATTCATATAAACTTACTTATTCTGAAAAATGCTGCTTTACTAGCCTCTGTAGGGGTAATTTAAAATATGTTCTGCAGCCTACCCATGAACTAGTTATTCACTGCACTTGCAAACAAAGAGAACATCAGCTCTTTCAGCAGTGTTGTGCCTTTTTTTTTTTTTTTTAAGTGTTTTGGCTGAAAGTTTATAAAATGAGGATTTTCTTTTTTAAGCAGAACAATCCTGCTTACTAAAAGAATGCAACACACATATTCAAGGACTGTCTAGTTTAACTCATTGTTTTGGAGCTGTGGTGAAAATCAGTTACTGCTTTCTAATTTTAGCTTTTCTTACTGGCAGTATAATAAACTGATCCTGTCCAAACTGATCCATCTTTCTCCTTACATCCAGTAAGGATGAGGTTAATATAGACATTTTATTTTTCTGTCATAATTCAAGCAAGTATTTCAGTTTGTAAAGGCTATTGGAACACTGCTTTGGAAAGGAGATGTAGAGGTACTATTGTTATACGCTGCCTTAGCAACCCACCATAGTATTTGCACTGTAATGATCAAGTTTACTTTTCCACAATGAGACATCATTGAAACTGAAGGTATTTCAGACCATCAGGTGTGGTTTAGAGCAGCAGACAACTTTCCTACCAGTGCTGCGAAGATCCACAGAACATTTCTTTTTCATTTACTCTGCCCTACAAGATGACTGTAGTCCAGATGCTCTGAGATTACTTGGCAAGACCACTGGGACTTGTTCACCCTGTAAACCAGAGCCCAGGCCTTCCATCCTCCAGGTTAATGTCATAATCAGTAGGTTACAAAGTAAGGTATTTACATTTCTCTTCTCAGCCTTGAAGACTCTTATCTTCTTGGCTGCTGAGCTGTAGAGGCTTCGTGGATATTTCTCTCACTCAGCGCACTGTATAGACATATGGTGAGGACGTGCTCCTCAGAAACATGTATTTTTGACATGGTTCAGGACCTAAAGCTTCCTCTTCCTCAAAGCACCTCAAGGTACTTTCCACTAGGAGAGGGCACCTCACTCGATATCACAAATGGACCATGTCTAAACTCTAAGGAAGAGGTGGAAATTTTAATTAACTATAATTTCTTGGCTTTCTGTGAAGTGCATGGGATATTTTTTGATTGCCCTTTGGAACTGTGCCTAATTCTCTCCATTAATTATGTAAGGATGCCAGGATGTCTGACCTTGTTCTTCTGAGTTGCACTGCACAAGTTAGAAGTGCTCAAACTTGTACTGTGGATCTAACCTCCAACCTGTAACACAGGGTCCATTAAAAAAGTAGAAAGCTTTTGTTCTGTTTTAAAGCAGACATCAGTGATGCTGTGTTCAAGGAAAGTCCCATGGTGAGCTTTGTGTGCTATGTCCTAACTTTGAGAAATTCTTGTTCAGATTAGCATCACATCGACCACATGCAGAGTAGCTGAAGAGTGTGGGAAATGAAATACCGACATCGGAGAGCGCGAAGTCAAGCCTGGAGACACACTGCAATCCACCTCCAAAGAAGAGGCACTCCTGGAAACTTCTCACTGCATGGTGCTACTGGGACAAGATCTTTGCTGCTTCTCAGACTTCTGTAACATCAATCCCTGCTGAGAGGAGCTTGGCACATTGAACTTCCCTGAGACCCCTTATCTGTGCTGGGAGACACCAGTGGGCCGTAGGAGCAGAAAGCTGCTGATGTGACACCATGGCTTGCTGGAGTTGGACATAGGAGGGGCCTGGATGAGAAAGGCTTTGTATCTGAGCTGAAAGTGTTGCTCCAGGATAATGGCAAGGAAATGCAGTCCACTCAACATTGTTTGCAACAGTCCTGGCCAGTGTTTCTGTCACTGAGCAATGTTTTACTAAGGAGTTCTTGTGCATTAATGGAAAGAATGTGGGTGGCTTAGTCCCATCATTCCTGTCTAAAGAACACTAGAGAGTTTGTATTTACCGATCTATGCATTTGCAGTAGGTACTGCAGATGCTGTTTAATTGCAAATGGAAGATGTAGTGGACGATACACATTGTGTGCTGTGGGAAGACTGAGTAGAAATGAATTGTCATCGGATTTCACTAAGAAGCTGTGGCCCAGACTGTGAAGGAGAACGTATGTCCTGATATTGTAAAGTTCTAGAAATCATCTGCTGAGCTGGATTAACAAATCATTACTTTCTTCCAACGCCTGCATAGAGTGATCCTTGGAATATTTATTCTTAATATATATTTATTCTAATAATTCTTAGAATACTTTTACTCTGTGGAGCATTGTTTCAAAAATTTAAAATAACTGCATAGATGCTGTTTAATGCTTTCAGTGTAGGTCATGACTGTAATAATAAGCACTTACTGTCTTGATTTCTAGAGAAAATTATATATGAATGCATTACATCCATTTCAGTTGACTATATTCAAAGAAAACTATGAACTATAAGAGGTCTGACAGATAAGTAAGAGTGAATAGAAAGTTCCCAGAAAGCAATATCTAAATCATACTTGAAATTCTAGTTAGTCTCAGATTATTCACATCCCCACTTAATACCAGCCTAAAAGTTAGTGCAATTTGCTCCTAATGGATCTGACTGGGGGTAGAGAGGGCTTATGTTCCTCATTTTTATCAGAAGAATGGCAGGGATCCAGCGCCTCTCAAAGTTAAGATTTCTGGTTTTGTCCTGAAGATTTTCCTATTCTTCTGTCTCTGTGCTGAAAATAATAAAGCACGTAAGCTGATGATATGAGCTGCTTAAGACCGCAGCATGAGTTATGCTGCTGTGAGAAGAAGCACAGACTGGCACGCGGTCTCCTCGGACTCTTTCCCCCCACAGGGCACATGAAAAGCTTACCAGTTTAAAGCAGCCAAGGTAAACAACTGCCTTTTTTTAATGGGATGGGGCTGTGTGATCTCCTTGCAAGGGGCAGGAGTGGCACTGGCAGCCTCCGTGCTGGAAAGCTGCATCCTCCTTGGATTTCAGCAGACAGCAAATGCTCTGCGGTTTAAAGCAAAGCTCACTGTTGCACAGACAGCGAGAATTCAGGCACTCTTCAGAGCGTTTCTAAAAATCATCACGGTGGGGTTTTTTTCTATAGCTTTAATATGAACACTGTCATTCACTCTCATTGGCAGCCGTCGTGCACTGATGACAGGAAGCTTGGTGCTTTATGGCCTTAACTAGCCAACAGATGCCAGCTGGTTTTGTCTCAAAATAAAAGAAAAGCAAGTGGTAGCTCTGTTTGGGCCAATTCTGGAGTCTTTATCCCGGTCTTTATCCTGGGCTATTAACTTTAGCTGTGAGATGGAATACTTTTGTACTGTCCAGGTCTGTGACTTTTGTGTGCTGAACTATACTCCAGAGTAACTTCTAATTTTTCTAATTGTATACCTGTGGTGTACAAGGTTCTGTCCAAATCCTTCTGATGGTGGGCAGAGCCAGACTGCTACCACCATGCTTTACTGTCTGAAGAGATATTTATATAAATATTTATATAATGCTGCAAGTTGCTTTCTACTGCTAGACAATTTTAAAGGACTGGAGCTACTGCATTACAAGTACCTCTTTAACGAGTCATTGTGCAATTTAAAGGCATACAGCGCAAATCTGTTGAAGACAAAACAGTAACAGTCTCAATGTATATTATCGTGCCTTTTTTAGCTCCCAGTAGTCACTGGCTGTATTAAGAAAGAGGAATCAAGAAACGTGAGCTTCTTTTGAGGTTTTCTACCTCTCCTATTCCCATCATCAGGGCACTGAATAACTCCAGTTTGCAATCATGTTGTTTAGCTTTCTTGCATTCATGGTTGTCAATGGACATGTAGCAAAAGGTAATTACCTATACATTAAACACAGATAGCTATGAACAGATGCTATCTTCCATCAGAGTCAGAGCATGCCTTTGAACTTGACTAGCACCTAATTCAAGGTTCATCAGTGTTTTATTCTGGGAAGCACCACTTCTCCTGTACAGTTCTCTCTTCATCTTTCTGGACAGTTACAGAACCAGTGGCTGGGTGGTGTGATAAGTAAACTATTTTTAGTGTTATAGTAAGAAAAAACTTGTATAGGAAGAATCCCAAAGTGCCTCCTTGGTTCCTACTTGAATTCCATCAGCATGATAAGGGACACACTCAGAGCTGTGTCTTTCAAATTCTGGGCACTTTTATTATTCTGTTCATCTGCCTAATCTGTTTATAGTATTTTAATTGCCTGTGGCATCAAACCATGCTCTTATTCATTTCTGTGCTTTTTGCAGTCAGGGGCATTATGCTAATACCTTTTAGCATAGACGAGTCCGTATGGAGTCTTTTGAGTTAAAAACATGGGTAAATCCAATCCGTCAATGGCCAGATACTAGATACCACAGATAGAACATCCATCATGCACTTAGACAAAAGTTTTGTACTATATTGTTGTAGAATACATTCTTTTTCTTGGTATCTGTCTGTAAAAAACAGTCATTTGATCACTGCAAATTTTGCTTCATCAAATACATGGGGATCTATAAATTCCTTCTATATCACACAGTATTTGGACATTGCTGCAAACATGATGATGAGCTTTACTAAAGGATCACACAGCATTCAACCAAAGACAATAAAAATTTCCTTTAGACTTAAGGTGACATGTAACAGATGCCTTGATTTATATACCACTCTGCTGGCTTATTTACAAGCTTAATTATTCTTCCTAGGTGCAGCCAATGGCTTTACCCATAATATTTCTGTGTATCTGACTGCAAAAGGCATTAATAAGCATACTTACTAAATCAGGTTCATTTAGGAACCACGCATGTCAGACGTTCTGTGGATTCACTAATTAGAAAGCTGCACGCTCCAGATAGGAACCTCCAGAACCTGTTACAAGCAGCCTGGTGTTCAGGAAGATTAATCACCAGGCTACAAAGCTTAGATGCTGAATGAGAATGTTCAGCGGAGAAATTAAATCCCTCCAGGCAAACCGTAACTTGCATACCCTGTTTCCACAGTCATCACTCACCTATTTGTTTATTTAAGATAGAAAATTACCATTCATGCCTCATCATAACTTGCTTACTGAGAGATGAAAGAGCCCCATCCAGCTCTACCCACAGGCAGAGCAGGGGAGTATGGGCACTGAGCTTGGGTCCTAACAAAATATGTTCACGAGAGAGAGTTTATTTGCTTTTTTTCCACAGTGAAGGGAATAAAAACTGTATGTGACATAAAGCACCTGCTAGGTTTGTGAATATTGTAAGAATCCTATGCTTCCCATGGCAATTTTTCTCTCATTTCTGTGTTGGTTTCCATGTATGTGTGGAGGAAAAAGTTGTGCAGTAGACAGTCATGCATAGTTAGCTAAAATAGCATGACAGCAGCTTTGCAGAGAAGGACCTGGGAATCCTAGAGGGCAGTGAAGTTGACCATGAGCCAGCAATGTGCCCTTGTGGCAAAGAAAGCCAGTGGCATCCTGTGCTGCATTAGAAAGACCATGTCCAGCAGGTCGAGGGAGGTGGTCCTTCCCCTCTACTCGGCACTGGTGAGGCCACACCTGGAGTGCTGGGTCCAGAATGATAGAAATGAATGTACTCTTAGTCCAGCAAAGAGTCACAAAGTTGATTAAAGGATTGGAGCATCATTTCTATGAGGAGAGGCTGGGAGAGCTGGGACTGTTCAGCCTGGAGAAGACAAGGCTCAGGAGGATCTTATTCATGTGCATAAATACCTGATTTGGAAGTGGGAGGAGTGGAGTAAAGAAGATGGAGCCAGGCTCATCCCTGTGCTGCCCATTGACAGGACAAAAGGCAATGGGCACAAACTGAAATACAGGAAATCCCATTTAAACTTAAGAAAATATTTTTTTTTTTACCACGGGAGAGGTCAAACACTGGCACAGGCTGCCCAGAGAGGTTGGTGGAGTCTCTGTCCTTGGAGATATCCAAAGCCCAACTGGACATGGTCCTGGGCAGCCTACTCCAGCTGGCCCTGCTTGAGCTGGGGCTTGGACTAGACACTCTCCAGAGGTGCCTTCCAGCCTCAGCAACTCTATAATCCTAAGCTTCACACAATGCAGCAGCTGGATCCTCCTGGCCAGCATGAAAGTACCTTTAATATACACCTCCTTGCAGATTGTTGTTACATGCTCTTTGGGAGGCAGAAGAGAGGGAAAAGGACCACATTAGAAGAAGCAGGCTTTTCTGGTCTTCTGGTAAAAGTGACAGAGTCAGGGTGTGAGAAAGCATCTCCTGTTGTGACTGTCAGCTTGTGTTATGCAGCAGAAAATAAGTATATTTTATAATTTTGTTGGGCAACTGTATAACTGATCTTTTGCCCTTTCCAGAAAGAAATGCATCAGTGACTAATGGCTTAGGTCACATTATATGGCAAAATTAAACACACAATCATATTAGTAGGAGCCATTTTTCTTCTTTCCTTCTAATGTGTATGACAAATGCTTCTGTGTCTAGCTGTAAATAATTATGACTAATGCACTAAATTAATGGTAGTAATTTAAGATGGATTATAGCAACATCAACAAAGCAGCAGATATGCTTGTAAAAAAAAATACAATGGGTTCATTCCTCCTCTATATTTTAAGGTTTTACGTAGGATCATATGTCTTGCAATCTCCGTAGGATTTCCTTTAACAGCCTCATATCCTTAAGCTTCTATATAAGCAAGAGTTGTGGAAAAAGGCAGAGCATCTGGACTCTGTCTGGCATAATGCAATTTTCTTTTCTTCTAAGGTCAGCCGAGTTCATTGCAGAAAGCCAGCCCAGCTATTAGCCATTGGGAAGATTATTCTGTGACTCCCATTCTTTCAGGAAAGCGTGAAACCAGATGTCAGTTTCTGGAAATGTAATGGGTTAAAATTTAGTAACAGCCTTTTCTTCCTCTCACTTTTTATAAAATAATAGAGCTTATAAGCAAAGAAAACATCTACATTCTCAGAGAGGGCAGCAGCACAGTCATATTTATCATGTCAGTTTTCTCTGAGATGTGCAGCTTCCAATAAATTTCATGTGCTGTCAGCGTGGAGGATAATGTGTCCCTGAAAGAACAGGTATTGTAGAGCTGGAAAGCTTCTCCTCCGAGAAGCATAAAAAACACGCTGAATTCGAGATAATGTAAAGCTGTGTTTTCAAATGTACAAGTTCTCTTGAGGGAATTATTAGGCAGAAAAGGAAAAATGCCTTTAGTATTATTTTTTAAGTTACAAAATCTATTGAAATACAGAATCCCTAGGCATAGAAGGTTAAGCCTGGTGGCTTGGGCAAACTCATCTTTAGAAGTAACTCTGAACAGACATTAAACAGAGAGCTAGCAAAGACGACTGCCTCAGATTTCCCTTTAAGACTTTAGATACATTTTTAACACTGAATAGCATTACCTGGAAGTGGCAGATATGTACTCTCTTTACCCCAAAAAGGAGTATGTAAAAAATGAGAATTTTCATGTTCTTTTTAGAGTAAAAGCAAAACACTTCCCAAACCAACCTGAAGGATCCCTTTTTGCAGGGGTGGGACTAGATTCAACCTGATGAAGTGGGAGCGGGCAAGAAAAGACTCTGTACATTTTATCAGGAACCTCCCCAGCTCATGTTAAAAAGTGGGGAGAACTGACATGACTTAGTCACCTCCTAATTCCTGCCCACCCCAAATTAAGATGTTGACTCATGCTCCTGCCTATAAACATGCCTTACCTTGTAACCATGTCTTACTTCTTTCTTGTAGTCCTGTTGGTATGTGTCAGACCTCTGTGCCTGTGCTTATATCACAAACAATTTGAACCAGTGACTAATTCTTTATTCATACCTTTGAAGGCCATAGGTTAGTGTTTATTAAACTGTGTGAGACATTGTCAGGCAGTGTGCAACACGACTGAAGCAATAACAGTAAAGAGCTCTACACGTTTCCATACATGGAAACTTACATGCGAGTAAGCTAGCAAATGTAGGCAATGTACGAACTTTAAAACTTAAATCTAATTTCCCTTTGGTTGTAAATAAACACTACAGAGACAGCACAGCATAAGCTGGCCTACGCAATTTTCATAAAGATCAGTTATCCTTCTAATTAAAAGAGATTGAGAAGCACTGTGCTAGGTGCTAATTTGGCAATCAGAATGAGTAAATCAGTTCTCTCAATGTAATTTATATTCTCAGTTAGTGTGATTGTCTGTGAACTGCCTATAGTGTGCTTTTAAGACATGTCGTTTGCATAGGCTCTTGCTGTAAAAAGATGCCCAGCCATTAAAGCCGTGAGTGGAAGCTGAAGCAGTGGCAACATGCTGAGTGGCAGGATGAGAAGACTGGAGCTTTGAGACATTTGGGGGTTCTAGCTTCAGAGGAAGATTTGCTGCATTTTGATTATTATGCAAAGTTTATTAAAATGGGAAATAAAGCAGTAGCCTCCTGTACTGCAAGTGAACAGTGCCTACGAAGAGGTCTGAGGAGCTTCTACTTTCAGTGTGCGGTGGTTTGGTCCAGGTATTTTTGTGTTCAGTATGAATGAGCTTGTCCTGAAGCATCATTTCCCAGGCCAACAGGTCATTATAAACCCTGCAAAGTACTTGTGACTCACTGATGGAGAACTGACAAGTTGCTACATTACACTGTTCAGTATACCTTACTAGTAGTCCTTGGACTACCAATTGCCCTCTGACCACAGTTTAGCTACCACTACTCATCACTTTCAGTTGGAGGCTTGAGAAGATTTTAGGTTAAATGGATGTTTTGGATGTTTCCACACACCCAAGGGCTAAAGAAGATGTGATATCAACAGGTATAGATATTTGCTCTGTAATTTGCAAACTTAGAGTGCATGGACTGTGTTTATGGGCTTGTAACTACCTGGTGGTAGTCATGAAACTGGTTGAGTTACTGAGGCGCTCAGTGCATTCAAACAGGGTGGGAACATGCTCTTCCTTTTATATGTTTCTTATTTTAAGAAAACAGATATTTATTTCATTCAGAGTAACCTCAGAAGCTTTTGATTCTTAGCAAAAAGCACAAGAATTAAGAAGGTAATAAAAGTGTTCCTTATAGGAAGCTTAGCAATCAAAAAATAACATTCCAGATACAGAACACTTGTTCACATCATCAGCCACGTAATTCCTTCCCAAAAGTCTGAATTGGAGTGGATATAAATAATGGGTTGCTGCAGATACCTTGATGAACAATCAATAGCAATTTTTTACAGGAAGCAAAATCTTAAGAGCACAAAAAAAAATCACCACATTCAATTCTGCTGTTGTTACCGTCATTATCATCACAAGCCCTGTTTGAGCTGAAGGAGTGGAAAGCAAAATGAAGAATAAACAGAAGACAAGAAAAGAAAGAACACTCCAGAAATCATCCCTAAGGAATGAGAAAGGAGAAATGGACGAAAACAGACAGTTCAGTTATTATTTAGAGTAATGGGTTCTGGGACTTCCACTTTAACTATGAACCAGAACTGGATAAGGACTAGGCACTGCAGTTCTCAGGGATGTAAGAAAAGCAGAAGGAAAATTAAAGCAAGTCTCAAAGTCAGGCATATGTAAGTGTCATATAATT
Organism: Nipponia nippon; assembly: GCF_047370975.1. Taxonomy (NCBI): domain Eukaryota; kingdom Metazoa; phylum Chordata; class Aves; order Pelecaniformes; family Threskiornithidae; genus Nipponia; species Nipponia nippon. Next base: position 64,099,740 of record NW_028262336.1, on the reverse strand, counting down.
TATGTGTATGTAGACCAAAGATGTCTGTGAAAACTGGCTTCAATGCACATGAAGCCAAATCAGGTAAACAACTGGTCGTATACACAAACCATATAACATGTGTGTACACATACACGTATATGTGTTTACATACTCATGTAAACACAAAGATTTACTTGCTTAGTCTGGACCCACATAACCCCAAATTAGGTATGAAATAATGTATGAGGGAAAGCATGCAGCTCCATCCGAAAATTAGCCCAATGTATGTTTATTAAGGAATACCTGGAAACAGGTATGATGCAAAAAATGTAGAGACCAAAGACGTGAGAAGCATCTTGCTGCTAGTGCAAATGTGACTGTACTGTGAAAATGATCAGCTGGTTTGCAAGCTTTACATGGACGTAGTGTGCAAAACATGCTCCGTAGTATTACAAAAATTAGAGTAATATTAAGATAGGGTAGTAGTATTAGGATAGAAGAAGAAAGTATTATGGATGGCTCAGGTAGGACTTGGGAAGATTGCTTAGCTGTGATCTCTCTGCCTCTGTTAGCATCTGTTAAACAGTAAAATAGTATCTCTTTTGTTTTACTTGCCTATTTAGATTATCCTTAGCTTTTTGTTACTGTGGATTTGTACAACTGGGGCTGCTGTTAGCTGTGCTGGCATCCAGTGCTCCATGCCTGGTGACAGCAGAGAGATCGCCCTGCGGCACTGCCCCGCTCTCCCCTCCCTGGTGCCGGCACCTTGCCCAGCTCTCTGCTGTTCCAGGCAGCAAATCCCCAGCCCACACGGTGGTCTCTAATTAATCCTGAAATTCACCTATCATGCAATTCCTTATCGTGTTACTTCTTAACTTCAGCTTTCATGTACAGCAGACCGCTCCCTGCGCTCAAGTTTTTAAAGTCCAGTGAGAGCCTGAAATGTCAAAAGCAGAAAGCATCCAGCTAAAGGAAAAAGTGTTTCTGCTTTTTGCCGTTCAGCCCTCAGCCCATCGGCTGACAGAAACTTGCTACCTCGTCTCACAGGACAGTGCCTTCACCATCTGGGAGGGATGGATTTTGTTCCTCATGTTCACTGGAGTCACACTGTAATACAAAACTCTGCAATGTGCCTATATTATACAAGCAAGGGACAACAGCTATAATCACAGACACGAATCCAGAATTTAAGTACAGAATAAGGCCACATAGAAGCACAGGGCTTCTGTTCAAGACCATTAACTCTAATGAAAATGCACATTTTTCATTAGGCTCTAATAGCCTGCTGCAAAGTAGGGCAACTGCTGTGCAGTGTTTGTAGAAACAAATTGCTAATCAGTCAATAAGGACCTTTACTGTGCACTCTGCTACAGCCAGCTTTTAAGCATTTTCAGCTACACTGAATTATTTTAACTCATTGAATTGTTACTTAGTGAAAAAGAAAATATGTTTTATTTATAGAGTATTCAACATGGCAATGCAGAGTGAATTTTGCATCTTGAGTCCATTTTCTTAACATTTATACAGGAGATTTATTATCACTTGGATTTGCCTCATGACTTTTTTTTTCTAGGTTTTGGAAAGTTTTTATTTTATACTGAAAGCTGGTAATGAATTGAATCAATCATTCTTTCAGAAATAGATTTTATAATTCCATTACAAGTGCCCTATGCACCCTAAATCTTAATGACAGGAGCTGTTGTTACTGGAGTACAAAAGCCAGCTGATCAGTGTTGAGTGAATTATTCACACAGAAGAAAACTGCAGGACTTGGATCATACGTATATATGTGTGTGCATACATATATGTGTGTGCATACATACATAGCTATGCATGAAAGCACAAAATGGATCTTTTTTAATTGGTAAAAAATAAACTTTAATCATTTACTTTGTACATCTGGTCAGATTCAATCATGTTAATGGTACTAGACACGGAAAACAGAACTGAATTGTACTTTTCCAATCTAGAATATGAAATAGTTGCCACATTTCTTTTAGCAAGAAAACAGAACAACTATAGAAGGCCTTGCTGGGTATGAATCGATGAAGCCCCACTGTTTTATGACAAGTGAGAATATGATACAATATAAAACTGTGATTTGTTTATGAACAGAATATGAAGAAATCCCTTATTCTATAACTAGTGATAATATTAGCATCAACAGTGCCATTTTGGATTGAAATGCAGAGAGTAATATTTTAAAGGAAATGAAGTTTCTAGTTGAGGACAAGAAGTACTGAATTTGAGGGAAAGCCAGAGAGTTAAATATTGGTAGCTTGGAAAATAATGCTGGGACCTGGAGAATTATGGTAATTGTCTACAAATATTTGAATGTTATCAGGATGAAGGATTAGATTTATTTTTAATGTTTGACCTTCAGATAAACTTATGTGAGAGACAAATTGCTAGTAGGAAATGGGGTAAATCACTAAATATGAAAAATACCCCTGTAAGATGAATGCAAGAAATCGTAGACATCTTTATTTTCAAGGAACACTCCCAGCTGGATCCCTCAGATATGTTTGATACTCAGGAAAAAGAATAGCTTCATGAATATTTGGGAGACACGTATTTGTTTACGAAATAATTTCACCATTACAACTGCATAGCAACCTGAATTTTACCATAAGCTTGAGATATATTTGATTCTCCACATTATGATGGTATTGTATGTTGATGTTGTGTGTTGGATTAGACTATTTATTACAAAGGTACATTGTACCTAGTTCTCTATAAAAAAGGGTATAAACCTTTGTATAAAACAAATGGAAACCAGACTGCAAAAGCTAAGGGTAAAATGCTTTTGTGCATTTTTTCCCTGTGAGTTGTGACTGTGTATTCTGAAGTAATTCGGGAGCTTTGTATTACAGCATGATAAATGGCATTATTATATTGGCTGGATGGATACTATCAAATCAGTGTATCTAATATCTTCTGCTCAATCTGGCAGAGCTACAGGATGCACGTAAACCCATTTCAGTAAAGGTGGCTCATATGAGAGGCTTTTGGAAAAGCATTTGACTTTTGAACGCTGACAATGAAGTTAATCCTAGTATTCTGAGAAGCACACATGCTAAGAGGAATTGTGAAATATCTCCTTGTTTTGAAGTGAATGGTACAAGCAGTCTACTTAATGCTTCAGGGGTTTAAGTCTAGGGGGTAACAAGATAAGATGAAGTGAAAGCCTGGTAGTTGGCACCTCATTATATTAAGGAGTCTGGAAAAAAATTGCTAACACATGGCCTTTATAAACTAACCCCTTTTCCTTTCCTTTCCTTCATCCTCTCATACATATTCAAGAGTGGACCCAGCAAAAGGAAATCAGTCCAAGGAGCAACAAATCAAAGATTACTTTGACTCTCACTGTGACCTATTTAATGCATTTAAGAACAGTATCTGCTTGAAGGACTCATTGGACCCTCTCACATCTGTATTCCTTTCACTCAGCCATGTGTGTCCATGACAATGGTGCTGCCCATTAGGTCTGTAAATGCATTTAGTGTGATGAACTACAGATACCACATGTGAGGGTGTAGTAGCCATAGTCCATTAAACTAAGTGCACTTGTTCCAGTATAAATATTCCCGCTGACTGACTGGTCACAGTTGACTCTTTCTATGTTCTTAAATATGTTTAGTATACCTTGAACAGTTTTATCGTAATGTTCTCTTTGTAAGGACTGATTTTTCATTTTAATGATTCCATCCTCCAGGGGTTTTACTCTGAGCTGATGATCCTGAGGAGGTTGCACTACGTCTATGTAATGAGTAATGTATTGAGTCCAACAGATTGAATCAGAGACAGAATAACATTTGGAGTTCCAGCCTTCGGGAGATGAGCTTTTGTGAGTCCAGGGTAACCCTCACCTTATTGGAACAGCCTCTCCCTCAACTGGATTTGTAAGAGACTCAAGGGACTAGATATAAGGAAGAAATTTTTTACAATGAGGGTGGTGAAACACTGGAAGAGGTTGCCCAGAGAGGTGGTAGGTGCCCCATCCCTGGAAACATTCAAGGTCAGGTTAGACGGGGCTCTAAGTAACCTGATCAATTTGAAGATGTTCCTGCTCATTGCTGGAGGGTTGGACTAGACAACCTTTAAAGGTCCCTTCCAACCCAAACCATTCTGTGATCTGACTGGTATGTCTACATCTTACGTCTCAATATTGCAGACAGACACTTGGAGCTCTCATGAGATTTTTTTTTTTTTTGCCTGCTGGACATGTGCAAGGTCTACTGTTCCACTCAACCATCTGGGCTGCTCCATCTCATTATTTCTCCTGTGGGTCCTTGTCCCCTGCCTAACCACAGTCTTGATTCTTAGGTAACAGCCCTTGCTTTAGCTCTGGGAATAACAGAGGGAGATTTAATTTAGACGTAGCATGACTGCTGAAAGCAACCTTACCCCATCAACAGGTTTCATTAGCTTGGGCAGTGGACTGTGGAGGTACATCTGGATTGCTTCTGTTACCACCCCCATTTGTTTAGGCTATCTGAAGTATCTCTACATATCATCACATTGTTCAAAATAGGCTTATTCAAAGCAACAGGTTTTAGTGAAGCTTTGTTAGAGCTCTGAATGCATGAAGATGATCTCATGTTCCCAAAAATACAGTACAAATGAAGAGCTGTTGCCAGACCTATGCCTAGACTTCCCCTGGGGAGTGATGCCAACAGTATGGAAGGTAGATGAATGGAAAAATTTTGCCCAAGAATATAATTCTGTTTGTTTATTTGAGACAGACATGAAAAAGTTTTAAGGCTCTCTTAGCTTGTGACTACCTGACAAACATAAATCCAGCCATAGAAATGCAAGTAAAGGAGAGAGAAACACTTCAGTACTTCATTTTTCTCAGGTATCTCACCTAATGGAGTTGCACCGAGAGGTGCCTGTTTTCCTCAGAGCTAATTGTGTTACTCCTTGGGAACTGAGGCAAAACATGTGCCTGTTGTAATGACACTGCTGTTCTTTGGAAACCTGTTGTGGTCAGTGTGGCATCCATCACTTTTTCTGGTTGTCTAGGGTGAATTATTGGGATGCTCCTCTCTGCTGGCACTGCTTCTGCTTCCACATGATCTCACACTCACCCTAAGACTCCCAGGGCAGCATTTAGATCATAACAGTACAGAAGTTATGCTGGTTTCTCTCAATGATAAAGCCTCTGGCTTGCCTCTTTAACTGTTTCCCCTTCACAATGGAAAATAACAGCTTTTCTAAGCTGCTCTCTTCATGCATACAGAGCCTCTCTGGAGCTCTGTACCACAGAGACCCAGATCTCCGACCACTCTCTTCCCCTCAGGTGTCTTCTGCAGGACAGGCAATGTGGACAACAGACTCGTGTCCTTTGAAGAGACCTGTATACTTCTAAAACAGCTTTGGGCCTATTTAATAGCAAAAATTATACATGACAGCTCATAGAGAAACTGTCAGCTTCTGCTGACAGGTCCTGTACTATGGTAAAATACTGTCCCTGTTGGGTTTGACATGCCTAACAGAAACCAGAGCCCCTCAGCATCACTAGGCCCAAATCACACCTGCAGATTTCCAGGAAAATACTTTCAAGTGGGCAGGGTTCCAGATATCTAGAAGGCTATTTGCCCCAGCAGATATGTGAGGTTTTATATACTTCTGTGTGAAATTCACAGATAAACTGTTAAACCAATTAGTGACACAGAACAGAATGTATTAGGCTCTTTTTTTTTTGGGTAGAAAACAGATTTTGTATTGGTAACTTTGGATTCCAGCTGCCGGGCAGCTGTATCCCGCTATTTTGGACAGCAATATGCCAGTGCTTTGCTGCTCGCGACACCGCCTGACTAGTTGGAAAGCTATGGGGTAGTTCTGGTATGGATTGAAACTCATGACTATGATGGTCAAGGAACCATGGCTGGCAGGTGGACAAGCCAAACAACTACAATGCTCATTTGTCCTTTAGTTTGCTGAGAGGGGTTTTGCTAAGACCTAAGAGACTGAGTTACTGGAGATACCTGGCACTTTCAGTTCAGTAAGAAGAAATGATTCAAAGAAGATGGAAGGCCTGGCACATCATGAGCTGGCTCCCCAAAAGCTTTGGGCAGCTGTAAAATGGCTACAGGTTCTTACAGAAACCAAATTCCCTACCCTTTAAAGGACATACTGTTTCAGAACATTCTGTTTGGGTTAAAGCCAACGAGCACATCCTGTTTCTCACCATGACTGAGTGGTGGCTATGCCCTGAAGTACATCCCAAGGTACAGGGTCTTCAGCTGTCTGGAATGGGACTCGGACAAGAGTATGCCATGGCACCTGCCTATACTGAGCAATTTGCTGTTCCCTCTGTAGAAACCAGGCATGGTGGAGGGGAAGAAGGCTGTGTGCCTGAGTCTTGCTCTTATAGATACACAGGAGTCGATAAGGGCACAGGCAGCAGAACGCAGATGCTTGGAAGCATGCCCAAGCCCATTGGGTGAGACACAGCCAACAGGACCAGAAGCTTAAATAATAAGAATAATATGATTTAATGGCTTATTAAACTATTAGTTATACATAATAAAACACAAACCAAAAGGACAAATGAAAGATACAACCTTTTATAGTGAATACTATTTACAGGGGGAGAAAAATGAGTAAGAGGAATGAACACAGTGGAATAATGCTATCCAGACGCTGTCTCCCTAGGTACAGCAGTGAGCTCAGTGCTGGATTTTTATTGAAAATACACATGCATACTTTCATCCCAAGGGAACCTCTAAACCAATGAAAATACAGGTTATTGCTCCTCTCCTCTCCCAATTTCTAGTGCTTTGAGCAATAAAGGTTGATAATAAAGCCAGTGCTGTTCCTTGGCTCTTTCAGTCTGACCTTGGCACCGAGAGCCAGTAAAATTTTAGGTGCTAGCTTTTGCATTTTTATTCCAAGTAAGCAAGTCATCAAAACTATGGTCTCCCATGCAATTTACTGCTGAAATAATGTTTTTGCTGTCAGGGAAAAAAAAAAACTTCCAGGCCATGCAGCATAGGATCAGAACTCCTTTATTTAACTCAGTCACACAAGGAAGAACTCAAGTGATTCACTGCCACAAAACACTGTAACTGTATCAGGAAGTGATCTCCTGTCTCCACACATCAAAGAGGTATATAAAGTCTTGCAGATCCAGTTTATCTCTGCTTTCCCTCTTTCATGCCCTTGTATTAGTCAAAGGTCAAAGCAGACTCTGCCTCACTCCTTTTACTCAGACACAATCACCAATTAGGACAAAGTCTTACTGCTTGCTTGATCTTCCAGCACTTGGGGATGTGAAAGGTCTCTATACTGTTAGTGACCCATTGGATTCCTTGGTCAAAGCCAGCTCTAGCAAACTCTATCACTTATGTATTAGAAGAAGTACTGCTGGGACCTCCTCTTTCTGTTGTCTTGCTCAATGGCTGCTCAGCATTCTTCTGGGATATGAAGATACCCCAAGATCCTGGCCTCTGGGCCTAAAATGGCAGGTCTCCAAAAGGAGAGCATGATGGAAGAGGGTGAATCCGTAGTTTTATTGCTGTTTCCACAGTGAACAGTAATAGTAGTTGAGGTATCACATGCTCCCTCTGGTGAGATTTCACTCTTCCTAGTTACTCCATTAGTAGAGGACAAACAAGTACATCTTAGGCCACCCAGAGTAGACCCTTCACATCAAGGATTAATTCTTACTTTAGTATAAAGTCTCGTAAAATTCAGACCTCAAGATTGGGGGACATCTCAAAAACACATAGTCTGAAATAGATAATTTGTGGAGCATTTGGTATAGAAGGAGCTTAGAAGGAAAGGATAAAGTGGACTCAGCTTTGCAAAGGTTATTTTTCTTCGAATAAACACAGTCTTTGAAGTGCAAAGCCCATATGCAAAAGCACTGTTGAAATGATCACATATGGCAAAATCAAGGAAGGCATGGACAAAGTGAGAGGGGAGACCAGCTGAAGAATGCAACAGAGTGACAAAATGGGAGGCCGAGATATTTACGACTGACCAATCATTGAGAACTGGCCATGTCCTTTCTCTGGGAGCTTGGTTTACAAATTCAGAAAAGAGAAGAAAAAACTCTGGATGATGTTACTCTGTATGGAGAGAAGATACTATGATTTATTAAAGTTTTAGGAAAAATAAACATTTGACCAAACGCTGAGACAAGACAAGCAAGAAGACAGAGGCACCAGGCTTTGTAATGAAACCTTGCCTGAAGTGAAAGTTTACTGTGTGCGACTTCCACACCACACTTTATTGCTCAGGGAGCAACAAAAACTGATAGGCAGAAAGAGAAGGGCTCATATGTGTCTGTCTTCTTATTGGTTTACAGCTACCATGGCAGGATCTCACTCACTCCCCCAGGTGATCTGAAAATTGTGGGGTTACAAGATGAAAAAATGGTCAACAATATATATTTCAATTTAATTAAAACTGAAAGATGGCATATTTGGAAAAGTTAACTTACCCTGTCGCCCAAAGAAAAGAAGCAGAAAACACAAGGAAATTATGCAGAGCAAGAGACTGGGTCCCATTTGAGTTTTGGGAGTTTGATTTATGAGGGGAGATAATCATTGCCATTTTTAACCTCCTCCAGTATAGGTGTGGGAACTGCTCTCCCAGCTGATCTGTCCTCTCTAAAAGGAAGGAGAATTTCATCTTCAGGACTCATTCCAAGCCCTCTGGAGCTTCTTGCATTGTGGACCTTTTTTTCCAACAGTGTTTCTTAACCTAAGTCAGACCCATTAGGTTCTTTTCCTCCAGATTAAAATATATGCAGATACATATATGTACATGTGTACACGTATGCACATACACACACACATGCAGAGTACTTAAAGGCAGATCTGTTTCTGACAGTGGTGAGCAGCAGACTGATGTATGTTGATATGAAAGAGGCATTGAGATCCTTCACCTGCCGTAGCCTGTCTACACCACAATTAGTGGTGTAGGGACTTTCTGAAATGGAGGCTACATTCAGATTTCTTTTTTTTTATTTTCCCCTCATGCCCTCCCTAGGAATAGTGAATTTCTACCTTACCATCAGCCTGAGCAGGGATTTTTTGAGCTGTACACACTGATGACTTAGTACGGTAAGCAACACTGTCATTCATCTGCTTCAGTATTTGCCCCAGGTCCATTTTAGAAACTAATTTGAGATATGCTGACTTGAACAGTTAATTAAATTCAGGAGGCCTTGCAATTTGCCCAGCAATATTTTAGGAAGATCTGTTAGCACTGGTTGTTGAGGGAGCAGGCATCTTTATAGAACATAAAGCAGAGATGAAGTCAAAAGCAATCCAAGGTCCCTGGTGTATTACAGCACGGTATATTGGATCAGCAAACAGATATCAATAACTCATTCTGCAAAAGATAGCTGGGATTGCAAAGGTAATGGTCACATTTTTCTGAAAATTGGGAGAGGGATGTGTACCTTTGCCTAGGAAACAGAACAGTTATCCCTGTATCAGAAATGCAAAACAGGAGGGGAGGACAACCCTAAGGTTCATTTCATAGACCCACTTTGAGAAGCTGGGATTTCTCTCCCACTATAATCCTGAGAATTTCTTTATTTCAGTCATCATTGTAATATCCTTCCACAGAAAGGCAGAAGAAGAGACAGGGAAACTAATGCTTTCTTCTCAGAGAGTTATCTGCTGCTTATGCTTCTTGCACAACTTCCTACTGAAATTACCTGACACCTGCAGAATGATAGAGACGGTCAGTAGTAGCAGAGGTCTCTTTGCACTGAGAGGACATGCTTTTGTGACAGCTGTGATGCCCTCTGTCTCTGCAACCAGGACTTCTGTCTTTAAAGAGGCACTTTTGCAAAAGCTGAGGAAGATCTTTAGGTGCACCCTTGTTGTCCAGAACTTTCAAAACTGGTGAAAGAGTTGGTTTCTGTTCTAGTGTATAGACAGTCTTCCTTATAACAATGAGCTGATGCATGAGATAATACCTTCAAATCAAGCACCTTTAGTAAAAGAAATCTAAGCTAATACTGCATTTTCCTAATACTTTTGAGGCATGAATTTCATTTGTACATGGCATACTTTAAGTCTGCACTAACACTCTTCCACTGTGATGTTAGAAGTATGATTCAAAAAAAAACCAACTTTAATAAATACTATAAAAATTGCCAGAAGTACTTTAAATCAGCTGTTCACTGTTAGCCAAATTAACTAAATCAAAATAAGTACAAAAATAAAACTAAAACTCTCTGTTTTGGTAAAAATAAAAAAAAAAAAAAACAAACCATATTTTTGCACACCTGAACAGGGAAAGTGTTTTATTGGATGGAGACAAAAGAAAATACATCACCGGTTTGCAGGATGCAGAAAGCTGAACCATCCTAGCTGAATCATTTGAGAGAATCTCACATGTTCAGCAAAATGGCTCAGCAAGATATGTTGCTAGTCCTGTCTTGAAAGTGATAGGTATATGAAGCCAAGAGTTGCTTAATCGCCTTTCCCAGAAGTCCATCACAATACATGGTTCCAAGAAGACTCCCTCTACTGCATGCTAAATCAGTCTTTATTCTGCTTATACTATTCTGCTTAATTTTTCCATTACTGGAAGGTCTTCCATGCTATGCTTCAGCCAGCATAGGTATGCTTGGCATCTGCATGGTGGGATTTTTGGCTCTGGGTACAGACAAGAGAGGACAGGGAGAACACGAGCTACCCTCTAGCTTTCTCAGACCTAACTTGTCAGAATATGAAAACATATGAAAGCACATTTTCAAATCAAATATCCAGGTTTGACACTTGGATGTTCCTGTGTCACAGCCCTGATAACATGGCAGGAATATTAATGTTTCTTTAGGCTCTGAATATATGTGCCTGATTTTAGAGACCTGGACTTGGATGCTTTCATTAAGGAAGCTATCTGTGTATTTGCACTATATGTGCTGTGAAATATGTTATTTAAGCAGTTTATATACAAAGTGCTATTATTGAGGAATGTAGTCAGGATATCCTTGTCTTTCATTGGGTTCATAACACTCAACAAAACAGACGACATGTACATACCTTTGTTAGTCCCGTTCCATCACCAGAAAAGCAAAGCAGGCATTCATATTTAGGAAAATCTTGCCCTGAATATTCACTTGAATGTCCAAGTATGAACACTGATAGCTCTATATCCATAGTACTCTTCTGTATTTCCCTTTTATCTTTATTGATATTGGGGTTAAATGGGTGGTTTGGGGATATCGAAACTGCAGAACTGATTCATTACAGTAACTTCCTACCTCAGGCAGCAGCAGCCTGAATTTAAAGCCAATCTCCCCTCCTCCAAAGCAGAATGAATACATGAAGACAGATCAATGTCCACCTCTCCCATTTGCAATAATTCATTTAGTTACGTTAATAAGAGCTATCTGTTTGATTTGTCAAATTGCATTACAGAGCCTGCTGGAGCTGACAGGAATTATCTTGTCTCCTGCCCTAGTGCCCAGCTGGCAAATCAGGGGTGTGGAGGTTAAGATCAGTTTTCCCATGGCTCATTTACTCCTGCTGTGCTGGTTTATTCCATTTAGCTCTAAGTAGGAGGAAGGGAGACAAGCTGCAGCCAATCTGCCCTGTACTAGAGTACAGACTTCGGCCCTGTAATGACTGAAGAGCTATAGGTACAAGTAGCAGAGCCACAGTGAGCTGCTCCAGGTTGTGAACTCTGGCAGAACGACTGCTTCTAAGTCGCATGCTGGACTTTTGCCTAGTTTATGTGAAATCAGCTCCCGCAGTTGTTAGTCATTGATAGCTCAGGCCTCCAGCTGGAGCATATAATTGAAATGGTCATAAAAGGAGTTTGAAAGCTAAGAGAGTAGGAAAGACTGGTGTAAAAAAATAAAAATGTGTCCACATGCAATATTGCTGGAAATCCAAGAAGTCACAATGAAATCAGCTGGAGAAACAGAGACAACAGCACTACTGTAAAACAACACTTTTGTTCTCTTGGTATTTTTTTCTCTCTGAAACGCATGTTTGTGCCTACAGTGTTCACGTGCCCATGTGGTAGATTGCCCCCTCCCATGTATTTTTTTCTTTTTTTTTTTTTTTATAATCTGACTTGGTTCTCTTTGTAGACAGAGACTAGTTTGAAATTATACCATACAACCTACAGCAATATTGTGAAAACCACAGTCTGTTTTAGCTCTCTGCAGGACACTTGACCATGCTGACTATAGCCTAGCCATCTCTACGGTGCTCCTGCATCACCTAGCATGAAGCTGGGGAGCCAGTGACCGTCTGCTTGCTCCTAGGTGCCGAAGTGCCTGTGGGATGCTGACTGTATGGTGATTTAGCAAGGAGATGAGACGCCTACTTTTTTGGCTGATATCAGCCCCCAGGTAGGGTAGGTATCACCCAGTGAGGCTTAGCAGTAGTGAGGTGCCTAACTGGGGCTTTACTATGGTAAGAGGCAAGTAGACAGCAGGAGAATGTGTATCATGAAAATAAATGGAAAAGGATTCTGGTTTCTGAATCCTGAGCTGTGGGTCTGTCCTGGCTTTACTGTGTTATCCACAGATAAGTGATACTGAAGAAGAAAAAGAGCCAGGTATACAGTTAGGCTGCAATTTTACCATGCTGCTGGCCAGAAGAGATGTCGTCAAAGATTGTGCAGTCACATTTCTTTCCTTAATGCATAACAGCTTGGGCAAGGGCGAGGCCCCTTTCTTGCCCTGGCCTAAAGGCTACACACAGCTGGGATTTTGCATTGAAGCCCCAAGGCCAACCCCTGTTTTCTTCAGGAGACAGTCTTCCCTTTCCCAAGTCCAGTTACTAGGAAAAAAAATTCCTTCCTCCACATCTCAATTCAACAATTATCCAGGCTTAATGCACCATCCTGAACATCTCATGGAGCAAGTGACTCACTGAGTCCCTGGATTGCTGAGCAGAAATTAAAAAGAAAAGAAAACAAAACCAACTCACATCATACAGGCTAAGCTGGCCCTTGGAGGAACTTCTTTCCAGGTCCTTGAAAGATGTTTAGCAGGATGCTCACAGAACAAACTTTAAAACATATCCCATTTGTGAGGATAACAGGATTTGTAAGGAGAATGTGAGGACACAGATTAAAACAGTTTTTGTCACAGACATTTAGTGAGTTGTTTAACAGAGAGACACACATGCAGACTTTTACTTTTATATGTTTAAGGGCTTATAAGTAATTCCCAGAAGCCAATAAGAAAAACATAAATCTGTGTTTGATATGTTTTCTTCCACAGGAAGACTCAGGCTCCAAAATTATAATATTGTGCATTTATAGGGTTTGAGAGGTGATAAAAGTCAGTGGTTTAGTGGATGTTGTATTTCTGTCCAGGCATGATTAAATTTTACAAACCAAACACTACCCACTTGCTTCGGTCCTGCAGAAGCACCCAAGATTTCTAAAAGCCATATTTGCAGTTAAAGACAAAATAGGGCAAACAACTGCAAAAAAAGCAGAAAATTTGTTTGTACTTTGTTTGAAGAATTTGCATTCTCCTCCTTTACAGGAATGACTAGAAAACAAAATGTTACTTTGGGTTAATATATCCTCTGTCTTGCTCAGTCTTGCTTTGGTGCACGTTGCATTGTGTGACAGCAAACATCAGATGAGCTTAGCTGGATGCTAAGCTTGAAGAGAAACGTTACTGCATGATTCCTCTACCATTCACATTGTCTGTCCCCAGGCAGGTATTCAGGTTTTATAAGTGATGAGCTCATTAAGATTTCTGCTTCTTAAAAACCCCTCAGGGAGACATTTGTCTGTTTGCCATTCTGTATTTAAAGTCTGTAACTGCAAAAATTGTTGCCATGTCCTCATGCAACTATCAGCATAGTATCAATAGCTTGGATTTATAACACACACATCTTCCCATGGATGGTTAATGTTGGTTAATGAACCAGCTTTGGAAATCAAACAAATAATTACAGACCTTTAAACAATATAAACACTTTTGGTTGCATGACAGTTTATTTGCTTTAACAAAATTGCTCTTTTAGCTGTCCATTTGTGAAATTTTCTTGCAAGCCAAGGGCATGCTGAGTCCAATGTTTGCACGTGCAGATCACCCATGAATAGTAGTTGTAAGGAGGGATGGAGAGTGGCTTAGAAAATTGGACCCATGAAAATAAAATAACCAAAATCAGAAACCATTTTGGAAAATGTCTGCAACACAAATCTTAAGCAAGAAACTTTTTAGGAGAAAACCAAAATAGCTTTTGGCTGCGATAGAAGTTCTGGACACAATTGTGCCATCATTTTAAACTGGTGGACAAGACATATAAATGCCAAATATATCTGTCTCATGGTATTGCATTTAGATAATTCAACTGCCTGATTAGTGCAGTCTCCTGTATCAGGTGGTATTTTCAGCTGGAGAATTTATGTTTTCCTAAGAAACTAAAGCTAACTTAAACTTAACTTAACTTAAAAAAAAAAAAAGCCAACTTTATACAAGAAGCATTCCATTTTTCTATTATTAATAGCACAGTATGTGTCCAGGACTTTTTTATGTTAAGGGATTTGAAAGCACAAAAAACGGATTTGAAAGAATCCCACTACAGACTTGGAAAAGAGCAGCTGTTTAAAGTGAGCAATATATCCAGGCTTGTAGAGCGCCAGAGGATACAGATACATGGACCTGTAATAAAGAACGTTGTGAAAGTAACTTTCCCCTGGATGTGAATGAAGCACTTTTAGCTAGTATTTAGTAGTCATCTCAAAGTTTTAGGCAGCTTGCCTTTGCTCCCTACAGGACTGGCCCGTAGGAAGGTACCTCTAGTGACATCCATTGATAGGGAAATGTAAGCTGCAGGATTTACCTGTGCAGAAAGCAAAGGCCTCAAGTACGTGCCACAAATAACAACTTTTTTATGCAACATGACAACCCACATCTTAGAACTGAATTCCCAATACCATGCATTCTCAATACCATGTTTTGCAGTTCTGTAGACGTGCTTCAGAGCTTCTCCTTCATCAAGCTTTCTAACAGCTCACTTTTTGCAGCTCTGCCTATGGTGAGCTGATGAAGTCATTCCGTCCCATTTTGCATGATGAGTAGGTCATTTGAAACAGAGCTCTACTGTTCATATTGCTCTCTGTCTAATTTTAGTGGCTCTTTCAGAAGCCTGTTTTCAGATCTGTGATGAATCTCTGTGCGAGCTATCTAAATGGCAGAATATGTAAAGTAGGATGGACCTATAAATTGCTTTATTTCTCCTGTGTACTGATATCTGGGCATTGCCTCAGCAACTCTCAGGGTCTTGCTAGTGCCTTAAAAAAATCAGATATTAAATATCCTTCCAACTTGAGCTAACAATCCATTTGAGGTGTCTGCTGAGAAGCTGTCATAGCTTAGTGTATCATCTTGGATCAACCAGCCTGGCAAATGGCAAAATTTTAGCAGCACTGAATGATTTTCTTTTGATAAAACAAGAAAAAGAACTCTAAAATATACTGGAAGCTGTAGGCTGGGAAAAGCTCAAGTGGCTATGGCAACTGTGCTTTTTTCTCTCATGATTTATTACTATTTTGTTATATGAATGTGATATGATCTTATATCTATTTTGTTGTCCTACATAAATACTGACATTACAGTACTTTTATAATCTAGAACCTATAAGGGTACAGGGTGGTATGATACCTGTGTCATGCCAGGCCTTAACCCTGAAAGCCTCCATCGTCTTTACCCATTCACTGCAGGGCAGCTCCAGAGCAGTAACATAGCTTCACCTTTCCTCAATGTTTTATTCAAATAGACATTCCCATCTTCGTTAAACATAAGATTACTGAATTGTTTTGATTTCCTTCTGATCTATTTCAAGTGCCACTGATTTGCTCAGAATTATTTTGGAATTGTATTGCAGAAACAAGCTTAACTTAGACCTGCCTGAGATGCTAGGGTTTGGCAGAGCTGGTTAATATTAGTATGGTCAGACAAAAGCACTGCAGAAACTAAACTAACCCTCTTCAAAACCCTTCATAGACTGTGGCAGCAATGTAATATGCCAATCATTTCAAGTAATAGTGGAAAGGGACCAATATGCATCTGGGAATTTTATTTATTAGAAGCAAGACCTTCAGCACCTAAAGTTTTTCATTTTCCCCTGCATCGACCTTGCATTGGAAATTTTGAACACAACAAGATCAGAATTGATGGTGGTGATTTATACTTCACTCTCCCTCTTGATTTCACTTTGATGTCCATACAAAATGATTGACTTGCAAAGTATTTCTTCTTCAGTTGGGTCTTGGAGAGTGAAGACAAATAATCACTCTCTGGGAGCTTTTGCTCTAAGCTTTTTCTCTAAAAGCTTTTGCTCTAAGAATATCTGTGTATCATCCTTATCATTTTGGAGGAAGAAGATATTGCAACAATTAAATAAAATGTTTTAATTGTGGATATATTTGCATACAGTATATTTACTACGGAATTCCTGGTAGTTGTTGTGAAGGCCACTCTGACATTTCACTTACACTTATTGCTCTTCAGATAATTTTAAAAATCTACAAGACACAGAACTACGGCGTGAGAAGGCTATGAATGAAATATTTTTGTTCTATTATTATAAGTCAATATATTTCACAGATTGCATGTTTCAAGTCTTTTAAAAATGACTTAAAATATATGTAAGTTCTAAGTGTTCTCATTAAGTCCTTTCTCTGTATATGTACTTACAAGCTTACATGTATGTATACAATTAGTTTACCACTCTCTCTGTGCTGTTCTTGGAATTGCTTCAGTGTTCTAGACATTATATTGCCATCCATCTGCAAAACTCAAGCCAAGGTCTACAAAGAGAAGACATTAAATCTTAGCCAGTTGCGTAACTAATCTGGGACCCATGTGAAAAATGCTGTTTTATTTAGGGTTTTTTTTGTAAAAATACTTGGCTAAGAACAGGAGACAAGTATAAACATAACTCCTGGTTTAAAGAGCTTACAGTTCAAAGCCCTTCAGAAAATTACTTATATACATATGAAAAATCCAATTAACGTTAAAGTTATGCACTATGAAATCCAAGGAATGGTTGCGTTCTAACACGGGATTACTATTAACATATGATATTGGCAGCATATGTTTGACAGGCTGTCTAGGACATGTGCTGTTACTCCAGGGTTTCTTTAATAATTGGCTTCAAAGAGGCATTTCAGTATTTGAAAGAGAGAACAGTTCTTTATTCTCAAAGTGCCAGCAGTGGAACTCAAATATCTGTCAGATCAGGTGTACACAGTAAAACCCCAAGTCTTAGATAATGATACCACAGATAAATTATAAAAGCAATAATGCAGACCTTAAAAACAGGCTGGAGAAATGAACAACTACAAAGTTCATTACCTGCTAATCCTGCAGGATTCACATTTCATTAAAGAGGGGATTATTTCAGGCATTGAAACAGGGCACTGAATGATGAAAAGCCTCTAAGATGTTTCTAATTTCCCTGTCATCAAATACAGGAATGTTGGAAAAAGGTAGGCAGCTCATGTGAAAGGAAATGCCTCTTTAAACAAAAATATTATCATAACCAATTAGCAATTGCTAATTTAGTGGTAAATACCATGCCAAATACAGTGTTTGACTGGAAGGGGGTGTCTTTGTCCAGCGACATGACAGTTTTATAAATTCTCTACTACAGGAAATTCTTCTGCACATTGAATTGTTAACACAGCAGTGCACTCACAAGGTTATATAAAACCTGCCAGACATTACTCAGAACAAACGAGAGCCAAAGAACAGCCAGCTTTCGAATTAATATTGCTAATAGTGTTGTACTGGGGAAATGACTGTTGAAGCAAAAGGTTAGGGATGTATTTATTATCTCTATTATTATTTATATTACAACAGTATGTAGATATTCTAGACAAATTTAGGCCTTCTTAGGCACATTGCAGACACATAAGAAGAGATGTTGTCTTAGAGAGCTTAAATCAAACCAAGACAGACAAGATGAGGAAAAGAAAAAGCAAAGGAAGATGTGGTGACTTACCTGTGGCCAGACAACAAGTAAGTGATAGGAGGACAGGTCAGGTCCATTCCCCTTGCATTCCTCCACCTTCACCTGCTCCTGCTCTGGCTGCTTGCCCAACTGGCCTGAACTAGAACAGTAGCATCAAACACCCATTTTGTAAAAGTGCCCAAGATGGTCTAAGATACCCAAGAAGACAATTTTGGATGGATCTGCCACCTGTCCTGTTCCCTGGTACTGCAGACAATGACATTCCTTTCCCACTGCTCCTGTTAGGTCTATAGGACAGGATACTTAAGAGGCACGTAGCCTAAGCTGACATTTATTATTTTATTTTTAAAAGCAAAAATATAAGCTGAACCTCAGAAGTTGTCTGCTTAGCTAGTTTGTATGAATATTTGCCCTTGTCCTGCCATTTTATCCCTTTTAGCTTTACATATATTCTCATCTTTGGGTGTATGTGAATAATTTTCCAGAACAGGGACTATGTTCCCCTACATATGTGTGTTGTTCTTCAGCACAGTGAAACCGCAGCCATTTGGCCTTTGCAATAATTGTAAAAATCAACCTAAAAGCATAAGGAGAAATTATATAAACGATAGAAATGAGACAAAAACACTAGAACAATAGTCTGGTGCAACTCTTCGTTATGGTAGAAAAAATAAATATATGTGATCTAAACCCTTTCATTGTCTCCTGTCCTTAGTGACAGCTTGGGTGGACAAAGATGGGATAGAGGCTGTGTGAAGATTTGAAAGAAGTCGTATGCTTCCAAGACCTGCTGCAGCCCACTATAATGCATCTTCTAGTGCAATCCAAATGACACCAGCTATGTGAGTCCTATTCTTCTCTTTCTTGTCAGAGACCCTCAGTTCCAGCTACATATATACGACCTGGTGGACCTGCACTTAGAAAAGCAATTTCCTGATGCTTTAATGACTGTCAATTACAAGGACTCTGCTACCTATCTAGAAGTTGAGTACCTATCCACACAAAATATTTATATACAGGTCACTACTGGCTACTGCATAGGTGAGATGGAGTGCAGGACAAGCATATCTAATGTATCTGTTCCCATCTTCATATGTTAGAAGTGTCTTGATTTAGAAATCAAAGTTAGCTTGTTATTAGTGGCTATCATTACTCCCTCCTTGCTCAAGGTCTCCAGATATACGTTGTTTAGTCAGGCAAGATATTTTTTGTTTGCTTTTGGTACAGGCATTTGTTACCCTACAATATTCTGCGTGACTGAAAACCATCCCAGACCATGCATTTCAAATGTGTTGGCAAATCAGATGTTCTGCACTGATAACACCCGTCACATTGGCTCATTGTGTGATTAACAAGAATCTATTACTAATGTGACTTTTATTTTTGAATATTCAATTACAGTTTGTACCTCTTTAATTGCATCCCCACTATTTGTTTTCAGGACTACTCTGGCATACAGTGACAGCAGAGACAGGACCATTAGCCTTCATTACTAAACTGAGTAATGGAAACACTGAGCATTGTCCTGATATTGCCATTCAGTGTCATATTGCCAAATGCCTATTTTCTCTGACATTTCTGCTCGTAACTGCAGATATTGTAATTGCTTTCAGACCTCTGCATTTTTTGTGTGCTTATTTTTAAATGACAACGTTGTGAAATAAATCTGTTTATTGGTCGTTTCTCTAGTTTCATTAAAAACCTTTTCAGTGTTCCTTAGGTTGTTGGAAAGCAACATAAATCTACAGGAGGTGACATGTTGAGAGGGAAATGGGTGAGCGGTGCAACTGTAAATGCTTTACTAGGTTCGGTAAAAGGGAATGACATAAGAAATCCCTCAGACAAAGCCTTTTTTCTGAACATACGGGCTACAAGACTTATCTCATTTTTGTTTTTGCCTTGCCAATGGTGCATATATTTTTCTCATAGTGTATCTGAATAGAAACTGCTTATGAATGAAAATTAGTTATAAAAAGGCAGTGCCAAGTATCCCAAGTTTTGATGCAAGCATTCATGCAAGATGAGTTAAGCATACATTGTAGTCAGTTCACTGTGCATAGGACTGAACTGTTTGTACAACAGAGATTTTCTTAAGTTTGTATTTCTGCTTTGAAGTAGCTTAAGCGGATTCAGTATTTAAGGAGCTAATGTTCAACTCCTTTTAAAAATGGGGTCCCCTTAAAATGTTAGCATTGAAATCCTGTGAGAGGTCCTGTTCAGGAATGAAGGCTCCATCTTTCCTTTTTAGAAGGGAAATAAGCTCCTTATGAAAATATATATCTTATTTATTTTCTGATTCAAATACTATATTATGCTGCTAAAAAGACATTTCCATTATGTTATGAGCAATTTTGATCAAGTGAAATCCTTGAGGACACTTTATCAGAAGTAGAAAAATAGATTTTAGACTGATGAAAAATATAAAGTTGTTTTTCAAACCTAAAACTGGGTAACTGTGCTTGCTCCTCAACATGGACTCATTACATGGATAGCTGCTGTAGTGAGCGCATAAACAAATATCAGACACTGTGCAAATATCATACTAAATTATGCAGTAGAGGAATATCAATCAGCCTTTGGCAATAACCACTACAACATCTCTGGATGACTAGAGTTTTAACTCCTTGGGTCGAAATCTTTCTTTCCTTTTCTCCTGAGATAAGTGTTTCTACAACTTCTGCCTCCGCATGTGCAGCTGATCCTGCTCGACAGCATGTTTCACGTGTGTGATACCACGAAGGATGTTCATGGTCTCATGGCTACAATCCAGAGGCTATATAAGATGACCTTCCAGACATTTGCATTTTTATTGGCAGTTGTCTTGATAATATTTGGAGTAAAAAAAATCTCCCATCTGAACTAGGATTCATAGTTATTTTTCTTTCCTGTTACCATAAGCCAGAACCTGGTGTTTTGTGTAGCTTTATACAGATGGAATAATTCATTTTAATCGCTTACCTTAAAACTTAAGGAATAGAAGTTGTCCTGTTTAGGCTGGCTGTCTTACATCTAGTTATTGAAGTTTATCACTAATCTGCAATTAGGATATGGTTTTGAGAGTATAATTAAAGTGTACATTTAACAATATCCTGCAGAACAGATAACTGATATAAAAGAACATCATCTCTTCAAATATTACTTTCCTGATGGGCAGGAAACAAGAATGGAGCAGAAGAACTTACTAGTTCATTGCTTTGCTGGAACATAATAATTTTTCACAGTCACATAGAATAATAAAGTTTACATAGCTCTCTGGTATACTAGCCCTGAAGAATTATTTTACCTCTGATATTCAGTTTACTTCTCTGTCATATTTCTGGAACCTCATCTTTATGTGTAAGAAACAAACCGTAGAGGCTAGAAATCTTTTTTATTGCTAACTACTTATATTCTTCTTACATGCTGCGCAACTAGGCTTGGACTTCCTGCGATGACAACAGTAGCTGTTGGTCATTACTGGAGTGGGAAAACCTCACGGTGGAGGAAGACAAATTAAGATACTCTGCATTTCAAAGGTGCTGGTATATAGGACAGAAAAAAACCCAAACTTTAAAATTTGTTAAAAGGATAGCTTGTGGAACTGCTCAGTATAGTATGCAATTAAACCCAGCAGAACTTCACTGCTTTTTTATGATTCTGTGGGATGATATGATCTTTTGAAGACAGCACTCTCCCATTCTTGACTGACTGTTGATATGTAGGCTATATGCAAGTTCATACCCAGACAACCCACTGCGGTGCTGAGGACAGACTTAATCACTATGCTTGACCATAGGCCAGAGCAATGCAAGCACCAAAGGAGGGAGAGACAGAGGCAAGACCCAGAGGCTGGTGGGCAGCAGGCACCATTTCATTCCTCTCACCATGGCCATGCTCCTGCCCAACCTCAAAGGAGGACAAGCCTTTTGCAGTCATGCCTCTGCAGTGGTTAATGGCATAGCTAATGTAAAGTGGACATCTCTGTCATCAAAATATCATCAGTCAAAGATAATCTGTCTTACCTAATCATGCTGAAATCACAAGAAGCCAAATAACTGGACCTGCCCCATTCCTTGAATGGCATGCCCCCAGTGACCCATCACTTCTGGGACCATCTTTCCTTTTAAGTCCTTTTGAAAATTGTGTCCAATGCTTTGATGGATGTGAACTGCTAAGTAACACAAAGTGCAGTGCAGCACGCTAATCTCTATTATTAATACGCAGATAATAATTATATTCCATTAGTGAACTGGCAGGATATATTCAATTCCTTTTGCTTGCAGTGAAATTCATTGGTAGCTTGGCAAAAAAAATGGCCTTGACCATTTCCAAATAAGTAAATGAATTTTAGTACTTCAGTCATAACCACAGAAAACTCTTACTTGGAAGAATTAACAAGTGGCTAAGAATTGATTTACTACTGCCATTTTGCATTGCAGGATGCCACTTAAACTTACTTCAAGTGTGCTTAGACTCCTAGGATGATGTATATTAGGATCAGGAGCAACATGGGATGCAGGACTACAACACACCCAGGACCTGACCATCATTGCTGTTTCATTCACAGGATCTAGTTTAGCACTACTTCTGCTTTTTGTCTACAATATTCCAACTTTTTCAGAAATTCAATCGTGATGAGGAATTTGTCTCTGATTCCCATTCCAAATCTATTCTATGGTATTGTATACCCATTTGTCTTTGAATTAATATATTTCCAGCTTAAATATCTCCTCTTACTCCTCTTTGTATATGAAGATAATCTAATCACTCTCAGCTTTCAATGCAAGGTTATTTTCTATCACCAGATACTTTATAATGCTGTATTTATGCACTAGGCTCAAAGTTGAAATAACACCCCTTCTTGTCTGTGCGTTGACTGTTTGAGTAATCTATTACCCACAGGACTAAAAGTACTTATTTTCTGCCAATATAACAGCGTTTTTTTTCCCAGTCTCTACCAAATTTCAAATGTTTGCATGATCATGCAGTTTGAAGTAGTATTTCTTTCACTAATAATATTAAAAGTGTGTCTGTCCACATTCAAATTAAATTCTTTAGTCCTGTATAATCCAGTATATAACCTCACCAAATGCTCTTTTCAAATCCTTTTCCATCTTGAGAGCTATTCTATCATCTTTCCCCTACTCTGTACAAGAGGTTTTCACATCTTGCTTCGGTAGTTCTAGTTCTTCTACCTTATTACTCAGGTTTCCTGCATTAGTCCACAAACAACTTCATTGTTTCCTTTTGACCTCACAATGTTTCCTAAATCAATTAAATACAGCCAACCTGATCAATTCTTTCATCCACAGGAGTCTTTTCTTTTTTTCCCCTGCTGTCCACTACCTTATTCTCTAGCATAGCCTTATTCCTGACTACAGCCTCATTTACACTGTTTTTCACCTATTATTTATTAACACAAATTGTGGAGGTAGCTTGTGTCTCTCCCAGTCACAACACATCCCTTGCAACCTAGGCTGATGTTTTCCTTTATCTGTTTTTGTAGTCTGAGTTGCAGAAGGTCAGTGCTCCAGTCAGTCAGGTGCAAAGCCTCCCCTGAGAACTATGCTTTTTCTGTGAACACTTCCTAAGGGTTAAATGCCCCAAAGTCCCCCTCCTAGGACTAATTCCTCAGCTATCTGTTTGGTGTGATCACATTCATGGCTTCAACCTCCTTTTCAAAGAGCAAGAGAGAGAAGTGGGCCACATCTCGCCAATGTTTAAACATCTGTATGGGCATTTCTATGGTGTGACCCACCTCATGGTAATGTGTGCATTAAGATGAGATTAGTCATGTTTGGTGTTAGCTTCTCTCCTTTGACCCCAAAGGAAGCCAAGAATGCCAGGTCAGGAGTGGAGAACTGCTTTGTTATTCTCTGTGGATGTATCCTCACCACTAAATTGAAGGTGCTCAGGCATGTTTTTGGGCACTGAACCCATCCAGCGCAAGGCTACATGTGCAATCTCTGCCAGCCTTGTGAAGGGGAGGCTGCTTGTAAAGCTCCTGTTGGGAAAGGCCCTCTGCAGCCCTTGGAGCAGTTCAGCCCTCAAGCTGTGCTTGGCTGCATGTTTGGAAGATTGACACTTGTCTTGAGCCAAAAGCAGGCTGGAGACCACCTTAATGGCCTGAGAACAATTGTGTGCATTGTTTCATGTATTAACATTGCCTTCCTTAAATCTCTTTGAAGTGTCTCCCAAGCCTGGTGCAATGGTTCTCCAGCCTTTCTGGGGGAACTCTGATACTGCCCCAGCTGGGAAGATTTCATGGCATTTGGGTCTACCCAGGTTCACTCTTTTCAAGTGGAAAACTACTCTGTATTTGTGGTCTTTTCAGTTGTTTTTGTGGATTTGAAACTGTGCTTGGCAACTAAAAGTAATTTAAAGAGAGGGAGACTTCATACGTTTCATGTAATTGCTTGGTATTCACCTGCCATCAGTCCTTGTGTGGCTGTGGTGGAGAGTGATTGGTTCAATATTCAGTATTCAATATTGAATAAAAATACTTGCATCAAAGACCTTAACTTCTTTCTCTACCCATTTACTTCTCCACTGTTTGTTTTTATGCCCACTGTCCCTTTTGTGAATTTGACAGAACCATATAGAAAAAAATTTCCCCAAATTATTCTTTACAAAAAATAAGCTATTATTGTTAAAAAAAAAAAAAGTTTCAAGTGATTCCTAAATAGAGTCTTCTAAGTAGAGTTTTGCTGTGGTTTTGGCCACAGCTGGCCTGCATGAGGCGTTTTACCTATGATGTCATGTGGCAAAAGAGTTCATTAATGCTTCCAAAGCAATCATCTGCGCACCCTTTGTGCTTTTTCTTGCCTTCTTGAATCTGCAGAGTTATGGACTTGTTTTCATTCTGAGATACAAGTTACAAGATATCAGGGCTCTTGTCTTAAAACATGCTTCAGTTTTTCAAAGGTGTGAGTGGGGATCAAACCCCTGAGTTGCAAGGAGACCAGTGTGTTATGGCCTCAAGGAAATGTCTATGCTATGTGGCATTGTTTGAAAATCCTAGCCTGTGCTTTGCTCCATGAGTGAGCACCTCAGTGCTCTGGAAAACAAGCCAATGTGCTTTATTTTCCCAAGCCATGAGTGAACAGTATTGCCCACATATTTTTGCAAAGCAGCTGGGGGATAAATACACTGTATATTTGGCATATGTCATTATAGTAGCATTTGGATAGCCACCCATTTGTGTTTTTCCTTTTGACTTCAATGGACATTAGATCAAACTCATTAGGAGGATAAAAGCACAGATTTAGTTTTCAGTCAGCTAAAATTTTGCTTTCTAAATAATTGTATTTCTAACACATGCAATGCCCAGGATGACTTTATGTACCACTGCAAAGGGAAAAACTATCAAACCCTTGCTCCAATCTGCTCACACAAAAGGTGGAACCCAGCTTCAATCTCTAGGCACGTGCATTCCTGCTCCCGTAGCACACTTTGTGCTCCTTGCCAACTCTGCAGCCCAAACCACAGCCCCTGGCCCAGTACAACACCCCGAAGAGAAAGGTCCCTGGCAAGGGGTCTGCAGGAGGGAGTCACACTGGGTGTAGATTCCCCTGGAGCTCAGGGGCCTCTGCTCTTCTTTGTGGCTGTGAGGACAAGGAGGAGATGACTGAAATGAGAGCTCTGTTTCCAACATGGGAGCCAGGTTTTGGGTCAGGGCTGTAGCCATGGTGGCCATGCTGATCCCCCAGGTGAGGGCTAACTCCTGTTCTGCCAGGGCCACCTCACCCCTGCGGGACTGTGCCTGTGACAAAAAACTTCAGGAAATGCTGAGTGATAATAAAATAAACGTCTTTATTTTTAACAGATGGACAAAACAGACCCCAAACCAGACAATATTCTCCTGAATTGCATGGGCACTATTGTATACAATACAAATGAAGTTAAAACATATGTACCTATATTATGGTTCCTATCATCTGCTTCGTTAGGTATAGTCTTAATATAACATTTCTGACACAGACAAAAATATACTTTTTTTTTTTTTAACAACAGCCACAAATACTGTCCTGATTAATAGCAGACTTACAATAACTTACTGTCTAACTGCACACGGTACTTGATCAAATACGCTTGAAGGGCAGAAGGAAAAATGAATATCAGGTTTTTTCCTATGATATTTATATTTGAAATCCTAAATTGTTGTACTATATGAAAATAAAAGACTAAATCTTTTACTTTATTTGATCCACTTAATGTTTACATTCAGTTCAGGTTCACAAAAGTATGTTTTATTTATAATACATATACCATCCCTTATGGACAAATATAGATGAAATCGTAACTTTTTTTGACATCTCAGCTATGTTATTAACCTTGATTTTATGAACACATCTCATGCAAAGGAGGTAAAAAACCCTGTCAAATAAGTGTTATTCACAAATGTTAAGAATATGAAAGTAAAATGAATGATTGTGATATGAATATTTTATCTAGAAATTGTAGGCTCAGAAACAATAACCTCAGTGTCTGAAAATGAGCTGTTTGCTTCACTGATTGTAGAGCCAATTTAGTGCACAGTACTACTGTCTACAAATTGCAGAAGTGGAGAAGGAGCAGCTGCTGATTCCCATGAAAATAAAGTCTACTTGAAGAATCATGTCCTGTTGGCATTTTGCTTGTGGAAGTAACTTGTTTGCATTTTGTTCTTTTTTTTTTTTTTCTTTTTTTTTTCCCCCTCAGCTATCAATCCTAGATATGGCCTTTGGTTTTATGAACAGCTTTGTACAAATTTAATGGTAGGGTAGCTGAACTAAGGCAAGAAAACTTGTAGGCAGACTTGGCAAGGGGTTGTTTAGTTTGGCTTTTGGAGTTGTCCTGTCCACTACGCAGCCCATCACTGCAACCACTGCAGCCGTTGTTGGACTCATGGAAAGACTCGCACAGAGACTTGGTACGTGGAAAGCAGAGTTACGATCACACGATGAACAGTTGTCAGTGCTACTGTTCTCCTTTGCATGATAAAGCTTCCATGGTGTGCTAGTTGTAAAAGTGCAATAACCTTTCAGTCTCTGCAGGGAGGGCTGGAAAACGTTGTTGGAACCATTTTCTGCCAGCGAATGCATAGTTCCATCTAAACAGGAATACTGTGCGAAATCACAGTGATTTCACAAAAATATTCAATAGGATAAACCGCAAAAAATACTCTGATAACGTTGAAAGCATCTGACTTGAAATTTTTGGACTAATGCATTTCAATTTTTCACTTAACTTTTTAATTTTGAGCATTTTAAAAACCTTTGTGTTTTTATGGCAACAAGGGAATACAAGGGAAAAGGAAAGATTTTTATTTTTCATTCAAAATTTCTTAAATGATTCCAGCTGAATTCCTTACTCCTTTCCCTCTCCCCCCACTATTGGGAATTTTGAAGTAAATAATACAGAAATGCTGCTGTATTCAAAGCATCTGGCCACTATGCAGCTTCTCATAGTGAAATTCTAGCAATTCCTAGACAAAACTGAAGTAAGAGAAAATTTTCAGGAAGACCTACAGGTGGCTGTAAAATGAAATCCCCTAACTTAATTTGGAACTGCAGCATGAGGCATTGGCTATGTAAGCAGGCAAAAATGTGGCTTGATATTTTCTCATAAAAAGGGATTCAGGCTAGTGGATTTGGGCCAGAAATAATAATTCAGCAGTGGCTCTGCTCTTCCCTCTCTTTCTTCCATACGATCTCTTTCCTCTTTTCCATGGTTCATGGCGGAATGAATACCACTGGGCTCACATCCGGTTTGTGAGATCCTCAGCACCCTGGCTTGTTCACTCACCCTGCAGGAATTTTTCATTTCTTTGCTGTATTGGCTCTTCTGGGTTTTTAGTGCAGGTCCTGATTTTGATTCCTTCCACCCAGAGCACACTCAATATTTGTTAGCACAGTAGTACCGCAGTTCACAATGCATATTCAGAACTGAGATGCAGTGTTATTTTTAAATGCAGTGCATGGAGGAAAAAATCAACATCTCTAAAACTAATTTTCTCTACATATAAAATATATATATGCTGTTAAAACTCCACAAAAGGAGCAAAAACATATCTAAGGATTCAACCTTGTGAAAGTTTATGTCAACATTGAATGCACAAGTTGATGGCTTCTTCCTTTAGCAGCAAAACCTATTCTTACCTCTCCCATCCTCCAGTATAGCTCCTCATGCTGTGAACGTTAAAGAAGAAATTTCACCAGTGACCAGCAACAGGAGGATATCTGGATTTCAGTTGAAAATTTTGTGTCATGCGTAGATATTAAAAAGAATTATTGGAGCACAACTCTTAATTGTACAGAAATCTAGCTATTAGATCTCCCACTGTGAAAGGCACGTACCAATGGGGACAGACACAATCATCTCGGCCATGGGCAAATGGAAATGACATTGCGTGTTCCCTGCTGGCCAGGGCAAAGTCAGAAGAGGCCTCATCTTCCTTCTTTGCTGCTTCTGGTCAGCATTGCCATTCATGAGTGAAGTCTCATTTGCGTCTGGCCGCTGCTGGCGCTCTGCAGAGTCACTGTGATGGCCCAGGAGGACAGCTGTTAATGAAGGTGTCCAGCATTTAGTGGAAGACACCGCTGTGCCTTCACTACGCTTGTGGGTTCGGCTTTCCTTTCAGTTCTCCTCCAAGCTGCTGCTGCTTTCGAGGCAGACACTTGCAGACGTGGAAAGCTGTCCAGCAAGCCTGTTTTTCACATGGGAAATCAATTTTTTGAGAAAATGTGATTTTCCATGGAAAATCTACACTTTCCAGAGTAATCCCACTAAGTCCAACCCAGAAGACTTTTTGATGTCTCTGAGAATACTTTTTTTATTAAGTGAAAAATGGGAATTTTCCCCATGGAAAACCCTCTCATCTGTTTTTTTCAAGCCTTCTTGACGCTCTTTACTTTTTAATATTTGTTCCATTGCTGCAGTTGCTTGGTGCCAGACTGCTTTGCTCAGTGTTCATTTTGATGATAAGTCAAGATAAAACTTATTTTCTCAACATTGAAAAGTTCTGTTTAGTTTATAAGAGTTCTGTCATTTTTCACAAGCTGAGTTTCAACTCCAATTATTGCTTTAAAAAATTTGTTATCCTCCATTGGCGACAGCCACTAACCACAGGAAAAAAAGAACACCTATAGTAACATACTTTGCTTAAGGTTGTCTTGTATTAGGTATAACATCATTTTAAACTGGTGACTTCATTTTAACTTTTTAAATTAATATATGATGTTTAGCACTCCTATAAGGAATTTATTACTATTGGTGCATTTTTCTGTCTTATACAAATAATAAAATACTAGAACTGTATTATTTGATTTTCTTTATGAGGAAAAAAAACGACCAGACCAAAAACCCAGGGAAGTTATCTGTCTTTTCTCAAGCAAGTAGCTCTTTAGTAATATATCACTTATAGCTGCAACAATGTATTTTCACTTAATGCCAATAAAATGTTGACTGATAGTATTTCAGAGTGACTCTATTATAATCTCTTAATACGATGTCCTAGCTAAATAACTGTTGTACTTTTTCTGCTACATATATTTTCAATCGTAAATATTTTTTTAATTGCACAGTATATAGTTCTGGGTGGAAAGAATGGCATCTGAGCATATCTTTTGGTAAACACTCTATGATCTAATCCAACATGTTAGATAATAACAGAAAAGAGTTCCTCCCATGGGATAATCCTGCTCCTTGAAGCAACTTAAAGAATTGTGCAGCGGCATTTTATTTCCAATTCTTGCTTTTCTTCTGATAAAATGCCTCTTACTAATCTTTGTAGAATATCCTGTTTTGCATTGCTTTGCCTGTGGCTACCAGATTTTTAATTATCTTCAGTGTTGGACAGCTCTGGACTCGAATCAACATAATTGAAGGCTTCCTTGTTTGTGAAAGTTGAGCTCAAAGTTAGACTGTGTCGTGGATTCACAGGTGCGAGTTCGTTTAAAACAATATTGTCACTTTTTACAAGAGTTGCTTTGTCCATGTGTTCTCTACTGTACCTGGCAACAACAGCATCAAGGAAGTCCAGCTTTGGTGGCAAAGTCCCACTCTCAAATAAGTATTTGGCTAAATAGGACACTATAATGTTAGTAAAGAAGGAGGTAAGCATAGCAAGTGTTTTAAATGGAAATCGCTGGATATAGATATTATTTTCATCTGGATAGCAGCCAGGATAGTAGATCAAGGGCTGAAGGTAGAGGTACGGTTCTCCTCCGGTTATTCTGAGAACAAGGCCAAATAAGTATCCTGCAATGGCACCGTAGGTGTTGGTTCCTTTAATAAATAACACACACAGGAGCTGGGGGAATATGATGATATAAACAAGGTCAGAGCTGAGGTACCACAGGCCATACACTGATGAAGCTAGCAGAGCCATTGCTGTTGCTGACGCTCCAAACAGAAAAACAGTGATTCTCATGACCCACACGATTTCCCTGTCTGAAGCCTGCAAAAAAAGGGCAGTGTTAGTTGTTTTTTTCATGGCAATATATGTATGCCTACATTTATGCACATAGTTGATATAAAATACTGCATTGTAAAAGGAAATTTTGCATGACATATTCAATAATATTTACAAACTAATATCTCTATCTCCGTCTCTATCTCCATCGCAAGCACGGAGAAAAAAAAAACCAAGGGTTATGGTTGGCATTCCCAAAGTTGTTAATCTTTAAGCATAAGGAAAAGTTTGATAAAGTGTCAAAGAAAAAAACAACTGCAGAGTGTTAGAGAGAACTTTTAAACATAAGCACAATATGGCTCAACCAGAAAAAAACTGTCCGCATCAGAATTTCTTCTCCATTTCCCAAGAAAAAGTCCAACTCACTAGCCCATTCTGTTGTCAAATGATTTCCTGATAAATCAATAATTCAGAAAGATGTCTCATTTTGTTAAGGATTTAAGTAAAACTTATGGTTGCAGCAATAACTGGGAGCTGTTTGGATAAACTTCAGTGCCATGAGAACTCTTGAAAGCTGCCTCCCCTGAGCTAGCTTTTTCACCTCTGTCGTCAGTCACAACCATAAACATTTTTATGACTTTCAGTTTATTCAATATACCGTTAGGAACGAAATGCTATACTTTTTCTAGTCATAGGTAGGAATGTGGAAGAGGTGTTTCATTATGAAATTACAGTCTATGCATCACCTAGTTAAGGTCTCACCTAAAATTTTCTCTAAAAGTAAAAATGAAAATGTAATCTCACATTTTGCCGAAAGGAAAGCTGGTAAATGTTCCGAGCAAACATAGAACTTGCTGATAAAATTGAAGAGTCAGCTGATGACATCACGGCAGCAGATACAGCGCCGAGGCCAAAGAATGAGATATAGACTGGGCAAAGGTACTGGAGCACGATCGGTAAAATCATATCTGCTTCTTTTTTAGTCATGGGATCAGGGACACCATACTCAGTCTCGTTCCAGGCTGTAATATGGACACCAGTATGTTATTAGTAACATTAGTAGTCACCAGCTACAGCATCTTTTGAATTCACATGTATTGAGCTGTTGATATTGCCACATTTTCATCCACATTCAATGACCAAACTGTTACTAGGGCCAGACCGATGGCATTTCAGAGAGGCAGTGTCCCACTGATTTCTATTAGGCAGATTTAATTCTGATCAGCATTTTTCCTTATCTCTAAGCTAAGTCTGACCACAGGCTGTGGTTATCCAGTAGAAAGTTTAATATTAAAACTTTGCATTGCTCATAAATGTTGTTTTCCTCAATAAAACAAGTCTGGGATCCATGTTTAACTGTTGTCTTGGATTACAGATTCATAGCTCAAAGCCATGAGTTAAACATTTCTAACAGAACGTTCCTAACAGTTTAGCTACGTGCTCACTGTGATGGGGATCACTCTCACTATGACAAAGACCTTGACAAGGATGTTTTGGTCAAGATAAGAAATTCCTGATGAATCATAGAATCATTTAGACTCCTTTAGTCTGGAAAAGACCTTTAAGATCATTGAGTCCAACCATTAACCTAACACTGGCAAATCCAACACTAAACCATGTCCCTAAGTGCCACGTCTGCCTGTCTTTTAAATACCTCCAGGGATGGAGACTCAATCACTTCCCTGGGCAGCCTGGTCCAATGCTTGACCACCCTTTTGGTGAAAAAAATTTTCCTAATATCCAATCTAAACCTCCCCTGGTGCAACTTGAGGCCATTTCCTCTCATCCTATCGCTTGTTACTTGGGAGAAGAGATTGACCCCCACCTCATTACAACCTCCTTTCAGGTAGTTGTAGAAACCTATAAGGTCTCCCCGAGCCTCCTTTTCTCCAGACTAAATAACCTCAGTTCCCTCAGCTGCTCCTCATTATTACTATTAGGACCAAATAAAAGTACTGGAATCTAATTCAAGCATTAAACAGAAATATTATGTCTGTAGATACCTAGAACGTGCAGAATGAGTTAAGCTCAGCCACTTGGGTAGGAACAATTTCCCCTGGGAGAAATATTCTATAATACTATTTTTCAGTGTAGTCTGCTGTTGAAGAAGTCATGAGTTGATTAATGATGTCACCTGGCTAGCTTATATCTACCACAAGCTTTGTAGGGTTTTCACACATTTATTGTACTATTCAGTTTACATTTATTGTACTATTCATTTTTAACTATTTACCTGTAGATGCTCCAATTGCACCAATGAGTACTGCAGGAAGAGCCATCACAAGACAGCCAAAAGCAGCCAGAAATGACAGAACTTGAGCATATGTGGCAGAAGATGAAGAAAGGACTCGCTGGAAATACGCTTGCCATGGGATTCCTCCTAATGTCTGCAAACACAATGGGCAGCATCCCGTCACTGAAGGCTAACTCTGGATATTGTTGCTATTGCCATATAGAGAGCATGTAGAAGCATCACTTGAATGTTGAATGCCGTGTTGCTCCTCTTTCATTTACTTATTGAATATTGGTCAGTCAGTAATAGCTGTAATGTTCATTCTCACAAGTAATGTCAAACCTTTGTAAGTCCACTTAAATTCCATTCTTTTAGACAAATTATTACTTTGTACAATTAGCAACAACACTTTGCACTTACATAGTCTCTGTAATCCCCAAGTATTGTAGCTGTATAAATACTTGATAAAGCCCTATGAAAGGTTATAAAATACTATTGTCATATTTCATATTTGAAGAATTTGGCCTCCAGTACCCTCCCCCCACCAAAATTAGATTAGACTCTGACAGGATTTGAAAGCAAGATTTTATCTTCCTTTATGAATGCATGTGGCCATTAAAACAAGGCAACACGTTCTGCATACATTGAACTCAAGAATCTGAAAAATTATTCTCCCATTGTCTTAAGCAAATATGATACCAATAGAAATTAAAGACAAAGCAGTAAAAGAAAGTTTTCTTTTATGGTGTCAACCCTTCACTGTTTTGGGGGTATATAACAGTGAAGATACTGATTAGACTTAAAAGTAGGTCTGCAAAATACGACACAAAAGAGTATTATCAAAGGCTAAAAAAACAAGTGCTAACAATTCTGTCTTGAGAGCAGGACTTGAATAGGCTCCACTAAGTAAATAAGTGCCTATGACTAAACAGCATGGAAAGAAAATGAAGCAAATTGCTCACTAAAAGTGCATAGCCCAGTTCTACACACTAAATGAGGCAGGAGGCATTTGGACCAAATAGTGCATATACAGGTGTTTCATATGTGTTTCATACACACACAGGGACCACATGAATATTTCACAGGCAACTCTGATTCTGACTTGCTATTTATGACTGTTTTCCTTTGCAGCCTTAATAATGTTCCTTTAACAAAGCTTTCCAAGCACGTGTAAATTTCTTGAGCTATAATGAAACAAACAAGGTGAAAGGAAAATGTGTCACAATTTGGCAACATGAGAGCTTTCCTTTGGTCATCAGCTGAGATGAAACCTTCAGGCTCCCCACACAGAATACAGCCACTTGAGCTAATGTCATACTTTGGCTCTCTCAAAATCTCTAAAAATTTAAGCTGGATAAAACAATATATTTTAATAGCTCAATTATCAGAAAACTCTGAAGATTTTTGGTTGAGATTATTTACAAAAAAAAAAAAACCAACAAAAAAAAAACCAGAGAAAGGAATCCCAAAGTACAACACGATAATAAAAACAGTGTAGAGTTGCCCAGGGACACTGAGAATGGAAAATGTTAGCATGTGTTGCTAGACCTTCTAATGGAAAGTACTTAATAACCACCAATCCCATATGTAATACATGGGTATTAAATAACAAAAGTCCTCAGTTCATTCTGGCATGTGTGCACATATGAATTCATCCATCCATCCATCTCTGCAAAGCTTTTTCTACATCACCTATACCTAAGGCATATTTAATCATTTGTATAACATATTTATTGCCTTCTGCAATATATAAATTCATCTGCCAAGAATGACATCATTTAAGTATTAGCTGCATACTTTTAATTAATTTTAGCATAAGTCAACTCTTTCAGCCTGATAATATTTAAATTGCATTCCTGGCAATGCTGACTTTGACAGCTGTGCTACAATATTGTACTGATATTTCACTGAAATCATTCAAATGTGCAGAAATATTGAGCAGGAGTCAAGAGGGTAAAAGTTTTCAGTTTGCTGGAAACTCTTAACTAGACTCTATTATTTTCAGCTGTCACAGTAACACAGTGTGTGTACTTAAATGCTTCGTTCCTTCATACAAGCCATCACTTACCAGTAAAAGGAAATTGTCCAGCCATGTGTAAATGTCAAGCGAGTTGATAGATCCAAGCCAAGGTGGTTGGTGCACCTGGTGCACAGCTGTGAGCCCAATGTCTGTCACTGCAGGATGGGACATCGCAAAGGGTACACTGATCCACTGTAACCAAAGAGTAACACTTTGTTCAGGTCTAAAGAAGGCATTCTGAACCTGGGAAATTTTAATATTAACATTGATCTGTTTTTCTTCTTCTTGCATGCTACAGATCAAAAGGCAAGTTGCTGAGCTGACTTGCAAGAAAAGTCAGGTTATGTGCCGGTGGATCATCCCTGAAATCCAGAGAGACTGGTAGTGGATTGCTTACCTCTGTTCTGGAGAGTGTGAATATAAACAGAGAATTAACCAGTGTAAATTGCAAAATCAGCAGGAAAGATACATTTATACATCTTGATTTTGTTTTCGCTAAACTCCACATATATTCTTTACACCCTTTCCTGGACCACACTATAGAGAAACATCTACATATAAACTTGTGTGCAATGGTATCAGGATTTGCCAGTATACAGGCATGAGACATCACAAACATACCTGAAAGCTTGGGAATTTGTTTTTAATTCAACACAAAACTATATCATGACAAGGGAGGGGTGCTGTTGGTGAACCCCCATCTCTCTTGCTCCAGAACACCCAGTAGCCCAATGTTACAGCACTTTTCTACATTGAAGGCAATTTCACTCTAGGATCTTGACAATTTTCAGTCTCTCTGCTTTTGATCTAGGTCACAAAATCCATTGAGAAACCCTTCCCAGAGACAGAAGGGGACAGTTTTGGCCACAAGGTTTCTTTCCTTCACCAACCGACTTTTTGTGCATTTACTTGCCAGCTCATTTTGCAATGATGTAACTCACTAACTCTCTATGAGGAGAACCTCAGTAGCTCCTACTGAGATGAAAACAAGGCTTTGCGCTATGTGGAACAGACCATTGCAAGCATGGCATCCTTAAGGCTCCAATGATATCCAAAACACGCAGATTACCACAATCCAACTGATCAGATTTAAGTGTATGGGGTAACAGGAGCAAGGAAGGGAGAAATCAAACATCTTCCTCGACTTTGTTGTACAATTACTGCAATAATGTGTGAAGAATATATGAATTATTGCCATGTTCTGCTGCACTGCCTATTATTCAGGCTGCTTATCATGTACCATAGTATTCTGTTCTCAGTTACATATTAAACTTTGCCAATTTAAGCACTTAGGCAGAAAGATTCCCTTCTCACTGTCTGCTTGGGCTTTTCTGGGAAAGATCGCCAAAATGTTTCAACTGTCTCCAAGATATTTTGAGGAAAAAATAAACATATTGTCAAAATTAATGAATGTTAATACTCTTCTTGTTGAGAACTTCATGGGGAACAAGGATGTCAAATGGGTTTTTTTATTCTTGTTTGCGAATGTCAAATCTCAAACATGTCCAAGTGATGAGCTTCTGAAGAGCTGTAGTTTCCCCATACCCAGATGAGATTTTCAGTAGGGTAAATTTCTAAAGGTCCACCTGCAGCCTGCATGCCACAGCCCAGGATTAAATAGGGACTGTATTGCAAATGCGTGGTGAGCTTTTGTAATCCATTCCAGTTCCTGACAGTAAACTAGCTCTTTGTGGTCTCAAGGATTACCTCTATATCAGTAAATAAAACAAATCAAGACACTTTCTCTGGCCCTGCAGTTCACTGACATGTCATGGTTTACATCCATACTTCTAGACTCCTTTCCCTGCCAAAAAGGACAGCCCCCAAGTGTTCCTGGGAACTATCTGGGAAAGTATTAGTTGGCATGGACCAAAACAGTGCCAGGACTGTGTTAACAATTAAGCACTACACATGATCCTGTGTTTTCACCTTGACACTGTTTAACTTGCTTAGTATAGACATAGACTCAATTTCCTCATTGAGTCCTTTCTAACTGGAGTAGAAAATTTGCTGTTTTGAATGGAGGGCAAATAAAGCCAAGGCTTGCAGAAGTGAAGCAGAAACTGGGATTTTATGTTGGGACTTGAAGCTTGGGGGTGGTAGTAGCCGGTAGCTAGAAGGACCTGGGCATCATGGGATTGGAAACCAGGAAAAAAAGGACTTCTACATGGTGGCAAAGTGTTTAGAATGGGGAATTAATAATATAGTTGAGATGCAGAGTCAGTAAATAGTGGGGATACAGTGCAGGATCAGGGAAAGACTCACCAGGCAAGATAAAGACAAAGAGCTGAGAATTGCAGATGTGGGTACAGGAGAGTGAGGAGGGAAGGCGAGAGACTACATGGGATTGTAAGGAGAAAACCAGGGAAGTATGTGGGGTGGCTGGGGTAGAGGTTGTGGAAGCCTCAGGAAGAAGCTGTGGCTGAATTGAGGAGCCAGGGTAGGGAACAGAAGCGATTATAACAAGCATCTCCTCTTGGGTAAGGAGCTGGAGAGGAACAGACGTTAGAGGAATGAGCACTAAAGCTCTGTGCCAGTGAGAATACAAACTGCTCCAGAGCCTGGAGGGGAAGCTGGGATACCTAAGCCTGTGACATCTTCTGCTGTGACACCTACTGTGAAAGTGTCCCATCTCATCTAAAACGGCCTCACCTAAAGCATGACCATTTTGATGCTTCCATCTGAGGAAGCATGACCATCTGAGGCTTCCAGCTCCACTGATGACTCTCGAGGTTATGAATATGGTTCCTTCTACATAACATTATTGTTATTTATTTTGAATGGGAAATTACATAAAGAGCCCAACCTGAATTAAAAGAACACTATTAAAGCTACGGATCCAACCATTTAGAAGACTGCTATACAACCTTCATTTGCTTTCCCCTCCTTGTCAGGTTCATGCTGCCTTTAATACCGGATCACGTGTCGTTATTCCCACGGGATCAGGGTCTTTAGCAGTGCGTGAGTTGTTCTCATTGGAAAAGCATTTCTGTACCTTGATTTATCTACGGTTTTGGGAATTTCTGTAATGCACACCATCTGTAGAAACTGAATGGTTCACAAATATTAACATGCATGCTAGGGAACGAGACAGTGTTTCCCACACTGTGCAGATGAAGAACAAAGGTATGAGAAAAGATCTGCAATAACTTCTCATGTGAGGTGGCCAACTGGAACTTGGTTTTGCTTTTTCAGAATATTTAGCACCATTCCCATGAAGTCAGTTACAACAGGGAATGCTTAGCACTTCTGCAAATTAGGCCATAGGCCTCACAGTAGGATGCCACAGAGTGAGGACACACACAGGGTTGGTTAGTGACCACCTGTGTGAGCTCTGGCTGAAGCAATTTCCCTAGAGCTGCACAAGGACGCTCGTGAAAGCAGAGAAACAACTCTGGGTCCCCAAGGTGCCATTCAGTTCCTTCACCTTGAGCCACACCATTTATTTCAGCCTGTCTCAGATCTTTGCACACCTGTGACCATCTATTACTGCCACTGGCAAACAAAGACAGCAGCTTCTTTGATTGCACCCCTGTGATCTGAGCCCTGTTGCATTCATGTTTTTCAGAGTAGGGTTTAAGGAACAGCAGTAAATAAAACAAAAGGCTACCCACTAGCATATCATAGGTAGCTGCTGAGGAGATATTCATACCACCATATCCAAACAGCAAGGTCATCTGGTGAGACTTCCTATACTATGGTCTCCAAGGACAATGGAGGGAAATGAAGGAAAAACCAAGAAGGTGACTTAAAGCAGGAGGTTAACTAAGCTGCGTGAGTAGGTGACAGCTACAGGAAAGAGAAGCAGGAGAGTATCAGCTCTGCAGG
Organism: Nipponia nippon; assembly: GCF_047370975.1. Lineage (NCBI taxonomy): Eukaryota > Metazoa > Chordata > Aves > Pelecaniformes > Threskiornithidae > Nipponia > Nipponia nippon. Next base: position 64,061,395 of record NW_028262336.1, on the reverse strand, counting down.
TGCAATGCCAGTGTTTCTGGACTGCTCTACTGACTGGTTTCTATGTCTGATGCCTCCTTCCAGTGCCTGTGCCACAGTCCTATGGACAGATAGGGAAGGAGTCAGCTCCAGTCCTATCCTGAGTTAGATATATACTCAGCAGGAAAACTACAAGCGTGTTTGCACTGTCAGACTGGTTGGAAAAAAGCCAAGGAATTTGGCCTCTCAGTCAGCATTATTGTCAAAGCATGGGCTTTGATTGATGTAAATTGATGTAAATGTAGATTGATGTAAATGCAGACTCTTTAAAGTCAGGGCTCTGTGAGTGGAGATATTCCTCCTCTGTGCTTTCAGTGGAGACATAGTTCCAAAACTGAAGGTGGGCAGTAGGTCTCAGTAATCAGCATAATGCTGAGGGCAAAATCCTCAACAAAGGAAAAAAAAGCCAAACTTACCAGTCCCAGGAAGATGCAGAAGAGCTGAACTACATCGGTGTAGGCCACAGAATAAAGCCCACCCACAAGCGTGTACATGGTTGCAATCAGGGCAGAAATAATGACTGAAATATTGACATTAATGTCAATGATCACACTTATAGTGGCACCTATGGGGAAAAACAAAGCACTGTGTGTCAGTGTATGTCACGATATGTCTGATGAGAAGGCTCACCTTCATTAAGTTGCCTATACAGGTGCTGGTCTGACATTTAGCAAGAGTATGAAGGTATTCCCCCCTCTATATTCTGCATACCCCTTCTGCACCTTTGAAGGGAGTGGAAAAAGGAAGGCTCCTGTTGGTCTAAGTTTAGCATCTGTAATTTCACAGGTTCTTAGGAAATGGAGGAGGGAAGGGTCCCAACAGCCTTTCCTTACATTGCTCAAGCTCTGGAAGGACTACACTCTCTTGTTCTGCCTGGGGAAAAGCATCCACTCACAGAGAGCTGAAGCCTCCCTGGGTGAGTTGCAGTGGCATGGGAACAAGTGTATCATTGCAGTAAAGGCTGTGCCTAGGGGAGGTTTACTGCAACATATCACACCCTTTTCTCTTTCACTTATGCTCTGAACTAGCCCTTTTTGACCAAGGAAGAAATGGTAGAGGCGGCATCAGCTATAGAGACAATTGCACACTGACCCATCTAAAGTCCCCTTGAATTGTTTACATGGGACAAAGGTGGGGTTTTTTGCAAACTGGAGAATCCATCCGCCGTTGTTGACCTAGAAACCAAGAACTTTTCCAAGCACCATCAATCAGGTTTCATTTGTAGAAAACAAATCACAATGTTGAGCTGACTAGTCAGTCTCTACAAAACGACTCATAGAATCAAAGAGTTGCTGAGACTGAAAGGCACCTCCAGAGATTGTCTAGTCCAAGTCCCCACTCAAGCAGTGTCAGCTAGAACAGGTTGCTCAGGATCATGTTCAGTTGGGTCTTGAATATCTGCAAGGGTGGAGACTTCACAACTTCTCTGGACAACCTGTGCCAGCATTTGATCTCTCCCACTGTAAAAAAAAGTTTTTTCTTAAGTTTAAATAGAAATTCCTGTAGTTCTGCTTGTGCCCATTGCCTCTTGTCCTGTCACTGGGCAGCACAGAGATGAGCCTGGCTCCAGCTTCTTTATTCTACTCCTCCCACTGCCAAATCAGGTATTTATGCACATGGATAAGAACACCCTGAGCCTTGTCTTCTCCAGGCTGAACAGTCCCAGCTCTCTGAGCCTCTCCTTATATGCCAGATACCCCAGTCCCTTAATCATCTTTGTGGCTCTTCGCTGAACTCTCTTCAGTATGTCCATGTCTCTTGTATTGGGGAGCACTGGATCCAGCACTCCAAATATATCCCATCAGTGCTGAGTAGAGGGGAAGGATCCCCTCCCTCAACCTGCTGGCAATGGTCCTTCTAATGAAGTCCAGGATGCCATTGGCTTTCTTTGCTACAAGGGCACATTGCTGGCTCATGATCAACTTGACTGCCTTCTAAGACTCCCAGGTCTTTTTCTGCAAAGCTGCTTTCCAGCTGGTCAGCCCCCAGCCTGTACTGGGACATCAGTTGTACCTCCCCAGGTGCAGGGCTTAGCATTTGCCTTTGTTGAACTTCATGAAGTTTCTGTTGGCCCAGTTCTGCAGCTTGTTGAGGTCCTTCTGAATGGCAATACAACCATTTGGTCTGTCAGCAACTCCTCACAGTTTTTATTTTTTGCAAACTAGCTGAAGGTGTGCTTGGTCCCATCAGCCAGGTCATTAATGAAGATGGTACACAACACAGGACTCAGTATTGATTCCTGGGGTATACAGCTGGTGACTGGCCACCCAGTGGCTTCCATGCTGCTGGTCACAGCCCTCTAAGCCCAGCAGTTCAGTCAGTTTTCAATCCTCCTCACTGTCCCTTTATCTAGTCTATACTTCATCTGTTCGTCTATAAGCATATTACGGGAGATGGTGTAAAAAGCCCTTTCTGAAATCCACAACATGCCCTGCTCTCCCTTCGTGAACCAAGCCCGTCAGCTCATCATGGAAGATGTCAGGTTGGTCAGGAATTATGTCCTCTTCATAAATCCATGCTGACTCCTCCCAATCCCCATCTTGACCTTCATTTGTTTGAAAGTAGTTTCCAGGATCATTTGCTCTATCGCCTTCCCAGGGACTGAGGTGAGGCTGATCAGGCTTTATTTCCTGGTATCCTCCTTCGTGCCCTTCTTGAAGATGGGAGTAACATTTGTTTTCTTCCGGTCTTCAGGAACACCCCTAATCACCACAGTCTTCAGAAGCTTACTGAAAGTGTCCTTGCAATGCTATCAGCCAGCTTCCAGAGCATTCGTGGGATACATCCCATGAGGTTCCATGAAATTGTGTCTGTCCAGTCTATTTAAATGTTTCCTAACCTGATGCTCCTCTAGCAAGCCTTCCTTGCCCTGGCCTTTCCTAGGGTTCTCAGGGTCCTGAGATTCCTGAAGGCTGATCTTACCAGCAAAGAATGAAGCAGAGAACGCACTAATACCTCAGCCTTTTCCATACCCTTTGCCACCGGGTCCCCTGTCCCACTTACCAGCAGTCCACATTTTCCCTAGTTTATGTACTCATAGAAGACTTTCTTGCTGCCCTTCATTGCCAGATTCAAATCTAGCTGGACTTTGGCTTTTCTAAAGCCATCTCTGCATGCTTGGACAGTGTCTCTGTATTCCTTCCAAGACACTTGTCCCTGCTTCCACCTCTTGAATGCTTCCTTTTTATGTCTGAGTCCTTTTTCAGTCAGGAGCTCCTTTTTCATCCATGCAAGTCTCCTGCTGGCTTTGCTTGTTTTCCTGGTTGTCAGGGTGGACTGTTCTTGAGTTTGGAGGAGGTGATCCCTGAATATCAATCAGCTCTCCTGGGCTGCTCTCCAGGGCTGTCTCCCATGGGATTGCTCCAAGCAGATCCCTGGAGAGGCCAAACTCTACTCTCCTGAAGTCCATTGTTGCGGTCCTGATTTTTGCTTTGTTGCCTCCTCTCTGGACCGTGAACTCCACCATCTCATGAACACTGCAGCCAAGTCCGCCTCCGATCTTTACATCCCTCCCTAGTTCTTCCTTGTCTGTACGTAACAGGTTCAACAGAACACCTCCCTTCATCAGCTCCCTGGTCATTTGTTTCAGGAAGTTGTTGTCAGTGCACTCAAGAAACGTCCTGAATTGCTTGTGCCCTCCTGCACTGCCCTACAGGCAGCTACCAGGATGGTTATACATTTCCCTCAGATGTGTTAGCTATTTCAAGTGATTGCAGTGTTTTAAAACCATGTTTAAAAAAAAAAAAATTCCTCTCCTTCTAATTAGGATAATTTAAATGAAACATGTTGAAATAACTTTTAGTCCTTGCAGGTATTGTAGATGGATATTCTTGACCACATAGGTGGAAATGTTCTGGCAGTAGAACACAACATGATGTGTGGTATATAAGAGCTGCTGGGAGCTGTCAGGTGGCTTTTTGTCGTACAGTGAGCCTTCAAAGTTCATGTGCTTAAGGATTACAAGCTTAGACCACTTTCACAAGCTGGAAACCCTGTCTTTCCCTTCTATAACCCTGCCAAGCAAGAAATCATGAGGAAGATTAAGAAGTGAAGAGTACTGGGAATAAATATTCATCAGTAAGAATAGGTGTGCGAATTAGGAGGTATAATATAACCAGATTATTCACAGAATAATTAAAATCAAAACCCTCAATGACTTTTACAGTCATTGACAGCCTTTAACTGTCAACAGTTAATATAAACCTACTAGAAAGGTAGTCACACCACTGGCTTTGAAATATCACAGATTAGCTTGTCCTCAATCAAAAAGAAAATATATTCCAAATACTCAGAGTGTTCTTCAAGTTATTCAACTCCTATCACCTCAGCATGTAGTTTGTTCTTAGTCCTTTAAGGATTTTGTGATGAAATTGTGGTAAACAAGCTCCCCATTGCTTTGCAGTTCATCAGAGCACAGTTGGAGAGTACCTTCAAAGTTTATTTTCTGTTTAAAATAGCTTGTGCTAGAAAGCATTACCACATGCATGTGCACTATGCGTGTCATTAGCTGGGAAAAGTCAACTACTATTGCTTCAACTCAAGGGCTTTGTCAGTTCTTGAAGGGATTGCTAAATTCAGGCCTAAAATATAATTAAAAGCCCTAGGAACGGATTTTTTTCAGGACTGGATGAGTAGCTGGGTGATTTTCTATTGAGTCATAGTTCCACTACTTCTCTGAATCCCTTCTTGAATCCTAAGTATTATTTTCTTCATTTTGTTGAGGAGAAAGCCATTTAGAATTGAATAATACTTCAATTTATTGATCAGCATCTGTTTCACTTCTATTATTTGTGCTATTGAAAGTTCTGTATATGTACGTCTCCTATATGCAAAGGATTATTTTGTTTAGATGCATTGGCAATAATCATTCATATCTTTAAGGGAAATTTTGACTCACTTCTGTGATGTCAGTGGTGTGAAAGAGAAGCTGCGTCAGCCTTGACATAAAAGGGACATTTGCAATCACTCATGTCACCCTCAAAATTAAAGGAAATTTGTTGCTAAATCTTTTCATGCTCTTTGAAAAGGGACAACTTAAAGGCACCTGAAAATGAATAGATACCTTGCGTGTCTTTCCATTACCAAAATAATTAACAGGGTACCATTACTGGGTTTAATTATTAGTTACCACGGGTCTGAGAACTGTCACACTCTGAATCATTTGGCTACGATAGTTAGCATTTGAAGCCAGAATTTTAATGCATTTCTGATTTTCTTAGTCCTTTCAACCTGTAATAAATTAATATTTATACTGCTTATTCCTTACCTAAGGCAGAGAAGATGGCAGCAGCCCAAAACATTTCTCCCATTAAAGCTGGAATAAACAGTAGCCCTCCCATCCTTTTTCCATAAAGCTGCTGAAAAGGATCTAGCATTGTCACATAGCCTTTGGATCGCATGGGTTTTGCAAAAAAAAGGCCACCTACAAAGAAAAGTAGCATAAGACACCAGCTGCAGTGGAGAATGCATTGCCATTAAGGGGTAAAACATTGATTGTCAGTTAGGAGTACAAAAATATCAGTATTACTGTTTTTTTTTTTTAAAGAAATAAGTACAGTTAAAATATCCTCTAAGAACTCTTACCTTACATCTGTCCACAGAGTTACATAAGCATATCCACACCATTAATATCTATGGTCTGATAATGCAAAATAAGTTTGCCTTATTTTGTCTGGTTCAGTTTACTTAATCTGCCATTATGGAGGCTATCAGAGTTTTGTCTAATTTTGGATCAGCCTAAGGGAATGGCTTTTCCACCTAATCCTGTTCATTCTTAGAGCAGAATCCAGCATGAATTTTCACATGGTCCCACTCTAAAAATAAAACTGGGATCCCTGGATCAGAAATACAAGTTCACACATGGTTTAGTGCACACACAGCAAATCTGATTCTTTCAGGACAATTCAGATTTATTATGTATGCTTAAATCAACCTTACTACACCTGTGGGGTAGGTAGGTCAGATGCCTTCTCGGTTCTGCAGGTGTCAGGCTCCCCAAACATTTGTCATATACACTTATTTCACTTATGCATGTTCAGGAATTTTGATGTATCACAATTCTGCTCTGCCTGGCTGGCTTATGGGCTGGATGTGTACATAAACGTGCAAATGCCTCACCTTTCTAATGTACAGTCCTCAAATTCTGTCTGGCTAGGGAAAAAAAAGGACATATCTCAGGAAAGCTGAAAGAGACCTTCTATGGAAACCTGTGTAGTTGCGACCTACACGTGACTATAAATAAGTAGACTTCTACCACAGTAAAACTGCTGAAATGCAATGTGTAGAGTACAATAAAAAAACCTGGAAAACCATTCAATTCCCAATAAAATCTACTGTACAGTATTTGGCGCCCCTTATTTAGGTTCTTCATCACAAGATATGGAATGTATTCATCGTATTGTACTAAAGATTTTCCATATTTGTATGTATTGCCTTATATCACTCATATTTCTTCATTTCATTAAGTTCCCTGAACAGAAGGTACTGGCTTACCAATCACAATTTATGTTTACTGCTTATATTAATGCTGTGTTTAGGCAGGTTGTTTGGATGCAGAAACCCTCCAGCGTTTTTTTACTATTCTTGGATTGGTCATGGATCCTGTTCCTATTCTACTTGTTATGTCATTGTTACAGAAGACAACTAAAAGAAGAAAGAAAGAGTCACTGGTATTATAATCTATCAGGATTTTCAAACACCTGTCAAATGAGATAGGGGATATTCTAACCTTTAAAACTAAAATGCTTGAAAAATTGGGAAAAGTGGTATGCAGCACAACATTGAACTAACAGGGAGATTATAGCAATCTTAAATCCTTCCAGTCTGAAGTAATAATATTTCTTCTAGACATGTATTTATAGTTTTGATTTTTTTTTAAAAAGAAGGATAAACAATTCCTCCCCCCAAACATGCATGTACAGATCACGCCTACAGAAATGCTTTCCTCTCTGTGCTCTGCAGAGAGATACATGGTCACATGATACATATTTCTTTTCTCTGCAGTGACCATTATAATTTCCAGGAAAAAAAGTCTGGATATATAAAACCAGCTGGCAATGAGGGGAGAGGCTAACTGAACACCTTCTGGGCTATCATTAATTTGTGTCAATTCTACAGAGGCTAAGAGTCAAGAAGATGCTTGTGACTACAATCCTAATGACTGCTTAATGACATCGATGGATCATGACCTTCATGACCTCATAATGACATCAGCTGATCTCCAGGCAGACATCTACTGTGTTATTGTTTTCCTTACAGGAAATAGAGCTGCTCTCATGGTTGGGAACTACTACTGGAACTGGAGCTGGCCCGCACGTTCCAGAGAAGAGCATCTACGGTGGGGAAGGTTTCTGCCTGGGAAGAGAGGAGAATGAGGACAGGCCATAAGAAAGCGTTTCCAAGGGGAAAAAAAAGTCAGGAGGGAAACCGAGTTGTAAAGGAATAAATGAAAGGGGCAAGAAGACCTGGATAAGCAACGAAAGAAAACAAAGGGACAGGTGGGAGGACCATGAGAAAAGGCTCAAAATAGACTGAGAGGTCAAGTATTATTAGAAAGGCTAATACACCAGTGACATTAATTAAAGATGAAAAACGCAGCATCTTTTTTGTTGCCGCAGGGACATGATCTGTTCACAAACTGAGAGGATGTAGTTGACATTTGTGGTGTATTCATCAGGGCTCACAAGGCAATACTGTCATTGCGAGCTGCTCCATGTGGTTGAGACATGGTGAGAAATTTGTTATTGCTATTATTTTTAAGAAAAGTAAGGAAGTTCTGAGACTACATTTCAGGAATTAGTGGCCACAGCATTAAAAATTATAATACTGTCTGTATTTTACACTCTGACCATGCATGTGGCAGGATTGCATATTTGCATTTTGACATGTGATTTGGAGTTTTGTATTGCATTTAAGAGGATGCTTGGTCCAATTTTTAAGGAAACAGATTGGTTCTACTACAGATTTCCTACACAAAAGTAGACAAGTTACTTAGACTCTTGGTGAAGATCTGTAAGGTATAAGCACTTCCCTAACCTGAAAGTTTTTTTGCCATTCTTGAATTCCAAGATTTATAGGTGCCCTGATACTATCATGTTCCAGATCATACAGGCACTTAAAGAAAACCTGAATATATAAAACTTAGTATATATAATTAAACAGAAATCCTAAAACAAAACCTTTCTTATTGCAACCTCCACAGACCACTATGGTTGAAAAAATCAAATAGGTTTTGCCAAAGCATTCAGGAGACTTAAGGTACCAAACTATTTATAGTGATTTTCTGTTTTTCTTTTTAATAGCCAAACCTATCAGCAGAAGGGATCCAGTTTACCTCAGCATCCTTTTATCAGACCCTAGTCATTTAATTTCAAACGATGGACTTGTCATCAGAACTGTTTAAAATGAGAGACTACTAGCTTTAGTTCTTTGCTTACCTAAAACCAGACTAAGGGAATATCCGATAGGTGCCTGAGCCCAAGCTAAACCGTAGCCTGGGACATACACAGCTTCTGCTGTCCCGTTGATGTAACCTCCTCCAACCCACGTGGCTGAAAAAGAAGAATTGGAAAAGTCTTTAATGTGCACAAAGAAAGAAACCTCCTGCATTGTGGAATGAAATTGTCATCACCTATAATATTGCTATTTTTTATTATATGTAATGTACAAGTGCCAGACATGGCATCCTTCTATAAAAGATAGTCCTAAGTTGAAAATCTTACAACCTAAGCATATGAAAAAAGGTCAGACGGACTGAGACAATCATCAAGGTGTCTAAGCATCTGTATAGTCAGTGAAGATGTGAGAGCTGAGTCCCCCACTACTTGTTTACAATGAATGAACCATATCAACTCATTAACCATTACCATTTCCTTTGTGTTAGTCCAAATGAAGGAGAGGTATAAGGGGGGATCTGAAGAATGATAAACATATAATTATAAAGTCATCCCATCCAGGAAAGCTCAAAGCATTAAAATTAGACAAGAGTTTCATGAATGCATCATTTACTAGGGCCTTCATGAAAAAAAATTGCCCTTAAAACCTTGCTAAATTTTAAATTGTGGCTACACAAAGCACATTAGGTAAACTGACTTCCGTATTTCCATATAGGACTGTAGTGGTTTTGTGTTGCTATTTAAGTTCTAAACTTTGACTCATTTATTTTTGTGCTTCCTGAAGACATATTCCAGAAGTGAATTGTGCTATCTGTCTATAATATTTCTGATTTTATCTCTCTAAAAGCCAGCAGTATTTTTAATATACAAGCCTCAGACCCTTAACGAATTGATTCTCTGCCTTGAAGGGAAGTTTCTACATTGGAGAACTTGGGACCTACAGTATGTATGAAAAAAAATCTCCAACACAGAAATGTATTGTGGTTACATCTGCAAAAACAATTCATAACAAATTATGTAATAAAGTATATCTCTTGCTGTTTGCAGATTCCATGCAAAAAGTTCTTGATTTTCTCTAATGTATAATGAGTGAGTTTTATGAATCTGGGTCTGTAGTTTGAACAAGGGCAGGCAGATCATTACAAGTACTAGATTTTTGTAATGCTGTTTTGATTTGCCTCAGAAGCCTTTGCCTTCTTATATAAGAGTAGTTCAGGCTTTCTATGTAAAAATTCACAATTGTAAGAAATTTATTTTTCTTAAGCATTCTTCAGAATTTTCCCAGCATCCACCATCATACAAACAAACTTTGGAGATAAACACAAATGAAGAAAAAACCCCACAAAAAATTTAGATAAACACAAATGAAGAAAATTTAATTAAAATTCCTAAAGAAATTTAATTGAAAATCTAAATGACCACTCTTTTCCGCTTAACTGTGATATCTCTCAAATACTACCAGAGGTTTTTTTTTTTTATCTCAATGCTAAATTACACCTTGGATTGAGAATCAAAGATCTCCGGCAATCAGAGCATTACAATTGTCCCCTTTCAGCATTTTGAAGCACAGGAATAGACCACTCTCTTGTTGGAAATAGTATAATGGGCTTGTATGAGGGACATGCATGCAGAGAAAGTCTGCAACAAAAGAATTGACCCAAGGAACCCTGTTATTGGCAGACTTTTGGGTGAGTGATGCCCATGTGGGACCACATGGCGAAGATGGGTGAACACTGATTCTTGATGGGAGGAGCAGGCATAGAGAATCTACATAAAAAGTTGTCAGACGTTTGGGATTTTGTGCCTCTTGAATGTGTGAATTAATGTAGGTAGCAATATGATACTTTGGTTACCAGAGTCCTAGAATCATAGAATCATAGAATCATAGAATGGTTTGGGTTGGAAGGGACCTTAAAGATCATCTAGTTCCAACCCCCCTGCCATAGGCAGGGACACCTTCCACTAGATCAGGTTGCTCAAAGCCCCATCCAACCTGGCCTTGAACACTTCCAGGGATGGGGCACCCACAGCTTCTCTGGGCAACTTGTTCCAGTGTCTCACCACTCTCACAGTAAAGAATTTCTTCCTAATATCTAATCTAAATCTACCCTCTTTCAGTTTAAAACCGTTACCCCTTGTCCTTTCACTGCACTCCCTGATAGAGTCCCTCCCCATTTTTCCTGTAGGCCCCCTTCAAGTACTGGAAGGCTGCTGCAGGGTTTCCCCAGAGCCTTCTCTTCTCCAGCCTAAACAACCCCAGCTCTCTCAGCCTGTCGTCATATGGGAGGTGCTCCAGCCCCCTGATCACCTTTGTGGCCCTCCTCTGGACCTGCTCCAGCAGGTCCATGTGTTTCTTATGCTGGGGGCCCCAGAGCTGAACACAGTACTCCAGGTGGGGCCTCACCAGAGTAGAGTAGAGGGGGTGAATCACCTCCCTTGACCTGCTGGCCACATTTCGTTTGATGCAGCCTAGGATGCAATTGGCTTTCTGGGCTGCTAGCGCACATTGCCGGATCACGTTCAGTTTTTCATCCACCAATATCCTTAAGTCCTTCTCTGCAGGGCTGCTCTCAATCCATGCATTGCTCAGCCTGTATCTATGTTTGGGATTGCCATGACCCATGTGTAGGACCTTGCACTTGGCCTTGTTCAGCTTCATGAGGGTCACACAGGCCCACCTCTCTATCCTGTCAAGGTCCCTCTGGACGGCATCTCTTCCCTCTAGAGTATCAACTGCACCACTCAGCTTGGCGTCATCTGCAAACTTGCTGACGGTGCACTCAAATCCACTGTCCATGTCCCTGACAAAGATGGTAAATAGCATCCCGATGTGGACCCCTGAGGGACACTTTGTCACTGATCTCCACTTGGACGTCGAGCTGTTGACCATTGAGTCCATGACTACCTGGGATGTATGTTGCCTATTGTGTCTCAAGAAGCACAGACTTATGGAATAGGTTGTAAGCACCTGTATACAATAACAGAAGTAAATATTTAGAAAGCGAATTGTATTTGTCTCCTTCCATGGAAAAAGCATGAGCATGAATTCTGCATAAACCCACTGATACCCACTTCCAGACGGGGAATAATATCCCATAGTCAAAGACAGATCTCCAGCACTGCTGCAGCTGTGATGCAAGGAGGCTTCAACGTCCAGCATCGATTTGCCTGGGGTTGCTACTCAGGTGGCGGGTGTTCTTCAAGGGGCACTTGGACACTATGCCTAGCTCCCTTATTTTCTTCTGGAAGGGGGCAGGTCACTTCCCTTCCGTGTGATGTTGCAGGGGCCATTGCCCTCCCTTGGCTGGGGACAGGAACAATGCCCTATGGACAGGTATTACTGGGTAGGGTGGCATGGAGGATTTAGCACTTATTTTCAATTTTATTCTTAATTACTGGTTTGGGGATTGAAAAATAGCTACTGATCAATTTTTCTGTGCACATGACTGTTCTGGGACATCTGCCAAGGACCCCAAAGTTCTAGGAAGGTGTTATATGGCTTTTTCTGAGGGGGTGAATGGGTAGTCAGCACGTACATTGACATCAGTAACTACATTTCTTAATAATGGGATATGATAGGATGGGATTTCAACCTCAGATATTAATTTTCTGATCCTCAGTTTGCTAAGCCACAATTTAAAGTTAGTTTAATACCTTTTTTGGTGAAATTCTTTTTTCTTTCCTAAATCAGACAAAAGGAATACAAAATGTAATAATCTGTGGAAACACTCATGTGGTAATCTGTTTTAATCCTCTCTTTGCCTGCCCTCTGAAGGACCAAAAAATGCAGCAAATACCAATATCCATTTAAAACACGCATCCTAAAAAATGATCAGAAAAATACTGAGGATATGGAGAGCAATTCCACTCCTAGTTTATATGAGGAACACATGAGAAATTAATCTCAAGAGTTCTTTATATATATTGATATATATTAGAAAATGAGATTTATTGGCAGTTCTTTGTGAATGATCCCTTGTCTGACCACTCAAATTATTGAATCAGCTCATCAAGTTCTGTAAAATTAAAATCCTGACCAACTGAAATGAAAAATGAGATCAATAGATTATTACTTTTTTGGTCATGTTTGTAAGCATTTGATTATGTTGTCTCAAATATTTCCTTTGGGGTTTAAACTCAATCACCGAAATCAGAATAGACTCAAGTTTGTTGCAGATACCACTTCTTAAGAATTTCACCCACGAATTAATTAACACCAATATTTAATGCAACATTTTAACTATAACTATGTAAAAATGATACACAAACTAAAGGCGTGTCTACTATGGTACTAGTTAGTTCATTTTAACATGAGCTGCTGTCATCCATCCCCAGTGCAAGCTTCTCACTCTTTCTGTTTTGATAATTGCAGACACACTCAGCCTTCAACAGGCTTTGTGTTTAGGCGGATCAGTAGCTAGTTGATACAGCTGCTTCTTCAGGATCACAGCGTACATCCAAATATGTCCACAGCCATTATTCACAGATAATGAATTTGCTTTAAGGCTTTTAAATGCCGTTTAGAAAATCAACTATAATTACTCAGGAATATTGAGTCCCTCCCTATGAAGTCACAATGCTTATGCTCTGAATTTGATTTTAAATTTTTAGGATTTAAATTATAAATTTCTGTCATCCTCCCCATCAAGTAGCCCTAGAAACTGGTACCGTTTTTTTTAGCCAATATCCATGGAAGATGGTAGTGTTTGTCTCGGGCAAGAAAGACAGAATTAGGCCTTATCCCAAAATCCAAAGTACTTCATGTCAATACTAACAATATCCTTTCTGGAGATCCTTAAAAATTTGTTGTTTTCCTTTTATGGCATGGACTTTCCTTTTTAACTCATATTTAGACAACTAAAGCTGTAAAATATAAAGACTATGTTGGAATAGCCATATATCTCGGGAGGCAAGGTTATGAGGTGCAAAATCTGCATCTATCATTTTTAAAGAAGCAAATATGTCCTTGAATAATGTGACCATTTAGTAAATTATTGTAGATTTTGATCATCTTACTTTCACAATTATTTTGTTATGGCTTTACAAACTAAGTTTCTCAATCAACCTCACCGAGAAAAAACGTGGACTAACCCCTGATTCAGTAGACTTGTGCCCACACCTAACTTTGTTTGCCAGGCATGGTTCCTCGAAATTGAAAGTGTCATTTACTTGCCATCTCAAGCTTTAATTGCCATATTTACGGAAGGCAGAGGGGAGAAAGTACGTGAACCCTGATAGTATAAAATCCATGAGTGGTTTAGCTGCGCAAAGGCTAGGATCAGCTTGATGTTCTACCGCAGAGGTGATATACTACGCCACCTCTAGAGCTTGCATGAAACGGGATGAGCATCTGTGGGTGTGAATTGTGGTGGTTATAGAAATTGCCTGCAATATAGGAAGCCCTAGTTCAAGTCTCATCTCTGCTTCAGCTGTCATGAAAAATATTCCTGTAAAATAGGATTAAGGAGACCAGAATTTGTGTCTTCTTCCGCAGGCAAAGCTGTTCATCATAACCACTTGCACGGGGAATGTCTTGTTTTGTCTCCACTCCCCCAATCTAATGATTACAGTTTTGTGGCAAGCAATATCTCTGCAAAATATTCTGGTTTCAGTGCTCTTGAAAACATTTAATTCAGCAGAAAGCAGTCAAACTAGCTCTTGCTATGAGCAGAATCTTGTCATATCTGATGCTTCAGTAGCCAATGGATATGTGATACAGTAAGTTGTAGCAAAGTGTGAAAAGTAGAACATCTGCCTGTATTCAAACTTTATTGACTTTTACAAATATTGTTTACTCAATACCCAAATATTCAGTCTTTGAATGAGCAAAATGCCACTGCAAGGGGATGGGAATTTCTCTTGATTAAAGAACACAGAATTTTGGCCCAAGTTTTTATGTGTCTCTTCCTTATTAGATAATTGTAAAACCAGAACAGAGCAAAACAGCAGAACATAAATATAACCTGATAAATCCAATTTGGCAATTGAAAGGACTTTGCCTGAATAGGATTTAGAATAAATTAAAAAAAAATAAAAATGAAGCATGCTTAAAAATCAAATTGCTTAAATAAAAATAGTGGGCCAATTCACTCTTCCTATAATGCACTTTTATTCCGATTCTATATGTTAGCTGTAAGACTTGAGATTTTGGACTACATTGTGAATATCTTGTTTACCCAGGTAAGACACCTGGTTCGACTGGCTCTGGGAGTCAGACAGCACTGCTATGAAAATTAATTAAGAACTCTTCCTTAACCCAGGCTTTTCCTACTGATATTACTATTCACAGTAATGTAGTATTTTGTCAAACTGCTGCAAAAGAAGCTAAAAGAATCCACAAAGTAAGTTTGCTGAAATCAGTGGATTTACAAGTTTGGATTTATGCCAATTTTATTTTAGAAACTTACTCTTAATTTATCCTGCTCCCCCCCAATCTTTCAGATTAAACAAAAATAACTCACCAATTTGGATGGCTTTAACAGCAATAACAGTTATTTTAAAACTGGATTTCTTATTAATCTATATAAATTCTATACTTCTGTCCCAAACATCTCTGATCTATAGATGAATATGAAAGCAATGAATAAGAAATATAAGATATTCTTCCTGTATGATTTTAAAATATTTGTTGTTTTTATACAGATGCCACATTTGGCTGTTCAATAAACAACGTTAGCAGCAATTGGGAAAAAAGTATATATATTTTGTCCATTTTGCATTATTCAACATGCAGGTTACACTTCTTCATTCAGATGGAAAACTGACAAGTTATACGCTGGTTAAGAAAAATATAAAAGGTGATTTTTTACATACCAGTCATTGTAAATCCACCGACTAGCAAGCCAATGTCTCTTCCACCGACTATAATAGCTTCGCTGCGATCTCCGTCGCTGCCGGTGTTCTTGGTTTTCCAAGCAGCCCATATCCCAACTGCCAGGATAGCCAGGTAGAAGACAACTATGGCCACCAGCCCCTCCGCATGGAAAGCCATGTTGAAGTCCCAACTGTTTCTTTGATCGCTATTTCCTTAAAACCTCTGGAGAGAATGCAATAATACATCTGCTTTTAACAAACCTGGTAAGATGCTTTTTCGACTCAGTGTACAAAGAAAACTCAGATGGTTATTAAAGAGACTATTCTGGTGAATTTATGAAATGAGTATTTCAGATGTAACTGAAATTAAGTTTACATGCCAATTAAAATGCCTGTGGAGCAACAACCAACAATTGCAACCTGCGATTACGGTGGGAAACAAATGATGTGGCTGAAAGCTACGCAGTTCTTAGAAATCAGCTGAGTGCCGAGTTATTTTAGTGTCACCAAGTCCCCAGTGTCTGGAAACTCTTCAGTCAAGAAATAGTTTGGTGCATGGAATAGGACAGAAGATCTTCGCCATGTGGGCTATTAGAAAAGTCTCTGCGTAGTTAGAAAACAAGCCACAAAACTGTTTTAAGTTATATAAGAACTATGAATAAGTAATAGCTACAACGGCAAAACCCGTCTTTTGCGTCTTTGTGTTGGAATGCTGAGTCTTTTCCCCCTTCTGTCTCCTCCTGTATTTAAAAACCTGCGCTTTCTTTTTTGTAACATTTAATTGCCCAGCATTAAAAGTATCAATCTATTCTCGTTCGCAATTTGCGAAGCAAACGGAAAGCTTAAAAGCTGTCGAACGGCAGAAACGTCAAGGTATACCACAAGCAGCGGCCGCCCCGTACCCAGCCCTTCCCGGAGCCCCCTCCCAGCGCTCGCCCCGCCGCTCCGCGACCGCTGTCACGCCGCCGCGCCGGCAAGACCCGTCCGCGCTCCCGACGGCTCCGCGGCCGCCCTGCGCGGAGCCCCGCGCGGAGCCAGCCCTACCTACCGCGCTCCGCCCGGCGGGGGCGGGGGGGGGGGGGGGCTCCGCGCTCCGCGGAGGCGCCGCGCCGCCCCTGCGCGGCCGCGTCCCCCCCGCCGCGCGGCCGCGTCCCCCCCGCCCCGCGCCCGCGGCGGGGCTCCCCGCCCGCCGCCCCACCTGCGCTCCTCCGCCGCGCTGCCCCGCAGCCCGCGGGTCACGGCCGCCCATCCCGCGGGGCGGCGTCGGGGCTGAGCGGCGGGGGGCTTTGCCCCCGCCCGGGGTTTTCCCGCTTGGGGGGAGCGAAGGCTCCAAAAAGGCAGGCTGGTCTCTTGCCCCCGCGGTGGCGGCGGTGCAGCGAGCGCTGAGGCTGCGACGGGGGGCTCGTGGATTAAAAAGAGGAAAATCCCCTTATAAAGGAGGAGGGTCGAGCGGGGTGAGAGGACCGCGTCCGTCAGAGCTGGGGGGGAGGAAGGGGGAAAGACGTCAGAGTGCTAGGGGACGTTGGGGGGAAGTAAGGATGACTCAAGGGAGAGTGATTGTCGTGTCATGGCAGGGAAACAGGGTAAGGAAGTAAGACTGGGGTGAGAAAACAAAAGGGAAGGAGGGGGAGAAAGGAAGGAACGGGATCGTGCCAAACCAACGGGAAAGAGAAAGGAAGGAAAGAAAGAGCTGATCAAAAGAGACAGGCTGAAAGGAGGGCTGGAGGAAGGGGAGAGAGCTGGGGTAGGGAGAAGGAAGGTGAGCTCTGTGCCCTCGTTGCCCTCCCTGCCACCCTTCCTGCACCGCCCTTGGGCCTAACACTGGGCAAGCACCAAGCCAAGGCCTGGCTGTGTGGGGCTGGCCAGGACCATCTTTCCCCACAGCTCCCTTCCAAACCTGGTTGAACATGCAGCCGCGTTTCCCAGCTGCAGGGCAGCTAGTTCTTGGGGGTCTCCCTTTTTGCCATGCCTCTTATAAACCTCACCTCCGGAGCTATGGCAGTGTCAGCTTTCCCGTGAAAGGACTCTTACTCTCTGTCTCCAACTGATGCTCAACAACGAGCCTCTAAGCGCTGAGAATAAGGGTATGCGTGCAAAGAGGACCCACACGTGCCCTTGCCCCAGTTTTTACAAAGGGAAGATCAAGCTGAACTGTAGCAGTCACTGCCAGCTCTTGAGAGGCAGGAAGCATGGGCCATTGGCTCATGAAGGGTAGAAAAGTAGAACTAAAAAGCCCACAGGAGTACGGAACTGAGATTGGTAAAAGAACTAATTTAAAGCAGAAAATATAAAATCATCCTAGACTCAAGAGGAAGACGCAATGTGGAAAGATGTAAAAACAGAGAGGAGGAAGGTGGCAAATCAGCAAAGTTCAGCCCACTGCAAGGAACGACCCAAGGGCTGGCACTTTCCTGCCTGTTTGCCAACTGCCTGGCCAGCAGAGCGGCTTCGGCTGCCTGCTCATGGACTGCTGAGCATCTCACGCCAAGTAGCATGTTAGCCCCAGCCATTTATTATGTACATTATGCACGCTCATAAATTGTGTGCATAATACTGCTTTCAAGTCCCTGGGCTCGGTTGAAGAAGCCCAAATAAAGGTGGCCAAAGAATGAAAGGTTAGAAATGTTACTATATTTGTCAGCCAATCTCATGGGTTGTTGAGTGACGCTGGTGATGCAACGTTTGCTTTGGGCATCTGCAGTAAAAACCTCATCCCAGTAAAAGGCAACAGAGACACATTTTAGACACAGAGGAGCATCAAGGCGCCTTCTAAGCAGAAATCCCATCATAAGTAAACACAATATAAATAATAAGTAGAAGTCAGAGACCTTGGAAACAATATTGAGGGTGTCTCAATTAGGAATAAATAAACAAGTTCCAGCAATTAAAACGTGATAGAAAATGCTTGGATGCTAAAATGGATGTTAAATTAAATTCACAGAAAGCTGTAATTACATTTTAGTCTGTTTTTCTCCAGCTTAATACAGAGGAAGAAGTCAGGACAACACAAAGTATGGAAAATTCTGGGAAAAAGTGTTAGCCAAAGTCTGTGTTAGGCAAATACATAAAATACTAACCAATGAAAAAAAAAATCATTTCTTAGATTAAATCCCAACTTCGGTCTTCACTGAAGACTATAACAAATTCCTGTTGTCCTTAGTGGGCCTAATTAACACCTGTTTATGGCACTGGAGTGGGGAAACTATTTTTTTCATTTCTAGAAATTAATTAATTCTAAATTAATGATATTTTAATGAAATTAACTAAAATGAATCCTGAACATTTATTATTTTTTATTTCCGTAGCCTCTTTTGACAAGTTTTGTCTCTTTGATACTCAGGAATGGTTTGCAGCCTTCCACCCAATGAATCAAGGCCAAGTTTTACCTTACACATGTATCCACTCCTGCAGTTACTTAACCACAAATAAGTTAAATCATACATTCTCTCATGAGATGTTCATTTAAGCTATAGGTTCCTTGAGCTGATATGGCTTTGGGTTTTGAAGCTGCCTTCACCTGAATGTATCTGGGAAAGACCAAGACAATAATTTTAGTGAGGTGTGAACATTAGTTGATCTAATAATTTACTATCCCTCCTTTGCTCATCCACTATTACTATTTCAGGTAGTTTTCTGGTGCTTTCTCTTGGGAAAGGACCCTGCTACGCTGGGTCCCCGTGTGCATTCTGCCAGCTGCACCCCAAAAGCATCCATCAACCACAGCCGTACACAAAGCTCATTTCTCGTGATAGCTGAGGGTGTGCACAAATGAGTACCAGTAAATTTTATGGCTGTTGGAAAAGATGCACTATGGTGCCAGAGATACTAACTGCAACTGCAAGGCAGATTCCATACTAGACCTGACCACATTTCCAAAGAAAATTACTTCTGCCATCGAAACGCTTAGAACTGAGGTAATCTTTTCCAGGAAAGAGGCAGTCCATTGGCAGTTTGTGACTTCTAAACAATTATTCTTCATTCGAGCATAATTTTTTTTTTTTTTAAGAACATAGATTGAAAACATGCTGTTCAAAAAAGAAATCTTAAAACGTAGTTTTCCTATTTAAGAAAGATGGCACAGAAGCCTGCATTTACTCACCTTGAATCATGTTCAAGTTTTTCAATCCTTGGTGGTGGTTTGTGGCTGCCCATCACCATGGGCTGCCTCTGCCCCTTGTAAAAGGCTTGCTCTGAACAGTGACAGCAGTAGACTTGATAACCCCACAGTGGGGCAGTCCAAAGTTACAGGTAGGGTGGGTTGACAGAAAAGCCCTTAATGCTCTTTCATTTTAGGTTAAGTTCGCTGAATCAGTATGAAGCACTAAAGCGTAATCTGATGAATACTGGTACCTTGGTAAATAAAGTTTTGCAACTAACCCTGCATCCGCACTCCTACCTGCTGCAAGCTTCCCAGGGCTCATCCTGCACTGGGCTATCCAGCTCTCAATTTTACCTTATAGGGTTTATGAAACACCGATGAAGACCCAGGTTTTACTTTAATTAGCCACAGTGCAAACCTGGAACAAGTCAAACTAAGTTACTGAGTGCACTTGAGATTTACTCCAGTAACAGAAACTGGCTTCGAGTCCCCTTTTTTTTTTTTGTTTTTTTGTGGCAAATTTTCAAATACTAAAATGAATGTTTATTTCAGTGACAGTCAAATCCTTTGAATATTTTTGTGGGGAGTTTGTGAAGAGGCAGGATACCTATCAAGGAGCAGAAGGCTAAAGGTACAGGTCCCTACTCAGGTTGTTTCAGAACACAGTTTTTCATCCCAAATTAGATGGCTTAACTTGAGCTTTTACTTTTTAAGTCAGTCCTTGCTACCCAGCTGTATTTGGTACTCTTTCCTCCTTCACTTCTTTACACAGCTATTGAGGAATGTTTTGTGGCAGCAATGGAAGTTAGCTGTCATGTACAATAGCTGTCATTTTTAAGCAAAGATGTTACAATATTTCCAAAGATTTCTTGAGCCTGCATATAGTTATTCGAACTCCCTCTTGGTAACAGTAAAGATTTTTGCATTTTAAACCTATGTCTGTCACTGAGACTTTGCTTAGAAAAAGGTCACCCTGAATACAACTCATGGAGCTGATCAAAATAAAACAATTTGTTTAGGGCCAGTCAGGCTAAACTGCCACCCAGTTTCTTTTTCTTAATGCTTCCTGCTAGTTGGTCTTTCAGAGGAGTCTGAACAGTAGGAAATGTGAGGGACAGAGACTGAAGTCTAACCCCAGTGAACATCTGTGTTAAGGCCTGTAATGCACAGTATTCGAGAAGCCGGTTTAAGTCATGATGTAAAACCTCTAGGGAATAAATATCTATATCTGGCTAAATACACTTTTGAGGTAAAATTCTATTTTCTGATATTTCTATGTTTAAAATTTGGATGGTGTAATTATGTATTTTATAAGATCGGATTGATTACAGAGTTACTTAAAAAAATACTAGCTTCCTTGAAGAAAACCCCAGGGTTTTGATGAGCATTCCCTTAGTAAGAAAGCTTTTACTACAGGTTAGTTTAAGGCCTGTAATAAAAGCTTTCCTGAGACAGATGCTACAGAAAGGTTTATGGTAGAATTATTCTAAAAGAGGGCCTCTTGATCAGTTTGTGGTTTTTGGGATAGTATCCATCTTAGATTCTCTCTGCAGTTTCTTTATTAACCATAGAGTCCCCGAAGAATTATCCATCCATTTGCTCAACAGCTCAGAAAAACCACCTGGATGAGAAGTCTTTTGGAAGATATATTTGAAAGGTATTAACAGTCCCCAGTTACCTTGCGGGAAGATACAGATACAGCTACGGTTTTGAGCTCTCAGTATTCCAGACAGTGTAGATCACTGATGTGATTCTTTTGATAGTAAACTGGATAAAATGTCAGAGAAACAGCTCTTTTTTTCCTACTGTAGCAAATACTACATGTGATATATTGTTTAATACTATGTGGCATAGTTTCTGTCAGTCTATAGTATTAAAAAAAAAACAGTAAAGAATAATAAGACTGTAAAGTTTAGTACTTAAAAATATAAGAAAAGCAGATTTAAAACTGTGAAATCTTAGTACAGTCCTCTTGTCCACGTACCTTTTATGATAGTCTTTAACTGCATGATCACATACTATTTTTTCGTTGAGATGCCTGTCGCTTTCAATAAGAGTAAATCTTCACTATTTCTGTTTATCTTCCTCATTAATCATGTGGCCTTACATGTTACATTTCATTCAAAGTTTGTAATGAAAACAAAACTGGTGATTTTCTCTGGGTGTTTCTGCAGTGTAGAGTATTAGTGCTTCACAAATATGGATAATCTTATCTGTAGAATATACTAAGAGAATGAGTAGCATTTTTGTACAGATTTACGTATTTAAAACATAGCTCCAGTCATTTTCTGTTGCTGCTTTATTCAATGTTTACGCAAATCTCAGAAGAAACAAATATTGTTTTTGCTGAAATGCTGAAGAAAAGAAAATCAATATTCAGTCTAAGTCAGACATCTGGCATGAAAAATTTCAGCTGGTAGCTTGATGCCTGGCAAAGTTGTATGCAATTAAAAGTAGGGCTTTTATTGTGAGAAATTTCAGGCAACCTGAACCGAACTAGCTTTTCAACACCTGTTGTAAGAAAGCTGTCATAAAAAATATGAAATTAAGGGATTGAAAGAGAAAATAGAATGCGTTCAATTTTTTCATTCTCTTACACCATCTCTATTGCATTATTCCTGTTTTACTTGGGTGTAAATAAGAGTGAATCAGATCAAAGATATACACTGCCTTACGGTGAACTGTTATATCTGAACTCTACTGATCATATGATTAAAATGAAACAAGTAAGGAAGTTGTGTGTTATTATCATTATTTAATATTGATATTGCCAGTCGTTCCCAGAAGCCAGTCACATCAAAGCTCCATTGCAATAAGTGCTATATAAATGTATTGTAAAGTGAAGACCCTGATGCAGAAACTATGTATTTTCCTTTAGGCTTTTCTGCATTGTGGATCAGCATCACTGAACAACATGAGGACTAAGCAAAATAAAGTAACTGTAACAAAATAAAACTATAATGCAAATTAGTGATTCTCAATATAGGACATAATACAAAACAGCTATTTGGCAAGCTACTTGGAAGTAATGCTTGTAATTTTCCTTTTGATTTTTTAAAAAGATGGCAAGCTAGGACCAGCAAAGGGGATAGATAGACAAACCAAAGATCCACCTTTCTTTGTTGTGCCTTGAACTAAACAAGATCAACCAGACTGAAATGCTTATGGGATTTCTGGGGAAACCCATGCTGAAGATGGCTTGTAGTCCTGAATTTGGCTTTGAACTGAACGGGATGCAAGAAAAAAAATTATTATTTCAGATGCAAAGACTAGCAGATGAGTTTAAGCCACCTTCAGTTGTTTAAACTCTGCTACTTTGTCCTGCAGTGCCAGTCATGAGGGTTTTACATTAATCTGTCTGAATTCAAATTGTCTGTTATTTACTAGCCAATTTTCTATTGCTGCCTTGGAAGAAAAAGTCGGAACTGAGAAAGGATTACAAGAACGTTAAGTTTTCAAATTTCAGTTTAGGAAGGATTTTTTTTTTTTTGGTGATAGCATGGAGGAGATATTTACAAACACAGTTTTAGGAGAATTTAGACAAAAGTGCTTCTGTACCTTCACTGAAAAAAAACCAACAACCCAGCTTCATGCAGTTTCAATCTTTGCTCTGATAAGACTTCAATCTTTAGAGAACATCTGTGAAAAGTTTAGGTAAAGCCTCTGATGACTGGTTCTTTCTCATTATGAACTTCACATGAGCAATATACCTTTTATAGCTCCATGGATACCACCTTTTACTAAGAAATCAGAAAGGAAACTGAATTAAAAGCAAAAAAATATAATAAAAATGTTAAGCACTAAATGAAACCACACAGAAATTATATTTCGTTCACTATGATCTGAAGATACTGTACAAACTTTACTTTAAATGCTAGTATTATTATTAGGCATGGTGCTCATGTTCTTACCATAGACATGTTTAAATAAACCCTCTGATCATTTTCAGTGCATAATTTTGACCAAATAGGAAGTGGCAAAAAATTTGAAGAAAAAGCCATTGAGATTTAACCATGGGAATTGCCTTGGAAACATCTAGTGAGGGCAATGTGAAAAACTGGCCTTCCAGGCATCACTACCAGTAACTGATCCTAAACAGTATAAAATAAGTTTCGTTATGGAATTAGGTAGACCGATATATCAAAAACTGGTGCTGTTTGGACTCAGTTTCTCTTCACTCATGTCCATACATTTTGGCTAAAGAATCTAAAGAATTAATGCTTTCTTGAGGGAAGCCATGAAAATATTGATTGGATTCTGTGAGGATTTTAGGATTAGATAAATCAAAGCTTTTTTTTTTTTTTTTTTTTTTTTTTTTTTTTTTTAACAGCATTAGCTTTTTAGTATTATAGCTGAAATATCCACACAGCATAAGTCAGATGACCCTATCAGGGCAATGATTTCATCTGTTGCTATGTGCATGGTCTGTAATAATGAAAAAGTTGAAACCAGTGTCAGCCAATTTCAAAATATTGAGAGAGAAAAAACATGTATCAGCTTTAAATTAGTTTTTAATGGAACCCTTGCCAGAACAATTTACAGCTCTCCTGTATAATAGTTACAGAAATTTAATTAAAGTCTATACCTGCTTAGCTTGTTGTGAAAGTCACATAAAATGTGATTTAAACTGGCATGTTTTGTTTCACAACGGAAGTGAGGCAATGGAAGTGAGGCATATATAGATGGTCAGTCATTGGCAGGCAGTAACCCGTTAAACCATGATATCTCCATGCTTGTTCACACTTGCAAAACTTTCAGAGAAAACTTGAGACCTGTATTCTGCAGAGGTTTGAAATTTATTCTGTCATCTTTAATGTTACCCAGTATCTCTTTAAACATCCACTGGTTCACTTGCTCCACCACTCCATTCCTTCAGGAAAATTAAAGTATGATGCACTTACTTACTGATGTCTTAAAAAGCACACACAAGACAAAGTGCATGGGCAAACAGAGGAGAACCATAATAGAAATCCTTACTGTAAAAGCCACTTATACAAAAAAAGAAAAATGTGTCAGCTTCTCAGCAGCCAATGAGCTGCATACAGCCATCAGGGCACAATTCAGAGCTGTTTTCTGAATTCTGTGATCTAATTTATAAGTGATCTATGAGAAATGTAATTTGGGCTTTTAAAATTAAATCATCTGTCTAAATAAAAATGGAAAATGTATCATTTCACTACTGTTAAGCCAGAGAATTTAAAATAGTATTTGCAGCCAAAATGAAAACAAAAAATAAAATGACTGTGATTTTATCCCCTTTGAAGGCATTCTTCTCACCAACTTCAACTGATAGGAGATGATTTTATAAGCACATCTACTTCTACCAGGAATTTGTAAACAGGGTTCATAATTAGTGTGGGAAAAGAATATCATAGTAGATATATCCTTGGAGGAATGTGAAGGAAATGAGTGTGGAGGATTTTGGGTACTAATAATCTCAGACAGAGTATAGAGACAGTTTATAGAGATGCTGTTTAAATGCAGGCTCTACAGTAGTTAAATCTCATTAAACATGCCCTGAATTTATGTAAAATTGTCAAATTGGGAAACTTGCGCATTTAATGACAAGGTTCACAAAGCCAATACTTCTGGCCTGAAATACTATCTAGTTTCACAAGGACAGTCCTTTTTAGCCACAAGTTATTATTTTATGACTGCTGAGTGACCTCAGACTTCATGGGAGAAGTACATTGGTTTGTATTTCATTTGTTTACTAATGCACGTTCATAAACATTGTTGAAGAGAGTACCATAACACTTGACTGAAGTTGACTGGAGTATTTCTGCTTGTTCTAGAACAAGTTGGTTGAAATTGATGGGATAAAAAAAGCACCTCTAACTTAAAAAAAAAAAAAAAAGTCTTCCTTTTGAAATCATACAGTAATTTCAAAGGGTTTGGAGCAGAATGGGAAGACAACTGAATTAATATGATAACCTTGGCTTTTTTAAAGATACAATATAAAAATATTTGTCTCAGTTTAAGGGCTTCAGTAAAACTTAGACGCTATCTAGGCATTGTGTAGCCCTTTGTACACAGATTTATTTGACACAAAACATAGCTCGCTCTTTTGTGTTTATCACTTCGTCATTTGTTTCAGTCATTGCTGCTTACATACAATATCTTGTTTACCATATCTATGATGAAATCTATTTAAAACAAATATTATTTCTGTGTTTTGATGTCCATTGCCACTATTTAGTAACTGGGCTCTGCTTTCAGCAATTCAGGTCTCCCTATGGATAACTAATTGCTAATCAGACTAATCCTGTAGATTTCCGTGGTTCCACTACCAGGTTTACAAGCTTCTTTAAATCAGAACCTCAGTACCTACAGGTATCTTGAAACTGGTAAGTCAAAGCTAAAAAATACTTTCAGTGAAAAGTTCTTAACTGTGGACAAAAATGTCTTAGCTCCTCTTTCTTATGAGAACGCTTTAATCCAAAAAGCACTGTTTATTTCTGTGTTTCTGCGATCTAAGTCGCAGTACTTTAAGTGCAGTCAGAAAGCGTTTGGCACACAAATCTGTATTGATAAAATTCTGAATAATGTCTCGAGGTAGCTCCTATTTATCAGTAAGTGCATAATCCCAGTTCAAGGGGACTGCTCCAGTGCCTGGCAGAATTACTGTAACTTCAGTGAAATTTGGATCAGGACATAAAAAAATGGTGAATTAGAGAAATAAAATTGAGTCCCAAAGTGCCATAGATTTATTACAGGAGTCTTTTGGTCTGCAAAGCAGAGTGCAAATGACAAAAAATATTCCAGGCTGTGAGACAGGCATGCTTGATAAAAGAGCATCTGATCACAGCAAGAAGGATTTTGAAAGAAGACTTTGGTTTGGAATGGCCAATGTTGGCCAGAAAACCTTGAACCTACAGCTGCTTATCATCTGGGGTTCTTGCTACTCTTTGCAAGGCATTCTGGGTTTTCTGTGTGTCAAAAACCACACTTCATAGCCAGAACTGCTGTCAGTTGCTAATCTTGATGTACTCAAGGAAAAGAGCAGGTGACCTTTAAAAATCTATGGTTCCTGCAGACCTGGGTCATAGCAGAATAAGAAAGAGGGAAGCTTGCATAGCATTGCAAAACTTGTTTGTGGATCTGTAAGAAGCTTAAGTATCTAGTTTAAAATATGTAATCGTTACTAAAGCAATGGTGGAACTGTCAGAACAACTTTCTTTGGCAGTTTTGATTAATTCAATTTTTAATTAGAATAATTACTTCTATTGCTTTATTTATGAAAAAAAAAAAAAGAGTTCACATTTGTGAACCAATCCTTAAGGTATTAGAGCTTTGACACATTTGGGAGGCAAATGCAAATAGCATGAAAGCTGGTATTTTTCTATGATTTGTTGTTCATTGAACTTGAAACTGGGAAAAGTGATATTAAAAGTTGAAGTGAACCTGGTGACAATTCCATAGATGCATTTCACTTGGGGAATTTGCTAAAAATGTGCTTTGGAGCATGATTTTGGAAAGGGCTCATAAATTAGGTGAGGTGAAAAATTAAAAAATAAGAAAAGAAAAGGAGCTACGCTCCATTACCCAGTACTCTAGTAGATTTATTGGGAAGTCACCCTTTCAGCTAGTGTTTTTATAACTTAAACAAATTACAAGTAAACATCATATTTGTACGTGGCTTTTCATGAAAGCAGTGTTTCAAAGTGATTCATTATTTATTACGTGCTCTGTGGTATACAGGCTATCCATCCTGCAGCTGGTAGACATAATGAGAACAAGAAAAAGACCTTGTGTGCTTTAGCAGAAGATAGCAAACCTGATGTATTTTTCAAACAATATAAAAAGGAAGTTTTTTACATACAAAACTCATTAAACTTATCTCAACAAATAAGAGGCTCTTCTGAAACTCAGTAGCCCTTCCCACTTGCCCCTGACTCTGACTTAGTGCTTCAATATATGTGCTTTATGGTTATATACTGGTTTAAAATGCATTTGTATATATGTATTCAAGATGCAATCTCTCCCTCTCTGCTTACAGTAATCAAAAATGTCAGCGTATGGAAGAAAACTGAAAGGCATATATTCATCTCCATTTATGAATTTTATTGATTTTGTTAGCTTCTTTTTGTAATTTATAGGTGGGTTTTGTGCTGTAATTTCAAGACATATAAATGATCACAAGGAATTATGTTAATATTTATATGACCATATTAATTATTAATGGTATATTTAGAATATAATTAATATAAATTATTTATATATTAATATAAATTATTTAAATATATTTTAAAAATAATTTAGACATTTTAAAACCCCATTTAGACATTAATTTAGACATTTTAAAACCCCATAATTTCACTGAATTCCTAGTAAAACTATAACTCTTACTCCCCTCCCCGTTAGTTACGCCTTACGGCAGCAGCCCCAGGCAGGCGCCCGGGGGGATCAGCACCATGGACAGAAGCCGCGGTGAGGGGCGGCGCTCAGCCGGCACCTGGGAGGCCTGCCCGTGCAAGCCTCAAAAGCCTCCCACAGGACTGAGGGCCTGAAACGAATCTTAGCCTGCAGCAGAGCCCAGCGCTGGCATCGTAGATCCGCTTCACTCACCCAAATAACCCGTGTGCTGTGAGTAAGGAGGGAAAGATTACGGGGTGTGAAGGTCTCATGAGTTCCAAGACCTCAGAATATACCCTGCAATGAAAAATGAAGTAAATCATGCTTTACTGGCTGAACAAACTACTTTGACACTGTTAACTCTTTGAAGTAAGGAATGCCTTTTCCTTTGTTTTTTAGAAAATGTCTGGCACATTGCAGATACTCTGGAAATATGACAGGGAGCCGTCTTTGAAAACAATGGTCTGAGCAGGTAATATTAGTTATGACCCCTCTACTTGTTAAGTAACAACCATTAAATTATTATGCACTAGATAGCTACTAGGCAATTGAACTGTAAAGTTTCCTGAGCAACATCAGACAACATCATTAGTCAAATTAACAGACTATTTTGCTTTCTTTGTCCCTTCCTGCAGAGAACAACACTGGACGGTCTCACTGGGAGGTGGGCTAGACACCCACACAACAGAAAAGTCAAAGCATATGTGGTATGTGACACTGCATTTATTACAAAAAAGAGCAAAACCAACAAAATCCTGTCAATGACATTAATTTTTCATGATTCCGATCCAAGAATGACTTGGAAAATAATTAAAGTTTCCATTAGGTGAGTTGAATGCCTGTATCAAAACCAGGTACTGTGGTGGCAATAGTGTCTGTGGTTCATCTGTGACAATCTTAACTAAAAAAGAAGCCTTCTTACCTAACGTCAGACACCAACATCACAGACATCTTCATGTGAGCTAGTCACTCCAGGCTCCCTTTATGGTCAGTGAAGTGTGTGTTCACCTGAAGTGAAGGGTGCAGGTCACCTGAATCTTTGAAGACATCTGTGAAGGACAAGACAAACTGCACTCTGATCCTTCCAGTGCTTAAAAAGGGACAGTGGAGTAACTGCTCCAGAAGTAGACACATCCACTACAGATGCCTGTTTTTATCCAGACAGACCCCTTGAATGCTGACACTGAGCAGTATGCAAGTTACTGGGCAAGCATCCAGGATTACCAATGTCTTTGGGAGGATTAAGTTTCTAGGGGTGGGGAGGCTGCTAGGAAGCCCCACACAACCCCACAGTTTCCTGGAGGATGTGTCATCAGATGATAGATACTATCTGACTTGTTCACTCATACTGAAATACAACCTAATGACAAAAGTCCACAAACGGCTGCACATTAAACTTCTTCTATATGCATTTTATACCTCAAATATCAGC
Source organism: Nipponia nippon (assembly GCF_047370975.1). Classification (NCBI taxonomy): domain Eukaryota; kingdom Metazoa; phylum Chordata; class Aves; order Pelecaniformes; family Threskiornithidae; genus Nipponia; species Nipponia nippon. The sequence continues at coordinate 64,032,285 of NW_028262336.1, read as the reverse complement.
CTCTGACAAGAGTGTTATATATGAGACCATAACTAATTTAGCTTCACATTCTCGTCACTGTCTTGGATGCTGGTTATACTTCACTGGTTTATTTGTTTTTTCAACATCTCTCCCACTCAAAATTTCAATCAAAACAAATGAAATAACTCAAGAGACACTGAAAGCTGAAAAATACGTCTCAATTCAGCTACTGTTTTTTTTTTTTTTAGGTATCTACTATCAATACAGAAAAATAGAGTGAAAAGATAGAGATAAAATTTACATTATAGGATAGAGGTGATTAACGGAAAAGTGTTTAAAACTCCCTCTTCTGGATTCAGGGTCTGCTTTGAATGGAACCTCTTCTTCCTATTAGTCCAATGAAAATCAAATGCAGAAAAAATTAATTTGGTATTGTCCTTTTGAGTCTGCAGACAGCCTGAAGCAACAGTTCTGCTTCAGGGAATAGGAAGGATGTTCTAAACTCATCTGGTGAAGTGGGTGAATGATAAAGACTGGAGGTGAAGGCCAAAAATACGTTACCGAATTTTAGGCATCTAATAGAACTACTTGAGCCAAAAGCTGAGTTTTCCCTAGGCTGTGAATACAACCAAGGAAGACAGATGGTTTCTTCTAGAGCTGGACTGGAGCACCTACTGAGATCTCTCTGTCTCCCTCACTCTTCTGGGAAATTTTACATTATTAAGCCTTTCTGTAGGCACTTCCATTCACTGCCAGAAGTTATATGGTATGCACTCCTTTTCACCCTCCTCTCTGCCCCTCTCCATCCAAATTAGTGAATGAAAAATTATCTTAGTACATTAGGATGAGGTGCTTATCTCACAGTTCAAAGCTGTTGACTAAATTCCTTATGTGCCAGAAAGGAGGCCATGCAATTGCCATAATTTTCAGCTTTTCCTCTGGCAAGAGGGCAGTTTCTCTGATGCAGTCAATCAGCTTTTCTGATGCCATCTGCTTTTGATTATCCACCCGCTACCAAAAGCTTGCTAAGTAAACTCAATACAAACAAATTTCTTGGTGTAGAAAAGATTGAATCATGTGTTGCCATGAGTAGGTTTTGCCATGTTTGCAATAGTCAGGAACACTCCTTTATAGTGCCAGAGTGCTAGACATTTGACTCCTGTCTATGGTATGCTTAGAACTGGAAATCTGATAATGACCCATAGTACAAGATACATTGATTTTTTTTTTTTTTCAAATGGAAAAAGCCCACTGTTCCACTTGATCTCCATAAATCTCACATTTAATACTGGAAAAGTATTACTTCTTTATCATAAGGAAGTTGCTGTGGCATTTCCAGTCTGTTACCCAGAGCACTTCCACAATTCTCGCCACAGAATTTAGACCTACCTGGGGACATGAGGGATCATGGAGTTTCTTCCTCTCCTCTCCTCTCCTCTCCTCTCCTCTCCTCTCCTCTCCTCTCCTCTCCTCTCCTCTCCTCTCCTCTCCTCTCCTCTCCTCTCCTCTCCTCTCCTCTCCTCTCCTCTCCTCTCCTCTCCTCTCCTCTCCTCTCCTCTCCTCTCCTCTCCTCTCCTCTCCTCTCCTCTCCTCTCCTCTCCTCTCCTCTCCTCTCCTCTCCTCTCCTCTCCTCTCCTCTCCTCTCCTCTCCTCTCCTCTCCTCTCCTCTCCTCTCTTCTCCTCTTTATGTGATTCTCCTCCTAACAATATTATTTCCTCTCATTACAGAGCAGGGCATAGCTGTGCTGTAATAACAGCATATTAACAAAAAGCAATGGCCACATTTTGGTTCCCTGCTTCTACATTGCTTCAGGGGAAGTTGTTTGTGACAATCTTATTTTATGTCTAGACTGCATCCCACTCTTCAATAGCCAGCCCGTCCTGATGGGCCATTCCTGCTCCTGCTTTCTTCCTCACTCTATTTATTCCTAGTTCACTCTCACAAAGGCAAGAGTCACAGACCACAGAAATATTCTTATTTTATGTGCCAGGGTCTGCAACACTGGAAGCTAATTTGAGGAAGTAAAATGGTATTATACTGCCCTATACCAGTATGTAATATAGGTGACGTATTAAAAAAAAAAGTCAACTGTTTATTTATGGTTTTCCTAAATACTATCCACAGCACAATGTAGTGTTCAGCTATCACATACAATTTAGTGTCATAGATGATTTAAAGACTAACGTTATCATTTAGGGAGCTGAATACTTATTGTTTGTTTAAGCCTGTGGAACTCACTTGTGTCTCAGATGTGTCAGACTGTGAGCATGCAAGCTGCCTTGGGTCAGGGCAGATGCACAGGTGTCATTGAGGGGCACAGCGAAAAGAAGGAATCCCTCCTCAGACAGGTGCCCTTCCACTTTGGCTCTGGCTTTGTTCCCATCTGCTATTGGGCTAGACAAAAAGCAGAAATAACATGTCTGGATAGTTGGTGTGTGGTACATGCCAATCTCTTACCCATTTTCTTGGTCAATAGGAGGGGTAATCAGCAACTACTGGCCCCGGCACCCCAACCTTGAGATATGTGGAGGTGATACCAAACTATGAGTGTCCCCTGAGCAGGTATGCGGTCTGGGCTACAATCCAGCACAGACCGAGTAGCAGAGTTCAAGAAGGTCCTCACTGCAGTCTATTGCACACAATTTTGGTTATTCAGGAATAAGGTGACAATATTACTGTAAATAATATTTTAAAAAAGGTCAAAGAAGTGGTAGTTAAATTATTTAATTGTTTTTTTTCTGTAATTTTCAGTGCATTTTAATGGTTAACTACAATAAAAATACAGTTTTATCTTCCCCCCCCCCCCCCAAGAGAAATACAATCTCATCATTTCCAGATTGAAATAAAACTAAATTGCAGTAATGAATCACTAAAGTATGATCCCATAGAAACAATGATTTTTGGAAGGACTGAGCAAAATCACTGTCAGCAAGGAAATTATTTCATATGGATCTGATGCTGACTTTTCAGTTTTCTTTCCCTCCGCCATACTTTTCCCCTTTTTCATCTCTTTTGAAAGGGCTACGTGGAAAGTGTAGCTCATTGTTAAATGATCTGAGAAAACAGGCAGAAAAGAGAAAAGGGCAAGATAATTTCACTTGTATAGTTGAGCAGACAGAAAAACAATAACAAGGCAATCAATTGAGCAAACAGAGGCTGTGGCAGTAACACAAATGATTATGTACTCACCATTCTCAAAATCTGAGATGCAAACAAATTTTTAGGGGAGATATTAATCAAGACATTATTCTTATCAAATAGATTTGCTTATAGAAGGACTTTTATCCATGCCTATAAACCACTAAAATACTAAACAAAAATAGTAATCCTATTGCTCTATGCAAGATTTGTAAATCTTAGCAGAGCCCTTTTTCCCCCATTCAATCACAGTTTTAGACTAGATCTTCCACTGCTCTGAATTACCATGTTTTCATGGTACTTTGTTGATGCACATTACCTGAAGTTTGGGTTCTTCGTACACAGTTTCATGATGGTGAAGATATCAAAATAAAGTTTGGAGATGAAGCCCTATCTCTGTTCAAGGTAAGAACGCAGCCTGGGAAATGCAAACTTTCCTGCATCACCTGAAAATATCAGGAGCAAGCAGCCAGCAGTAGAAGCAAGCATATAAAGATTATAGTGTATTCTTATTCATAAAGCTATGTTTACAAGAAGGCACTCCAAAAGACCATTTAGGCTGTTTTCCATTCTGGTTTAGCCTTTAGCTTCCGAGTTGGTGGGAATGTCTCTTAACAAAAAAATCTTCAAGTGTGTTTAAGTACCTCTTAGATCTGGTTTGTTCAGAGGATGTTCAATACACAGATCTGATCAAATTTAGTAGCAGCTGATCAGCTAATTCCTTTAGTGCCACCTGAAAACTGTATTGATTAGGAAATCTTCAAAAATGCTCTTTGATATTGAATCCCTGGAATCCATACGTTTAAAAATTAATTTACTCTTTCAAGGTTTGTCTCAATTCGGGAAACCATTTTACTAGAAACTGAAGACCCACTGAAGCTAGCAAATGTTAAGATCATGTTTAAAATTAAGAACATATAGAATCATAGGAAAAAATGTGGCCAAAATTCCAAAAAATTCCATGCCTTTCTGCAAGGTAGGATAAATTATATCTAGATCTCCTCTGAAAAACATGTGGGCAATGTCTGCCCAAAGACATGCCAATGATTTGACAACATCTCCAAGCAGTCTGTTCCAGGGCTTGTCTCTATGATTAGAATCTGTTGTCTAATGTTTAACCATAATCTTCGGTTTTGTTATTTAAGCACATTGCTGCCTACCAGTAAAGAGGAGGTTCTTCCTTCCTAAGACAACTTTTCATGTACTGTAATGTGGTCATCTCATTCTTCTTTTATAATTATTTTAATTTATGCTTGTTTTCCTCATAGGTAAAGTCATATAGCCTTTGGTAATTCTCTGCTTTTCTCTCTTCGATGAGTTCTTATCCTCAAAATTTTGTGCCTAAAGCAAAATGCAGTACTTCAGTAGGGTGACTATCTGAGCTAAGTGTATCAGGTGGATTACTTGAATATCTGAGAGTCTGTAATCTTGTTTTAATATTTGTCAGCATGGTGCTTGTCCTTTTGAAGCAGTATTGAATATCTATATGACTTGCAGTTGGTTTATAATTTTAATTCTTTTTTTCTCCCCTTTTTTGCGTTTTGTGTATCTCAGTATATACAGCTAAAAATTAAAGACTGATATATTTTCTCTACTGAATTCAGTGTCAATTTTGCCATTGTTTTCAGTGGAGCCTAGAATTTATTTCAAGATAGCCCAATAGAGAAGTTAATCATAAGAACATTACCTTGAAACTTGAGAAATTTTAAGCTCTTTTCTAATTAAAATTCTTTCATAGCAACCAGAAAATACCATACATATATATTTACTGCACTTTCTGCTAAATGCTTGAGAATGATGTTTATTAGTAGCACATATATACATTTCAAAGCAAGCTACTCATTTATATTTAATAGGTAGATATTGTTATTCTAGATATATTTTCTAAGCCTTGAAAGTATTACAGATCTCAAAAGAAGTAGGAGTAGCCTCATTCCACTAGGAAAAAAAAAAATGTGAAAGGGAGATTTATAGGGCTGAGCACAAGAGCAGGAGTGTGTGCCCTTTAGACTCAAGTCTGTGATAAAAGCAGAGTTGTGAAGCACAGGAGAAGCAGTCTGCATGTTGATAACATGCATGACAAAATACAAAGAAGGCAGCTGACAAAGGTAAGCTTGTTAGAGATAGTCAGTAATGTTGTGTCAGTAACAGCAATCGCCAACTGTGTTGAAAATAGCTCTTCAGCACATAATACCAAAAGCATTTCTCAGTCAAGAAAACTAACCTGGTGATTGTGGCAGGAAGGCTCAAGTGACTGAGGATCACAAAAATATTGACAAGTTATAATTGTTCAATCACATGGAAATGTGAAAGTGGCCCATTTCTAGAGTGGACTGTCAATAAAGCATTTGCTCTAGAGCGGTTAAGATACACTCGGTGATTCTCAAATTCTTTGAGGTATCTTATTCTTCACAATGAAATATGCTTCCTTCATTTCAGTGAGACTGAGAATCAATAGGAACATGCATCAAGTTATATATCCAGGAATTGATTGTGGTAATCTGTTTAATTCAAATTTAAGAAAGCATTATAAGGAGATGCATTTTACAACAAATGGTCTGACTTCCTGGCATCTATTAGCACTTCTCAGTAAACAAGCTGTACAAATGGAAATAGCCTTATGGATATTTAAGGAGGATGCTCATATAACCTTTGAAGTAAATAGAGCAAAGTTTTCATCCAACACCTGAATGTTAGAAATGCATTGTTTAATATTTGACTCAGCTTCCTGCCCATTAGCGGAACATATAATCAACTGTTAGCATATGAGATGCCTGCTCATATGGTATGGAATTGCTTGCTTTCCATTACTGTGCTGAACCTACCACAGCTAATATGACCCATCTCCTCTGGGTAATGCCATGTTTAAGAATGTTGCGGTTTAACCCCTGCTGGCCGCTAAGCACCACACAGCCGATCACTCACTCTTCCCTGGTGGGATGGGGGAGAGAATTGGAAGGGTAAAAGTGAGAAAACTCGTGGGTTGAGACAAAGACAGTTTAATAGGTAAAGCAAAAGCTATGTGCACAAACAAAGCAAAACAAGGAATTCGTTCACTATTTCCCATTGTCAGGCAGGTGTTCAGCCATCTCCATCATGCATGATGTCACATGGTATGGAATATCCCTTTGGTTAGCTGGAGTCAGCTGTCCCAGCTGTGTCCCCTCCCAACTTCTTGTGCACTCCCAGCCTACTTGCTGGTGGGGCAGTGTGAGAAGCAGAAAAGGCCTTGACTCTGTGTAAGCACTGCTCAGCAGTAAATAAAACATCCCTGTGTTATCAAAACTTTTCTCAGCACAAATCCAAAACATAGCGCCATACAAGCTACTATGGAAAAAATTAACTCTATCCCAGTCAAAACCAGCACAAAAAGAAGGAGCTAATGAGCAATATTGCAATTTAGATTTTGGAGCAGTTTTCAGAAAAAAGAATCACAGACAGAACTGAAAGCTTGTTTTACTTTTAAAAAATTACCTTTGATTCTTGAGCTTTTTAGTATTTTCTCTCTTTTCTAAAGGCATTTTATTCTGGAAGCCTGAACATTCTCCCATTAGCAACATGTTCAGTCAGGAGCATCTGGGGAAATATATTTGTTGTATTAAAAAAACCATATAAATATTCCCACATTTGCTTTGTGGGGGATAACACATAGCAGCTGTATTGTAAAACCTCATGCTTTGCAGAACACAGTCCATCAGAAGAGACATGTGTTTTGGTTCATCTGAGAGAGAGATGGCTATAAATCACCAGGTGGTAAAAGGAATTGTCTGGGAAAGCTGTGCTCAGCAGCAGAGGGATGGAGGCGCAGAGGAGAGCTCAGTGGGAGAGCGGCTTCCCTGCCCGCCTGTCGCTCTGCCGTGCCTCCAGCACTGTCACTCCGCCGTGCCTCCAGCACTGTCACTCCTGCCTGCTGCCCCTACTGACATACGCTCCCTATTTTAATTTCCTGCCCCAGGCAGGACAGCTTCCCCCTGCCCTTGGCGCAGCTCCCACCTCCTCAAGCAGAGATGCCTTTGCCTCATTTCATCTGCCTTTGCCTCAAGCAGAAGAGCTCCCCATCCCTTTCCTACCACCGACTTCCCTGAGTGGGCTATGGAGTTACTTTATTTACTGACACCCTGTTAGAGAGCTGCCTGCCTGTTAATAGGTGTGATCTCATCAGCAGAGTACCCCGGAAAATCTTTGCTGCTTTTCTGTCAGGGATGTGCGATGCTCAGCGTAGGTGAGAATGAGTGCCTTGGTATCATAAAATGATTTCCTAATGGAGGTTCAGACCTTGGAGGTGGTGAGAAGCATAAGTGGTTAGTGTGTGATACTGGATCTGATTGTATATCATCTGCTCCATATTAATGGTGGTGGAAAGCTGCTCAGAGAGCTGTGATTAGCGCCCAGCAAGATAAATATAGGTACCTTCCAAACTCCACTGGGATAATTCGGCTGCTTTGACAATTCCCAATATCTCTGGAAAATTCAGGGTTTTTTTAGCCACATGTTGATTTCTTCAGCTTTTATTTGGCATAGAAAGGCAAAGCTGTTTTAGAATATTTATTTTTTTTTTTCCAGGTAGAAATCTTGTCTGTCTAATCAGTCAATGGCATCTAGCTTTGCAAAATGTTTCACTTGTTCATGTTTCTTACAAAAGTTTATGAACAAATACCCTGTTGTCCAGACTATTTTGTCTTATATTCATGACAAAGAGCCAAATTTTGGCCCAAGAATCCTGATGTTGTGGTGTTTTTTAAGATAGACCCTTGGGTGCTAGATGCTTTTAGAAATGCCAGTCTCCTGCAGTAACAGTATGGAGTAATAAGAATCATTTGATGTTTGCTTTGAGGTACTGAAATGTAATTAAAACAGAGGAGGGGTAAAAGGATTGTACTGATGTGATTACTTTTATGTCCGTCCATTTTATTTAAGAATATTTCTGTGTTTCAGGCATACTCTTTGGTGGTTATATTGTGGGTTGTGAAATACTGTATTTCCATACAATCTCTGAGATAATTCCATTGGATTTGCCACAAATACTTGCAGATAAGGCCCTGCATGGTGCAGCAATGAAGTACTAGATGTGCTGGAAGCAAGCAGATGCAACTGGAAATGCTATCACAGATCCTTTCATCCTGCTGCTGGCTTGCATTTTGGACCCCAAAGAAGATTTCTGTGAGTCTGACAGACTGGAGGGGCTTTTGTATGCTCTATTATTTGGAAGTGATGTTGCAATGTTGTAGGATGATGTCTGCAGAGGTCAGCTGTTGAGCCTGGTGTCAAGGTGAATCCCTTACCGAGGAACACAAGGCACCGCTGCGTCCGGCTGCATCTCAAACTCCTCCAGGAGGAGAAAAAAGAAAGTAGCAGTTTAAAGATACTGTGATTCCAGACCTTTTGCGTGAGAAGAACCACTTGAGACTAGTAAAGATTACAGCCAAGTGTATGATATCTGCCAGAGCGTGAAAAGCCTGGAATTAGTGAAGGCAATTACTCACCAAGCAGCACCCATAGCTCAGGGAAAGGAGGCTGCTCCTGCCGTGTCACACAGCCGTAGCCTCCAAGAGAGCCGGAGGGCAAACAAAACACTTGCTACTTCTCCTCGGCATTTGGTAGAAACAGGGCTTCCTTTCCCTGATGGGGTGCAAGGGGGCACGGATGGGAAGTTCACTCTTTAATTCTCTTACCACAGATCAGAGATACCCTGACATGGCTTCTATTCCCTGGCTCGTCAAGGAGAGCAAAGAGAAGAGGGGTATTGTTTTCACTCCTTCCTCAGGCCTTTAGAAGGAGCACTGTGAGAAACAGGACCAGGTTTTTAAGCCCTTTATCCCATCTGGTACTGGGATAACAAGGTCATACAGACGTGCCATATTGTATCTTTCTTGTGGGAAAAACAGAGAAGACTACTGGAAAAATCAAGATTGTGATATAAAAAGAATATAAGGTTTTTCTCCTAGGCAGCTCTTGTTGCAGTTTTACTATGGTCATTTTTAAACGGAAAGCATGCAAAAAATTGGTGGCCCCTTTTTGTAAAATGTTATGAAGCTTAGAACATGGTTAGCTTTATGGATAGTGCATGAAACCTAGTTAGTGAAGGGAAATTAATCTATACTACATTACAAGCATCTATTAATCTGCATTGGAGAGGACAGAAATGTATACTTGGCTGGACAGAAATAACAGAGGTATAACCAGTCTGGTGACTTCAACAGGTTACCCCACAAGGTCATCAGCACAATCCTTTTATTTATCCAATATTAGTCACTGGGCAAGGGCCATGGCAGCAACAGCACTGTAAAAGCACAACAAACCTGTCCACACCTGAAAGTTTACAATCCAGGGAGGTTGCCATCTCCCTCAGACCTGTATTTCCTTCACTAGTCCTCATTGTGTTAAACACGCGTCCAAGCAGCAAAACACTGACGTCTTACAGAGCCGCAGCCCAGTTATTCCCAACAGTCCTTGCAGGTTGCTGTGGCTGGGTCCAGCAGCCGGGGGGTCTGGACCTGCCTAGGTCTCCACTTCTGGGAGTGGGCGTTGGCTGTGATGGCTCCAATAGGAATGAACACTGTTTCCAAGGGATGTTTGTCTGGCACATAGAGTGAAATCTTTGGTGGTGAGGTCATTATTATGTGTGCAAACATGGCACAGAAAGCAGATCAGCCTCCTCCCAGGTCTGATCAGCAGCCGTCAATACTGCTAATGTTTCTGCGGTCGTTACATCAGTGCCCAGACTTCTTTGCTCTGCAAGAGTGCCTCGAGTGAGATTTCTAGCTTTACTCACCACAGACCCAGCCTTTCACTGCCTCTATGAATAATGGTTTTGGATGTCACCAAATACATTTTATATCCAGGTGGAAAGGCAAAAAGGACAGAACAACACTATTTACTTTGTCCCTTGCCTCCAAAACTAACCACAGAAAAAAATATTTACAGAAAATTATTTACAGAAAAACAAGCCAGTAAAGAGCAAGGGATAATCCAGGAAAACTATTGGGTGGCTGCTATGAATGAGCTGATGTTTTCAGGGTGACCACAGAATGAATCTATATCCAGAACTGGCTATTGAAGATGGGCACTTGCTTCCGGTTCAGGTGAGACTCTCATATATCCTAATCACCAAGGGTCTTGTACATGTCTCAGAAGATTTTTACGGGCATGGACACCACATCCAGGAGGGAATGGCTTTACTATTAGCTATTCCACTGCTATTGCTTATTGGCATATCCTGCCTCATTGGTAAATGTGGGGCAGCTTTATCTCACTTGCACTTTGGGATAAGCTGCCTCTCAATTATCTTGTGGTAAACACAAGCAGTTACCACAGTGGAGCTGACATGTTACAAATCAATATTTTACTTTGTGCAGTGGTATCTTATTCTTGTGCTTATAACCAAAATGATGTACTCGCCACCTGTCATGTGTGGTTCTCCCTTTCCCTTGGGAGTGACTTCAGCTTCAGCAGACACACCATTACTTTAATGACATATTTTAAGGATATATTTAGAGCAGTGGGCTCTGCTTTTTGTTTGTTTACATCGTGCATCTCCCTCCGGAGTTGACATGATTTATACATTGGCATAGAAGGGAGGGACTGGACCTGTTCTTTCTGTAGCAGAGCCAGCATCAGAGCAGCACTGGTGCTGCTACTCGTGCGAGGCTTGTTATTTGAGTAAATACAGATGTCCCATTTCTGATGCTGTCAGTTAGAAACCTTTTACAAGTTCAAGACTCACAGAAATGCCAAAAGAAAAAAATAGATGGAGGGTCAGAGCTGGCTGCATCAACAAACAGCTGGAAGCCAAGTGGGCAGGAGACCTGGCTACAGTCATGCTCAGAGACTTGTGGTCATCTGGAGTAGAGGATAGTGGAAGTTCTCTAGCTCCCCAGAATTTAATAATTTCAGATGGATGATCAAGACACAGCTCTTTTATGTCTTGAATATACTTTTTCTTTCATGGAATACATACTGTATTTCATTGAATATACAAACATAATTCTTTTCCACAAAACATACCTTTGCATTTGAGTAATATTGGTAACATGAGTTTCTTAAGACTCTCTCTTGGAATACAGTGGGAATTTAGGTCCAGCCATTAGTCAGTCAGAAAAGATGAGAGATTGGAAGTGAAAAATCTTAGCTGTAACGCCCTCCTCACCAAATGATGAACATGTAGCATTATTATTTCAGATTTTAAAGTTTAAAAAAAAGAAGTTTGGGAAATGTAAAAGGGAAGATCATCAGAGTGGTATGAAGTTAGGTGTGCTGCCTATCCTGTTTATTTTCTGAGAAAATATCAATACCTTATAGCAAGGTATAAACAATAGTCTACTGCAAAAAAACATAAAATAATTTGCAGTGATGAAGTAAAAAAAATCATAGTAAACTAAACATTTAAAAAGAAAACAAGAATTCTGATATAAAACTATATAAAGCATACTTTTCTATGGTATGTGGTTAAGTGTAGTTGTGGAGGCAATCTGAACTTTAATAACTAAAAATGAAGTGTTAGCTCATGAAGAACAATGAATAATGAATTAAAAATTCCAAAAGAGCTTAAAACTTATGTCTCTCATTCTTTACATTATCTGTTCTTTTGAGACAAGCCAGGAAATGACAGATCTGTCTTAAAGAAGAAAGGTAAACAGAAAAAGAGGAGTAAGAGTGTTAAACAGTGAAGCCCTTAGGAACGATAGAGCTTCACAGAAAGGAGTCTGGGGAGCAGTTGCAAGTACTCTTGGGGAAGGAGTGATGCTGAACTTGGAAACATGAAGCTAATCCATCTGGAGAAAAGTTAAGCTGACACACTTGTATGCAACGGATAAGAAAAACCTCGTGCAGTAATGCTAAAGCAAAGAGGCTGTACAGGTTAAGTATTTGTGATGCAATATAGCTTAAAAAAGAAAAGGCTGATAGAACACGCAGCTGGATGGAGGGGAAAGGGGGGATCTGAGGACATATATCAGGTGCTGGGAAGCAGCAGCTCTCTTCCCACGTGACTCTGTTGGCTCTAGGCCTTGTTGGTTATACACAGTTAAAATGACTCCAGAGGTAAGAGGGACTGATTTATACAAAAAGTTTAAAAAAAAAAGAAAAAAATTTCACCTTGACTGAAGAAAGGGCTTATCAGATGTAGCAAATAGCAATTAATTGACAGGTGAAAACATCAAGAGAAAGAATTTATAATTATTCTATATTAGACAATAAAATAATTTTATAGTGACACGCAGAATGAATATCCTGATAATGTGATGTGTTCAGAGGGAGAAGAGTGAGCCAATCCTTGTGTGGAACATGGAAAAGGAGAGTGAGAAAGCAAAGTAATAATAAAGGAACAATATTGAAAAAAAAGTTGTCTAAAGCTGTGCTTAAATAAGAAGCTCTGTGTGAATGCTCAGGCTTTAAAAGATAAAGCTCTAATCAGTGGCCTAGAGCTCTTTGGCCAGATACTCACTGAATCACGAAAAATTTTGGGGGGAACCCAACAGGGATGGCAGTGCAGAACCAAGTTCACTCTCCACTGGTGAAAGAAGGGACTGCAGGAGAGGCGAGGTAGGTGACGAGGGTGGCTGGCCAGGCCTTAACTTCATATATTCAAAGTGCAGAGCTGTCATCCCTCTTCTGATGTGCAATCCCACATTTCAGAAATACCGCCTCAGCCTCACCCTCTGGTTGTAACCAGCACCTCGTCTTGCAGAGCAGGAGACCCTGCACTTGCGGATGGGGATGTGATGTTTGGTGGGGACCGTGTGCTCAGAGGCCCACTTCCGAGATGCTGCTGGTCCCTGCAGCATCTCCTGATTTGACAAGCCAAACCATCCTCTGTTGTGGGACCTAAGGAGGCTCTGTCTTGCTTGTTGGAAAAGAAGATGTCTGAGAGGCACGTAACTAAGCTGGGAAAACACCGATGTGGTCAGTGTGAATCCTTTCTGGCTAATAACACAGAGCTTCATAAATGACCTCCTTACCTGCAGACAGGAGGGAAAACGAACACGCATCTGTCAAAAGAGCTTAATGGCTCGTTCTATTTTCATAGTATTTCAGAGTTTCATTTGCGGTCGGGCAATGAAACAATTTTATCTCCCTTTTTCTGAAAGGTCCAATACACCCCTTGGGGGTAGTGAGAGTGGGAGCAGAGATGAGGCGAGAGCGGGGCACTGAGCTGAGCCGGCCCCAGGGCGGCGGCCGCCTGCCGTTCGCTTTCGAGTCGATCCGTAGGAGAAAAAGAAGTAGGAGGGTTCCACCTGCCGGACAAACAATTAAACCAATTGCTCCTGAAAAAGGGACGGGGAAAGTTTCCATCTGCGATGCTGTGTTTCCACCTGTGTGAGGCAGAGAGAGACTAGCAGCACAGGTCTAACTGCTTTGCTATCCATAGCCACCAACAGTCATAGCTGGGTATAGATTACTGAAATGTCTTCTCTTGCAATGATTTTCTCTTGGGCTTAGTAGATTAGTATCAGAGGTTTCCAGGTTTCCTAATTAGCTACAGACTTAAAAGCAATCAACTCAGATCTATTTACATGCAAAAACCACTGTCCTGTCTGTTCTACTGCTGCTTGCTGAAATAAGTAACACGACTCTTCAGGAGCCCTCTCTCTTGTGACTAATAGGTGCTGAGAGTTGCAGGTCACGATGTTCATTACCTAATAGGAGGATTTTTTTTTCTTGTGAGTCAGAGCTAACCCGATGCCCCAGCATGGAAAAATGAGACACAGTGTTTGTTATTCAAGTGTCACAGAAAGCAGAAACTTGTCACTTTTAGAAGCTGAAATTTGAAACACAGATAATAAATCACCGCTTTCCTGTCTCCTTTCAAGCATTATCCAAAACACTACTACAGCTGGTTGAACTTCTTGCAGATCCCACCTGATCTGACTCAGGATCTTGTCTGTTGACACAGTTTGGAAATCCAAGGAGCACCATTTTGCCTCTTTATGATTTTTATCTCTGGTTGTGTCCTTTGTCTTTAGACATCCTGGGGCAGGTGACTCCTCATACCATGGATCTGAGCTGCTCCAAGCCCCACCTCAACACTGCCAACACGAGCTGCAGGAATTTGCCACCATGCTGGGATTCTTCGGAAAGAAAGAGAAGCTAAGTATATACATATATAAAACTCTATTTATATACATATTATGTGCACATAATATATGTAACATATAGTCTTGCAGTTAGTACATTATTTCCACTGATTTTTCACCCAGTATCTTGCCTCCTCTGGGATATTGAATTGGATGTAAGGTAGAAGATATTTGAAAATGGTGTACAGACTGCTAGAAAGTCATTGATTTCCTTTTTCTCTTTAAAATGTACAGTCTCACAGTACACCCTGCAGCAGAGCAAACCAGTAACACCAATTAATGAGCATGTTTCTAACAAATCTTGTGCATGTCAGGAATACACAAAGCCGAGAGCAACAGAAAAAAAAAAAAGAAAAAGAAAAAGAAAAAGAAAAAGAAAAAGAAAAAGAAAAAGATCACTAATGCTGGCAAAGGAGTCTTCTACTTCTATAATGCCGTAACAGTACCAGCAGAAAAAAGCAACAGAGATCTGTGGAATGCAAATCTGCAGAAGTCAAGGAGGCCTGCAGTTATAGTATGTAAACAGTATCCAGTTTTGCGGTGGAACTGATTAGTAGCACCACTTGTCCTCGAAAGAGCCAGCTAACATATTTTAAAATCAATCTGTAGCTGAATAAATGTACAATTGAAAAGGCTCATCAAATCTCCAGGCTTAAATGGAATCTTGTTACAGGTTAACCATGATGTAAAGGTAGCATTAGTCTTCCCTCATCACCCTCTTGGGATTCACTTTCTCACCTGCTATATATTAATCACACATTTGATTGAGGAGAGAGATACCACCTTGTGGAACTGGTTGAACGGTCCCTCTTGATTTTGAATTTATTGTCTTAGAAAAATACTGCACTTCTGTAGGATGGAAAGGTAAAACCTAATGCCCTCTGTGTAGGACTGTTGAAATGTGACTGATGGGTATGCTCATTAGAGTGAACAACTGGCAACTCAGTGCATGAAGGAAGGACCAGTCCAAAATAGAGATCTGGACCTCGCAGCAGCTGGGGAGTTTGCAAGTTGGCTTCTTACTTCTTACTCTGGCTCCAGCAAGAATAGTCATCAAATGCAAGAAGTCAGATTCTGCCTTTGGCTTTGCAGTAAGAAAAGAATATGGACCTGGCAATTATAATGCATGTTTTATTGGTGGAGGATGAAAAATGTCTCACGTGCTGTACTTGCTGGTCAGATATGAAGCTTGAAATTAAAGTAACCTTGGCTTTAAACCAGCAGGGCTGTGGTATTCTGTTTTAGGATGCTGCATGGCCATATACACATGCTGTCTGCATTTTAAAGGGAAGGTATATGACTCACCTAATATGAATTACTATTTTTGACATGCTGTTGCACCAGAAGATCATGTCAGGAGGATGTAAATAATTGCACTGGCTGCCGGTCTCCATACTGCTACTTTCTATAATACAAAATTAATTGAGCTGCAGCTGACAGAGAGACCTGATCCAACCATCCTCCAAGATACTCTTTAAAGTGGAGTAACCATATCCCATTTACTAATCAGATTTAATATAGGACTGGCAACAGCTGCCTAGATGCTGTCATAAGAATTTATTAATTCATTCATCTTCTTACGTTTTGTTAGGAGAACTAACCATGGAGTGATTTTTCTTTTTCAAACACCTAGAGCCTTGCAATCACCAGGAAAGGCTTAGTCACCCCTGCTTCTGTGAGCTGAAAGAGAAGAGTACAAGAAGAACTACAGAGCCAAACCCATACACAAAAGTTGTGTGTGCTGTGCAGGTTCTGTTTCCTTGGAGGAAGAGTATGGCAGTCTGCGTAATGAGGCTAAAAAAAAAAAAGTTCCTGAAGATCAGCATTAATAATAATTCCTGAAGATTAATAATAATTCCTGAAGATGCAGCAAACGGGGGCAGGAGTTGACAGCGGCTGCGGGTGCCGGGCGCCGGCGCTTCGCTAGGGGGCGGCAGAGGAGCGGCGCTGAGGGGCGCTGCCCGCCCCCGCGGCGGCCGGCGCTTGGCGAGGCAAAGTTTTGATTTCGTCTGGTTTGAGCCCCTGGAAAAGGTTTTCTTCTGCGGGAAGGCTTCTTGTTAACCGGCTTTCGAAATCCTCCCCTTCCCTTTTGCAAGGGCCCGTGTCCGGTTAGAGAGACCCAGCGGTGGCTCTTGCAGAAACGTTTGGTAGTCAAAATATACAAAATGCAGTGCCGCTACATATAGTATATGAATCCTTGTGGTGTGCTGGCAGCGTGCCAGATGCCGGGATAATTTCTTCCTTATTCCTGCTAGGGAATGGATGACTGGGCATTTGTACGGTGCTTGTGAAAGGAGAAAGTTTCTCTTCAGGCCGGGCAGGGAGCTGGCATCTGCAGTTCGCCTTTCCTTGTGTTGTTTTGCCAGTGCCATCAATCTACACCACCCTTTATACGAGTGAAAGGCAATCTGAGAACAGTAGAGTAGCTACCTTAAATCCAAATAAACCCACAATGACAGATGAAGCTCGCAGCACAAACCCCACTTGTTCCAGCCACAGGGCAACGATTGTCTCTTTAGACTGCCCTGCCCAAAGGGGTCTGGGCAAAGAAGGGCACGTGGATTTATGGAGAGGGGTCCTGGTTTCTGAATAACACCCCTGTTCGGGGAGTGAAAGCGTGGAGGAGTCCAGCACAGATGGCCGAGACAAGTGTTGATATGGAAAATCTGTTCCACCTTCCCTGGACGTGGAGGCAACACCCTGCTGGGAAGTGCTGTGGGCACCCCTGGGCAGGTCAGGGGGAAGGAGTAATAGTCCTGGGATGGTACCTGTGGAAAAGGGGTGGGAGAGGGGGGAGTGAGAGGGAGGAGGAGGAAAAAATGAGGGGGTGCATAGTGCTCTTTGGGGAAGGGGGGAAATGAGGTGACAGAACTGACCTACAAGGGAAATGAGCAATCAAGTGTGTCATTGCAGCCAGGAGCAGTGAGAGATTTCTTTTTTCTTTTTTTTTTTTTAAATTACAGAACAATCAGTATTTCATTCCATTTCGAAATGGAAAGCTGTTCCTTATTCATTAAAAATGTACGTTCCATAAAATATGGATCAGCAGCAGGCCCCTCTGGTGAACAGTGAGTTACAGTCCTCCCAATTTGAACTAAATTATTTGTGTTGGTTTTACGATCTGGAATGCAAAGTCCTGTGCTCCAGTGCTTCTTTCCAATGAGTTTAAGCAGTTTTATAATAATACTTGCAGCTTTTTAATGTCTGAACAAAGTAATATATTCAGGGGTTATGAGAGGAAAAAGGGAAAGGAGACCAGAAAAGCACCGCTTATAATGGAAAATAATAATAAAAAAGTCGTAAAGCACTCCTGTGTAGGGGAAGGGGGAGTAGGAAGCGGGATTTAGTAATGGAACCTCAAAGTATAATCTCTTCAAATTTTTACGTGCTTCATACTGAATCATTTGACTTGAATCTGAACCTACAGTTATAATTACAGGTCAACTCTGGAACATGAAGGGCCTTGTTGCCTTGCACAGATACAGACAATTTTGCCTAAGGATCCTCCTTTCAAACCCAGTCTCAGTTCAGCACAGTCTTGTACTGAAACTCAACTGATCATATATGACAGACATCATTAGTTATAGCCACAAAAGGACATCAGAAGAACATGAAGAAATGGTATGTTTTGTCACTGCACAACAGAATCAAGCCCAATCTTGCCTTGATCTCAGATTTGAACTTACACTGTTTTTCCTATAAGTTTGTTCAAAACTAAAACTGATAAAGCTCTTGGGCTGTCCTGAATTGAAAGCAACTATAACCTCTGAATCTTAAATTACAACCAGGATGCAAAACGTACATTTATTTTTCTTTCTCAATAGTTTTGTTATATAGGAGTGTGCAAAATCTCTATTTCTTCATTGTAGGAGTTCTGGGAAAGAAGTGTCACTTTTACTCTCTACCTAAAATGTGTAGTTTTTCTTTTCTTTTTCCTGCATAAATTTAAAATATGTTGAAAATAACTCCTTTTCTGATTAAGGAAGGCAAAAGCTTGAAATCCATCTGAAGGTTAAGGGCACTCTCTTCTCTGTGGAGTCACACTAAATTGAATGTTATTTATAATTTATAGGAATGCTGAGTAGGAGGAGACTCCTGCAATATATAAGCTTTCATCCATTAATTTAATGAATATAATTATTCCCTAAATCTTATACATAATTCTTGCCATGTTGAAGGAGTAGTCTGTACAGATTTTTCAGAGTATTACCACTAAACCTCCTTAAACTTCTCTCAACTTGCTTTATTTGAGATGCACTGAAAATTACCTCATTCTTCTGGGTGCTGTGTTACTTCACACTTTGTAGGTTCCTACCACAGATATTCATAAATATTGTAGTGCAAAATATATATTATACAGAATTATTCACCAACCAGATGTAAATGCATTTACTCCTAAGGCCTGAGCTGTGTCCTGCTGAGCACCCCTTCTCTAGCTTAAAATTGATGAAGTGTCTTTGAACTTTAGAGCTGGTCACCAGTGTCTGATGCAGCTCCCAGTGAAGTCAGCGTGGGTGTCTACTGATTTCAGGGAGAGCTGGTTTTGCTCTTCGAAGCAAACAATACTGCGTCTCCTACTGAAGGAGAGCACCCACTGGGCACCTGGCAGAGCTATTCCTGAGCAACGACGCCGGGCTCAGACCCATTGCCATTCTACCGCCTTGATTTGACTTTGATGTATATTTTTTCATATTGTGACACGAGGACGTAATGCAACCTGAAGAGACCGATTCTCAGCTGGTGGAAGTCAGCGTAACAGTGTTGTTTCTATTAATGAACCTGTCTCCAAAATTCAGTCAAAAGCTGACTATTTCAATAAGCACTATAATTCAAAACTTCTGGCAGATCCCTGAAGATATTAAGAACAACAAAACTTCTATTAGACTCTTCCCTTTGAATGTCACAGATACCTGAGAACAAACCTGTTTCATAATTTCGTTGTAAATTTTAAGTCCAATCATTACTATGAGCTCTCCAACACACAGTTAAGACTTTGTCTTCTAATATTTGAGCCATTGACTCTGTAATCATAGACATAATACACTTAGTATAAGCCAGTTATTATAAACAATGTCCTTTCAATAGGCAAAACCGCTAGTCCATCAACAAGATGATAATGGTTTAAACTTTGCTCCATTCACAGGAATCTAAGTTCCCTTTTCAGAATAACACCTTTTACATAGTATTCCTAATTTTTGCTGCACAGATGTCTGGTGCCGTCTCTTTGAAATGCCTCTCATTTACACATTTAATCTCCTTTTCAAGGTTTTAACACTTGGCTATGTATACATTCACAGCTGTGACAAATTTCACCTCTAAGTCTTAAAGCTTTTTTTTCCCACCAACATTTCACAGAAACCTATACAGTTGTCCTTAATTTGAAGTAGTGCAGAAGAAGCAGCTTATGAATTCTTGCTATTTCCCCGCATTTCTGCAACCCACAACAGACACCTAGGTGATTGCAGTTGGGACCTATTCCAAACGGAGGCACAAAGACAGAAATTTCAGTGGTAGCTCCCTGCCAGTGCACTGAAAGTTACTGGGGCTGAACTTGTTTGGTACTTCTGAAGGTGGGGAAGGGAATTTTCTATCATTTTTCGTACTTTTCCCACCGGGGAAAAAGAGCCGCTGCACATCAGCAGTGTGTGCAATGATCAGCTGCTGAATACGGAGTTTGGAAAGGGCAGAGCCTGTGAATCCCTTTCTTATGGTGGCTGGGGAGGTATGTAATTAGTACATCACTCTGACAGAAAATACTCCTTACTCATATGCATTTGAGAGGCAGCAAACCCACTAAAAGCGGCCACAGGCTTTTTGCTAACTCTGCTTTATGCTGCCAGACCCCTCTCCTGTCCTGCTAGGCTTGTTATCAGCTGGCTGTGGGAGTTTGCTGTCTTAACTGGAGTTTGGGACCAGGCATCCCTGGGTGTGATGTGCGGTTTAAGTGTGGGACAACAGCGAAAGACTTGAAAGTTGGGGCGCAGGTTGTAAACGGTGGGTGCACAGCTATGAACAACTCTGTGATGGACAATTACTGGCTATTGGAGAAAAGCAGCCTTGAGAGCTGAGAATAAATTGCTGTATATCAAAGTATGTAAGTACATAACAAAGAAGAGAAGCAACAACAAAGCATGGAAACACCACAGCTAATCAGCTGGGTGCCATCCCTGCCGCAGCCTGGGAAAAACACACCCTCCGGTGTCACACGGTGTTTTGCCTGGCGTGAAGGCCAAACCATCCAGAAATGCAAACATCTTGCAAAAGCTCCAGGTCCTGAATTCTGGGAGAGGAGTGGGATCACTGCCTGCTCCCATTGTATTTCACTGAACTCAGCAGGAATCACATGTACAGAGCAAACAAGTGGAGATGTTTGTGGGTCTGCCCAAATTATATATAAAGGATTAACATGAAATAATTACAGATACAGAGGTAGGCTTAGGATTTTGCTACTAAACACTGCTGCTCAAGCACTTACATGAGACTAACTGGTAGGTGGATTACAACGTATTCAAATGAAATTTACTATTTATAATACCTATATAATTGTCTTGTCAAGATTTTAATGGTAGAAAATTGAGACTGAGGTATGAGCAAACAGGAAAAAAGTGAAGTTTATGACTGAAAAGCAATTGGATAAAAAAATGGAGGAACGAATAGCTGTGATCAAAAGACCTAAACAGATCTTTTGACAGACAACTTAATCTAGTATATGCAACTATTCTACGTATGTTGACCCCTTCCAAGTTATAAACGGTTGCTAGAATGGATGTGGATATTCTATGGAGAAATTAACTGTAGGGCTTGACACCCAAGGCATGCAAAGCAGATCCAGGCTAAATTGTCTGAAGTCCAGACGGTGAAGGGTCAGGTCCCAGCACATTCCTCCTGTAGACTTGGCCCAATGCTTCACACCTTTCATTGTTTGCTGCTTGGGGAAGGAAATCAGGCTGGGATGTTTTGGGGAGAGGGATCTAGTGATCTACTTAACACCAGAACAGAGCAGCTGTGCCCTTTGGTTCAGAGCCTGCCCAGCCCAAATCTCCTAAGGGAGAGCTAGACTCACTCAGCTATATAGACAGTTACACATGCAGTTCGTTGGGGCTACTCAGTTTTTATCTTTTTAGACAATCATCTAAAAAGATGGGAACCCAGAGGAGCCAGGTCCATACAGTGGTTCAGAATTAAACCAGACTCTGGACCCATTTCCTGGACTTTCCTCATCTGCCTCCTGGTTTTGGTGAATAATTTTACCGAACTTTTGGCTTGTCCTAATGCCCACACAAACACAGCACTGACATCCTCAAGTAATTGAATCATACCTGTCTTGGCAAAGTAAAGCATCAGGACTTTTGATATAAGAAAGATAATAATAAATTGCTCCTAGTCTGAAACCTGGAACAGGCACCTGCAACAGCAGATACCCTGACAGTATGACTACCTTAAGAAGTGAAGATGCTTGGAAAAACAAAGCTGCACTAGCAAAAATGCACAGCAGCATCTTTAGCAAATAAGTATGTGCTGAAGTCAGTGGGAGCAGCAGGAGAGCAGCACCTCTAGAAAAAAAAAGAAATCGCTCCATATGTTTTGAATTGGAGGCCAGTACATAAAAGAGTGGAATGTGAATCTTCCTAATGCTTAAAGAATACAGAAAGAGTGGTGCTTACTAATTATCTTTTAAATTGGCTAATATGTCACCTGATGAGTATGTGCCTCTGCTGGGCCATCTGGGAGTTTAGTAGCTGCATGAGGCATTAGGTTACATTACAAAACACGTAGGAATTCATTATCTGGGGCAATTCTCTTTCAACCATCAAGCTATTCCCCCTACTTGGAGCCGATGAGTTTACTTTCCCATGAAACCTACTCTGTATTCTCTCCCTAAAATAAGTACTAATTAGCTAAAGATAACAGTCAAATAAACCACTTTAATTGGGAAACAGAAATTGGCAGTTAAACATAAAAGTGTGTATGTAAATATGCTGATTATCTTCAGAGTTTGATAAATCATCTGTTTTCTCTGCAGAATGCAGGTATTTCTTACCAAACCACGAGAACACTGCTATCATCTCAGTGCCTTAATTATATAAATTAAAAAGAAGTCCAAAATAATTAAATTGACACCTTTTTACCTATCTAGGAGATGCTGGTCTGTCTTTTGTCTTGGTAACACACTCCTTTAAGTACCTCTAGTTAAAAAATGAAAAACATTCTACCTTTCATTCCTTCTTCATGTTGGGAGTGAAAAGTAAAAAAAATTCATAGAGCAAATTAAGAAGTGTGAGAAACATTGACATGACTTTATTGAAAGTCTCCATTCTTAGTTTCTTGCTTTGAACTTTATATTGTACTTTATGCATTTCAAATCCTGATGCCCTAGTTTAAACAGAGCTTTGTGATCACATTAAGCTGCAAGCTGCAGAATTATTCAAACAAACAACGTCAATAATCTTGTGTCAAAAATCTTCAGGACAATGTATACATTCTTGTGCAATGTCCCAGTTCTGGGATCATTCTCTAATGGAAAAACATTTTACCAGAACATTTTCAATGACCTCTACTCTCCAATCTTACAAGGTCATTCACTGTGAAGCAGCAAGGTCATAGAGTAATTATCCTCTCTAGACACCTTGGTTTTATTAGCATGAGTGTAGTTATTACTGAGATGCTCTTCTCCGTTCTGTGACAGAATTAACATATGTAAATATGACAGTAGGTTACATCTACT
The DNA here is from genome assembly GCF_047370975.1 of Nipponia nippon. Taxonomy (NCBI): domain Eukaryota; kingdom Metazoa; phylum Chordata; class Aves; order Pelecaniformes; family Threskiornithidae; genus Nipponia; species Nipponia nippon. Next base: position 64,009,388 of record NW_028262336.1, on the reverse strand, counting down.
TGGACTGAGTTTAATATGATGCGGGGCCTGATTTTTGAGGTCCTTGAGCATGCATTAAATTTTAAATAGCACAGAATTGTCACAGCTGAACAGATGTTTTGCTCTTTGCAGGACTGATGCCATTCACAAAGCTAGTGGTACTGGATTTTTGTGAAATCAGCATGGGATCAGCACGGAGCCTCTAGGTTTCCTGATGGGGAACAAAGGTTATCTCAAACTGTATTGTTCAAAATATGAATTTTGTTTAACTGTTTATTTTGGAAGGGGAATTCATCACAGAGTAAGCATTATCTTAAACCATGCCTGTGAGCTTAGGGCCAGACGACTATCAAGGCTACTTTAATTTGAGTGAATGTCTGGCCCTGCTAAAAAGTCTGTCCCCATCTTTCTTATAAGCCCCCTTCAAGTACTGAAAGGCTGCAATAAGGTCTCCCTGCAGCCTTCTCTTCTTGAGGCTGAACAACCCATCCTGAAATGAAGTCAAGTAAAGGTGGCAGGAGGCCTGCTAAGTGAAGAAGGACATCCTGACAAAACTTAGACATAAAACCACATTGTACAAGAGGTGTAAACAGGGACAGGAAACCCGGGAGGAATATAGAGACACTGTCTGAATGGGATGGGGGCTGCCCTTGGTTACATCAGCTCTGAGCTGGCCGTGAGTCCCTGCAGCCAAACCCCCAGGAAGGGAGATGCTCCCAGGGTCCTTACAAAGGGATGGGATTTGGAAAGCCAAAGCCCATCTGGAGTTGAAACTGGCTGTGAAAGGCCACAGGAAGGGTTCCTACAGGTATATCAAGCATCAGGTTAAAGAACCTGTCCTATTCAGCCAGAGATTATTGTTTTTGCATATGCCTAATACAAGGAAATGGTCATATGCATATGAAAAAAGAAAAGAAGAAACACTTTCTTGCCCTTCCTGTTCTCTCCCATTATTCCTTTTCTTTAGCTTCTTCCCTCTTTATGCTTAACAGCCAAGGCACACACCTGATTTGGGGAAACCCAAATCTGTACTTGCTTGCTTCAGTGCAAGGAAGACAGCAGACTTTAAACTAGTCTTCCTCCTTTCTGTGAAATGTTACCTGCCGCTAGCCAGCAGAGACCATCGTGTGGCAGGGCCAGAGGGGGAAAGGGCCTTTCCTCTACTTTTGTGTCCAAATGTGAGCAGGTGGCAAGGCCTACAGAACACCAAAAATGGATTGCATTGCCCTTCAAAACCTCTTCAGATCACTGTAGACTTGGACAGCAGGACAAGTATGTGGGCTTTAACTTTTAATTAAAAATATGTAGATTAAGATGAAATCTTCTTCTCTCATTTAGCAATGTGCTTACTTCAAGCCTGTGGTGTCCTCATTAAATCCATATACAAGCTTCTATTTAAAATTCCTTAAACAGATTTTTATTTGCCTATTTCCAAAAAAATAGCAAAACCCCTGCTTGTTTAAACAAAGGGCAAGTATGGCAGCAGGAAGACAGCACAGAAACAACAGCTGGCGCGGGAGACTATGAACTTGTTAAAAATAATCATAATAGTAAAAGACATTATACCTGTACCAGCTTCCAGAGAAGCTGCAGTTCTTGGGCTACTTGCTCGTAATCGTCCCTAGAAAAATATCCATTAGAAACTGCAAAGCATCGAATATGAAATGCCTTGAGATATTTTTGCCAGAATACCAGTTGCCTAAGAGGTTAAAAATACTTGGAAAGCTACATACCCTGCAGTGTATGTTCTGTGGTGAGGAAGTACTGCTGGAATGAATGCGGCTGTATTTTCAACTGGGTAAACTGTTTTCCATAGACTTGCACCATTATCTGGGGTCTGCACTCCTGTTTCCAATTATGGCTCTTTATTTTTCTCATTCCAGTGAGGGAAATGTGTTCCCAACATCAATATCACAACCAGAGTTGACTGAAAAGTTCTAAAATCTAGGGTCAACAAAAAAAGAGAAAAAAAAAAAGAAAAAAAGAGGAATAGATTAAAAATGAATCTTCTGGTTTTGAGCCAGCTAGAGAACTGATAAAAATAATAGGGAGATAATGTTTTAACAGACAATGTTTTTCAGCTCATCCTACTCTGGACATCAGTGACTAAGTAAGGTACAACAGATATCAATTGTTCACAGTCATTAACATATTGACCCCCTTTCCCTTCTGGAGAAGGTATGAAGAAACCTGTGATTGCAGCAGCAGGGTTCTTGCAGTCTGTAGCCCCAATCAAGAGAGAGGCCAACAAGATGTTATTGCCAGTACTAACGTGCAAAATTCCTACTGGCAGAATTAATTAGATTATCAACTGATCTATCAACTCCATCTGCTACCTGTTCCTATTTCAAATCATAGCACCTCTTCACCAAGAAATCTTCAGCTTTTCTTCAGGCAAAGACACCTGCAACAAAGAAAAACTCTCCCAAATATTGGAGGGCTGGACGAGTCTGCTAACACTACTAGCACCCTCGCACAAAGTGTGGCCAGCTCACACAGCTGAAAACTCTCTCAGAGATAAAAGCCAAGCAGCAGAGTGACTCTGAATCCTAATTGCTATTGCTAGCAAAAGCTCCCCATGCAACTGTGCCAAAATACTTCATCAGCATGATGTGGCAGCTCAGGGTGAAGGGGTGCACATAATTTTCATCATTCTGTAATGGCATAAATCCTCACTGAAGAAGAGGATTTTTAGGCTCTCCTCAGCCTGTTGATGTTACAACCCCCACCCCTCATGGGTGTCCCCCGGCTCTGGAGCAGGCTGCAAGGGCACAGAGGAGCATCCCTTCTACCAGAGATGATCAGCTGGGCAGCAGGGAACACCTCCCTTTCTTGACTGAAAAACCTCATGGAGAGCTGTCTTTAATAGGTCTCAGCTTTTACTTGTGTCCAGGACCCCTTAGCATCAGGCTTCGTGTATGGGCATAGCATGGAGCCAATTAGTGTTCTCCTCAGGGCCATAGGCACAGCGTGAGCATTCACACTTACATTTTTAGAGCAGACAGCCAGAGATGATCACAAAATACCAAGCCGGCAGGGTGGACCAATGTGCACCCAGCTGGCAATGAGACATTTTGATTTCTCTTATTGTGTGGTGGGGTGTTTACTTGGTGGGGTTGTTTTTAAAGTTTGCTTTCCCCCTCCTCCCCCCACCCCCAGTTAAATGGATTTTTTCCTCATGTCTGAATTGATTTTTGGTCCCAGAAAGGTGAAGGCATCTATTAAGCAGAAGTGTGCTGGCTGCAGGGCAGTGTGTTCGGGGGAGCTGCAGGCACAGCACGGCAATTCATTGCTTTGCTTCTCTGTTGTTTTGTCATGAAAGCAAAGCCTAATTGAAGATAGTTAGTCTTTAATGAATAAAGCTCTCTGTAATTTCCAGCTGTGGCCATGTAATCAGCATTCATCTGCATGAAAAGGATTTTTTGTGCCCATATTTCATTTTAACGTGCATCTGTGCCCGTGTTTTGCCCTTCTGATCGGGTTGACAGTTCTGCCTTTCACGTCTCTCTTCCCATTTATGTTAGAAAACAGAAACAAAATCCAGAAATCCCCCAGTAGATTGAGTTATTTAGTAGTTTAATAGAGTGCTCCTCTGACCTTGATCATTTAAATTAATTAAATTCTGTTTGGTTTTGCTTACTATTTTCCAAATCACTTTGTTGTACTACATCAGATCTTTTCTATCCTGTTATTTTTGGTCACTCTCTCCACAGCACCACTGTGCCACTGCAACACACTTTTTAATTAGTTTCACCACAGTCATCAGCTTTGTGATTATCTCTGCATCTTGAACACCTGGTCTGACTTTAGAAATGACTTGCCATCTGGTCAAATACTGGGTTATTATAACAATTTAATGGCAGGATAAAATAGTGTTGGTTAAGAGACTTGATTGTTCCCTCCATTCCTTCCTCTCATGCAGTTTGGTTGCATTACTTCAAATTAAATTAAAATCCCATCATCAAGTTATCGCTCTTGGGTGGTTTTTTTTTCCCTTCATTCACAATACTCATAAACATCTCCTGGAGTTAGTTTAGTTTTAGACTCTCCAGACATTATGCTTCTAAGAACTGTGTGAATTACTGCTTTAGTTTCACTGATATGATACTTATTCTATAACTTCCATTGCATATCAATAAATGAAGCAGTAAATGGGTCTTGTCTGGCAAGTAAATGCTGAGACAACTGCAGGGGAGCCATTTGTCAGGAGCACACACAAATGGAATCTCACTAATGTGCTACAAAATGTTTTTTTTCTGTACAGTTTAATACTACTATATGCATAGTCTTGGCAGCTGATAGGCTGCACCATATATAAATAAGCTGATTCTCATGAAAAAGTCAGTGGATTGGATAATGAACTTCATGCAGTCTGGTCATTTTATGATTGGTTCATTTTATGACACTTGGGTGAATACGTTTTTTTTTGTTGCCCATTAGATATTGGCTGAGAAAAGGATTTGTGAAGCAACTTCTCAAGCTTTTTTAGTACACTACTAGCAGCTGCTTTGGAAAAGTAAATAGCTGTGGTTCATATAACTTTCCTTTACATTATGCAAAGGAAAAATGCTATCTAGATTTTTTTTACACTTAATTCCTTTCAACATTTGTAGTTTTCCAAAGTACATTGTTGTAATTATTTAGATTGCATGATGATAATTACAGTTACAAAAGCAATAATGAAGTATCTTTCCATTGGGAAACGAATGAGAAGAACCCTTTTGTCACTCTTTTTTCAGACGCTATTGGCAAGAAAAAAAGGCCTATTTAATTTTCTAGGGATTCTTTCTAGTATAAATACCAAAGAGTATTAGATTGATTTTTCATCCAGGTCCCTGGGAAACTAAATACTTTTGTCATGTAATACTTTCTCCTAGCAAACATCAAGTTTAGTCTGTAAAAGCACCAAGTCTATTAAACAAAGAAAACATTATTGGAGACGAAGAATGGAAGGGGACATGGAATAAATCTGGAAAGCCAATGATAATCAGCAGTATTGTCCATGTATCAAATAAAAATCCCCTTATTATATCCAACACATATAGGATGTGGCAGGGCAGTCTGAAACTTTATCCTCACCTACCAGAGAGGAGGATACACCTCCACACCTACCAGTACCACTGTTCACTGTGGTCACGGTCGCTGTGTCTGAATGAGGGGCTGGAGCCCAGCTTTGGCCCAGACATTGCGCTTCCTAGCGTCTCTGCAGGCTGGGCTGCTTCATCACTTCTGCTATCGCATACCCTCCGCTCTGCTGCCGTGGTGGAAGAGCTCACAGACGATCCCCTGGCGCTGCTCTCTGCTGCTTCAGCAAAACAGCCTCTGCGGTGTTGTCCATCTGGAAAATACTTCAGTTGCTGCTTGCTTCGAAAAACTACCTCTTTGCGCTACCTCTTTATTCGCAGAGGAATCCATCTGCAGAGAGTTGTTTGAACCCTGAAAGACAAGCTGCCTCCCTCCTGCCCCCATCTCACTTTGTGCTACCCGCTGTACCCTTCAGCCACAGCAATGACTGCTCATCCTAGGCACGTTTGCTGCAGGTCTTGCGCGTGCCCCTCTCCTTGTTTACTTTGTCAGGGAGCTATTTTTGTCCAAATTCTTAAAACCTAATAGCAGTTAGACCAAAATACCTCCAGACAGGAGAGATCCATATGAGACCTGGTGCATGCAACAGCTGGTGAGAGAACATCAGCCTCTCCATGAGCCTAACGCACTTTTCCCTGCTCACCCAAAGGTGACAAACTACTCACTCTCCAGAGCTTTAGGGCTTCTGTTTGTAAAAATAAAAGTCCTTGAAAACCTCAAACAACTAATTGGAAGGAAAAAAAAAAAGGCTTTCTTAGTATAAACGTACATCATCGGCATAACCTTGACTTTTCATGAGAGGAAAACTATTTTTGCGATAAATTGTATAATCAACCAAAAGCCAAACCATTCTTATTTAATCAGAATATTTAGAGAAACTGGGGGTTTAGCTAGTCACTTCATCAGGACCTTGCCACTGCTATGCACTGTAATGGGTAAATTTAGGTCTTAACTATGCAATCAGTTCCACTTGGGTAAGCTCTTACACAGAACCACACTGGTGTCTGATTGCAGAACCGGGGTCACAGCAATGCAGCTACACCGTGGCCCCAGGTTCCTCGTGGCACAGTCCTGAATGACAAATACCTAAATCTTCATCTGATAATTGATTTACATTATCTAGCAAGTCTGAGGACCAAAACCTCAAGGTTAAAACAAGATAATTGTTGTTGGCTTACATAAAGATGTGGTAGCAAGATAATTTTTTTTTAACTTACACATTCCTTTCATAAATAAAACGCTTTCTGCTGTAAAATAATAAAAGGTGGGATCCAGTCTGTCTCACTTAGGTGAGACATTTTAGATGTTGCATGAAGCAGCAGCGAGTGCTTCCCACTGTCATTGCATGTTTCCAGGTGGCATGAGGGATGTGCTGCGGTAAGGAGCAATTCTCCCTTCCACACACCTCTTGCTCCACAGTCTCCCAAGCCCAATTCTTTCTCGTCTTGTGTTTCCCCAGCGGGTGTGGTTGTGTTGGTTACACAGCAAACCAGAGCAGCCAGCCAGCTCTGGATTAAAATTCCGAGCTAAAAAGCCTGGTTATTTTCACCCAGAGCAGATCCCTATCCTGGTGCCCTCCTCATTCTTGCAGCAGGGAGGGCGAGGGTGAGGGCAGGGAGCAGGGAGGAAGGAAAGCACTGCCTTTGACCACTCAGCTGGCTGGTACTGGCTGAAGGAGCTCATGGAGATGGCAGGTGCCCTGGATGGTCTCAGCAGACACAGCCACTCCAGAGCATTCAGAAGACATTTGTTTCTCCCTCCTGGCTAAGCATGCCCCAGCTCTGTGACACTGCTTTCAGCATGGACCTCTATTGAAGTTCGATGTAGGGGCTTCTCTCAAGCATACTGTATCCCTGCCGATCCAAACTCACTAGTACAGTTTTGGTAGACATACGTAATGAAAATTGAGACTTCTAGAAATAAAAGCAAAAGCCCCACTGATTGCTACAGGGGCAGTATGTCGCTTGGGAAGAGAATGAAAATAGTATACAAGGATTGATTTAACCCAGTATGAAATAAATTCAGGTTATGAAGCAGATGATTAGAGGTGGTCTTAGTGCTGAAGAAAGTAACTGCTGGGATGAAACTTCAAGAAACTCAGGGAATAACTTATTCATAACCCTGTTGAAGTTTTAGTCCTATCAATTTGTGTGCGCATGTGAGTAATCTTATTTCCCGTACCTTTCATTTTATTTTCTAATAGCTAGACCATACTGGTCCAAACTCATAAATTTGAAGACATTAAATCTAATTTCTAAAAAATTGAAATTTTTTTGGAATATAGGGTATAGATTGAGAGATTCACAGGGTTGATCACGTTGTTTCCAGTGAAACATGAGGCATTCCTAGCAGAGGACTAGTTTAAGACCAACTAGTTTAAGACCGACTAGTTTAAGACCAAGTAGTTGATCTACAGGTTTATCAACCAAAAGAACTAAGGCAATTTGCAAAACCACAGGCAGTCCATATAAACTAGGAAAATAAGCCATATTTGAAAACAACAGCATGTAAGCTCAACTTTGTGCCTTGATATTCTTAAAGGTGTTATGGCTGATCTTGACTGAAACTAATAGGAGATACAGAAGACTGAAAAACCAGAGACCTTATTCTGTATTTCCATCCCCATAGGTGTTGTGGCTAATGTCAGCAAGGAGGACTGTCCTTACAGTGTTCCCTTTTCATTTTCTGTAATGAAAGGACAATGGGAAAGAGAGAAACAAAAATGTAGGGAAGGGAGCTGAGTCATACGGCTTAGCCTCTGGATATGATAGTGGGATAGCGGCAGGAAGAAGGGGAGGTACAGACTCTGCCCTTGGCTGCAGCAAGTTAATCCCCAGGGAAACTTGCACATGAAGTACTGAAGAGGGCATCGTGTTCATGCAGTCCCTTGCATCAGATACCTCTCTAAGTATTATGACTTCAAAGAGTAGAATCAAATTCATTTTCTTCTCTCTCCTCTGCTACTCTACTAATACACTTTTTTTTGTCATGTTGCCAATGTGATGGCAGGTTTGGCTGGGCTGCAAACAGGGGCTGTACCCAGGACCTCAAGGTGAGAGGCTGAACCAACTGAACTCAAAGAATAAATTCATTACTTCAAAGGTAGTAGCAGATTCAAAACTTCAGGTGAAGTCTAGCCACTCCTGGAAGAAAGACAGAGGGACTGTGTTAGCGTGCATTACTCCAGTGTCTCTGGAAAACAAACAAACAAACAAACAAAATCCCCCAGCTAGCATTCTTATGGACTAGTAATGACTGTGTTGTATACAGCCCTAGCTGAGCTACAGGAAAACTGTGTTAAGCTTGACGTTCTCCTGGTGCAGACTCAATAACTATAAAAATGAATACAAAGGAAGACCTCCTTGGCAATCAGATGTTTTCCTCAAACAAAGCTTTTTTTTTTTATGCAGGTACATGACTGTTACCACCACAGATTGTATTAGTGATCCATCTAGCCTGATATTATTTCTCAGAAAATGCTAAATATTTCCAATAAATGGACAAGAAATTCTTGTCAGTATTTTGTAGTAAGCTAGAATTCCCCTTGATTAGTGTTAGCCCCGTGCCTCAAAACAGGAGGATTTATAGTTCTCCAGTGAAATTTCCAACTGTTATAGCAGTGCCACCAGATAATATTGTTGCACAGCTTCTTTTATGTTCTTCTTAGTATTTTAGCAAGATTTTAATCTTTCAGAAAATGCTGAATTGTTATGAATTTTATGGTGCAATGACATGCAACAGATGAAGTTTTCTGTCTGTCCTGTTTTCTGTATCTGTATCCATAGGCAGCTCCAGACAGAACAGCTTCCTGGGGACCAGGGATTGTCGGCTATCTTGAGGGTCCTACAACAGGTTTTCCTTCCTGTGTTTTTTTTTATAGAATTCATGTATGAATACAAACAGAGCAAGATGGACTATACCTGGCACTCCATGCCACTGACTTTTCCTTCTTGCTAAATCAATGTGTTGTCCCCAAATTCTGCCATTTTGTAACTGGGTGAAGATCATGTCAGAAGTGTCTGAGAAAATGGTGTCTGAATAAGGGCAGTGTAAGTGTGAGTATCAGTATTCTTTTATGCACATCTAAGTCCAGTTGCTCAGGAATTTTGTTCATTGCCTTGAATCAACAATTAGAATAATAGCATTACTGCTAAAGTGGTGCTGGTGGAGTCTCAAATGCCACACCAGCCACCTGTGTTAGCTAGAATCATTACAAGCTTTCCCCTGCTGACTGCAGGAGTTGAAGTGCACATCCCCACCACACACTATGTCTGAGCAAGGTCTTTGTTTCCCTGTTGTTCATTCCCCTGGCCAGATGCAGTCCATCATTGCTGTGAGAAACCACCAGGCATCATTCAGTGGACTGCTGAGTAACAGGCTCTTGCTGTTGCAGTCGTCCCACCTACAGCTGGCCAGAGCCCCACCAGCTCCAGCAAACACGTTTCTGCAGAACAATGCTGTCTTTGTTGGGTGTTAAGAGCATTTGAACAGCTGCACTTCCATAAGAATATAGCCCCCAAATAAAGCTTGCCTGTATTTAGGCCCAAACAGAATCCCTCCTTCACACCCAATTTCAAGAGCTAAAGATTGAACACAGTATTTACATTTCATATACAGGCAAGACGTCTGGAACCCTTATAAAAACATCATTATATTTATATTCTGTGTAAGCAGAACCATAGGCTCATTATGTCAAAGCGATGCCAAATCAGAGACTAACACCTACACCTGATTATGAAGCAATAATATTTTTTGCTGAAAAGTATTTATGTTATATATGGTATTTCCATCATGTCTACAATAGCACCAGTGATCAATTATAAATCTTGCAAAGCTTACCTGCCTCACTCGTCAAGTGGATTATTGTGAAAAGGTCCCTAAAGACCATCAAGTGACATAAGTTATTCCATATTAAATGGAAAATTGATCTAGTGGCTAAAGAAGCTAATGTGATGTTTTCTGTACCAGGAACCTTGAATTTTCAGCTTGCAACAGTTTGAAAAGAAATCTAGTGCACTTCATAATGATACTATGGTATTCTCTAATGATTATTGTTGTAAGAAAAGCTATCAGCATTCTTTTCAACAGTTTTAATGCACTTACTTTGACTTTACTAATAAACTGCAGAACAGATAATAATTCCTAAATATTGATCCATCTGTCTTCAGTTTGCTCAAAGCATTTGAAAACGTCCTGAGAGGTTTTCTTGCTTCTGTAATCTGCTGCCATACTTAACATTTATTTTCAGTAGGCTGATGTTTTTTTCCAACACAACAGCAGAGCTCTGCATTGTGTGGAGTACCAACTCGGTGACCTTGGGAAGTGATATTGACAGTGTATCAGTGTGTTTCAGACTGGATCTCTCACTAAGTCTCTGTGACATATGGCCTGTATTCAAAACTTCAGAGCCAGTTCATTTTTTCTAGATGTTTTTGCTTCCGCTTTCAAGAATATACAGATAAGTCTGTTTTGGTAAAGGTCGGAAAAAAAATAAAGACAGTATTTCATAAGTTAATGGAAGGAGGGGCATAATGCTGGGTATTTTAGTGGTCATCCAGTGACCATCAGGGTGCAAAGAGGATATTTGAGCATCTGGCTTTTTGGCAGTGACAAAGACTGCAGCTTTTCTGTAGAGACAGTCTGTCAATGCAGCTGGCAAGAATCAAAATTTTGTTTATTAATTATGCTCAGTAACTAGCCTGTATCCTGACTGCTGTGTTCTTGATGTCTCGTAATAAAAACTTCACTTATAAAACTGATGTTATAAGCAAAACCAGTGTAGTATATAAGAATTCTCTCCAGAATGCATCAGTTATTCATTGGATCTTAGTGAAAGAACAATCATGAACTTTTAAATCTGAATATGATTTAATATTTGCAGAGCTAGTATATACACATACAGTAGAAAAGAATATCCCATAGTGAAATATGAACTAATAATTACCTTAGCAAGTTAGGGAGAACCATATATTTCACAAGAAAATCCCTCTTAGGATCCAATTAGATACCTGAAATTTCACCTGCTTAAAGATTTGCATACTTAACTCAATAGCACGGCTTCTCCTGCCTGCTCCCAAGCCGTAGCTCAAACAGCTCTGGTGCAGTGTGAAATGCTCCTTGTTGATGGGGTCAGACTAAGGTCTAAGCAGTTTAAAAAGTGCTTTAGCCTCACTCTGTCTGTGTTAAAGCATGTTATTAAAATCTGATCATACCCTCGTTAGATCTCAAATTTAATAGCCACTCTTTTCCTTGGAAGTATTTTGTAGTTTAGGCAGGGCCTAATGAAATAAAGCATGATTATCTGATCTACATTGTTGCCCTCCACCACCCTGTCTCAGATGCTGAAAAGAAGGATGACTCCCTATCTCACCTTTCACTCAGACGTGTATTGCATGCCTAGCAAGCTGCATCTCCTTATTTTACTTTGTGCAAGAACTCTCCGTTGTATCTTTTTATTTTTCATTTATTTGAAAACCACTTTGATGAGAGGAAGAATATCATATCAAAGATAAAACAAACAAGCAAACAACAGAAAGTATTACAACCCCTTTTTCAGCAAATCCACCAAGTGCCATGCTCTGTGATGTGCTCAGTGCTGAACCTGGCATTTAGATGCTGTGTTTTTGTGAATGCAGATCCCCCTTTCTTACGGAATCTGGACAGTACTGTCTTTGCCCTGTACAGTTGCTGGTATTTATTATTATACATATGCATGTGATTCAACTAAAACTGGAGAAAATGTAGCTCAGCACAGTGCTAGATAAGAAGATTAAAGAGGAGGCACACAAGTGAAAAGATGTTGGAAGACACTTGAATAAACCTTGTACATGTTTTAGCTACCCAAAGCTGGTGTCAGCCATGAAATATGCCTTCTTGATTATCCAGCACAGGATAAGCAGCTGTTTTGGTTGATAACTAGCATCCTTAATGATGCTGCAGTTACCAGAAAACTACTTTTCATACAGACTTGTGACTACTTGTTGCACACTTTTCCACTGCATCTGAGATTGTTGGTATGACAGCAGAGGTATTGCAGCAGCTTGAACCCAGGTGGGTTCCCATGAGGTTACACTCATGAGATTCCCATGGGGACCTGAGCCTCTACCAGTTCTGCTCACCACAGTGTGGCCATCTCAGCAATGCAGGGGAGTGGTCCAGTCAGGCATCTGCTGATAAACCAGACACCTTGCCTCCAAATGCATTTTGAGAAGTGGCAACTCCCTATCATCAGTTTTAGCAAGGAAGTGATTCTGATGCTAAAGGGCAAACAGTGAGAAGGCAGCTACTAGTTCATTGTTAGTTTCTTAAACACTGTTATTCTCATTTTTTATCCATTTGCTCATCAGCTGCTTTTGTGTGGGAAGCATTTCACTTCCCTGGAGCACAGCTTTTATCAGCTAAGTAGCAGAGGGCTATTACTGTTGTTTGCATGTTACCTGGGCTTGCATATCTATTTTGGAGGCCCTTTTTGCTCTTAATGTTCTCAGCTGGTGAGGGGTGAAAGTGCTTATGGGAGTCACACCATCTAGAGCTGCGCCTTGACATTCTGACTCGGAGCTCGTGCTGGTTGTAAGCCATTCAAGAAGCAGCAGAGTTCTTGTGAATCTCTGGCATGACTGAGGCAGAAACATGGTGGCACTGTCCTTGCTGTGCCACCACGAAGTTTCTACCTCCTGCTACTGTCACTGGTGACTGTGTGTCCTAGTGCAAGATGCCTTCAGTTTTTTCTAAATCTCTTCCCAGCCTTACTTGAATGGCTTGAGGATTGTTGGAGGCAGAAACTTTGCAATAATTTTTTTAAAAAATGGGGCAAGAACAGCTTCATGGAGGTATCCTTTCATCTGCAAATTGTGTTCTTTCAGTTTATTGACTGGCACTGCTATGGCAATGTCTGTCTGAAAGCATCATTTCTATAGCAGCCCGTCAAAATGGCATCTTTACCATTTTGGCCAGCAGGGCAATGTGCCAGATGGCAACATATGCTACTGTCGAGCAAAGAAAAATGGCCATTATCATCGTCTGCTACAAAACTGGAAGAAAATGGGGTCTCTTTTCTGCAAAGGCAATAAGGGCACAATAGGGAAAGCAATACTGGAGGTACAGTTCTTTGAAATATTTGTTGCTCTAGGAATTTGTAAATGAGCTCAGAAGTGATGTCATCTGATAGCTAACCAGACAGAAACTTTTCTGGTATAACAATCACCTCAGTCTTCTGTGATATCTTAGATAAACTTGTTCTCCTGGATGAGCTGGGATAATCAAACAGACAATCGTCTGTGATATTATGTAGTATTTCTGATGGACTCATGTGAAGGCTTCCCTCCTTTGGATGGCTTAGCATTAATCAGGTGGAACCAAAGCAGCAAATGGTAGACAGATTGTAGACTAACCTGATCCTGGCCACATCACAACTGATTTGATATTTGCTGGTTTTCAGTCTCAGTCTTTCAACTAATAAATGCAAATAGTCTTGTTTCTTGCCTGTAAATTGACAGTACAAGGCTATGGCTTTGGTATTAAAGTCTTTGCAGAGAGCATAGCAGACTCAATAACAGGGATTCTGTCACTGGTCATATGGAAGATTTAACACCTCCTCTACCACAGTGTAGTAAACTGAAGTTAGGTAATATAAACTTAAGAAGATTAGCACAGCCAGCTGGAAACCTAGGAAAATCCTACCTTTACCAAAAACCCAACAGCCATCCATGCATATTCAGGACTCCAGCAGTTAGTCATATAACTCTAAAGGATCTGGCAAAAATGGATGGGACCTTACAGGCAGAGCTTCTTCTCTGATTGTATTTATTTATCTATACACATATGCATGGATTAAAGTGGGAATTCAGAAGTAATAAGGCATGTTCCCTATTCTGTCTCATTTTTCTTCAGCAAAAAATGCTTGTATATCCACATTTGATGTGGCAGCAGATACATATCAGTGTATGCTGGTCCCTTTCAAGCACTGGCAAGGACGTCACAGGGAGGCCCGTGACACAGTGCACAAACATGGACAGTGGGTCTGGTCTTGCTGCATATGTGCTGCTGAGTCCTCTGCATCACACACATATCAGCTGTGACACCACACAGCAATCCTTTTGCAGCCAGAGTGGTACCTTTTGAGTGCTGCTTTGGAGCCAGGGCTAGTCCAAGACTTCAGTCCTGCAGGCTCATCCTTGAAGATGGCCCTGAACGTGTTACTGATGTCCTCTATTTGCTATTCCCCTGGAAGCAGGCCTGTTTGCACGGTGAATCATCTCAGTAAGAAGCCAGCCATCACCAGCTTCCAGCTGAGTGCTTAGAAGCTCCCTGAGCAGCAGTGCTTCTTCCTCATTCAAGGAGGAGCACTGATGTCCTCCCATAGCTACCATCCACAGAGCACAGTGTAAGGACAGAAAAACAGAGTGGAAAATTTACTTTAGAGTTAATCAAGTAGTACATAAAGTGCCTACCACGTAATGCTCATGTAGCTTATTCTCAGTTCTCCAAAAAGCGGTCCTCAGAGCAGGCACCAAGTCCATCCCACACGGCTGTTGAGTTATGCCCCTTTCTTCAGTGAAGAAACTGCGAAACCTCTGAAGCAATGTGAAGTGACTGGGGATGGCCAACCGCCTTCACTGACAGCCTCCTTTTCTGTAGGAGGGGACATGATGAGGTCCGGCAAACAAATATAGAAACTCATAGGAAAGCCTCAGATAGCCCAGAAATCACCACCCACATGTCAGTATGAAGTGTCTCTTGTGCAGTCAATTCTACTTTTGTAAAGTAGATATAGAAAGAAATTGCAAGAAGCGTAAATGAATGAGGAGGTTTAATTCAGTGGTATTTCACTCCCACTTACGAGGCATGCGGATGACTACACAGAGCTTAGTGAAAAACAGTGAATAATCAGGGAGGGTGAGACTTGGACTTCAATGTCAAGTGGAGTTGCTCATTTATTTCTCTCCGTATCAGTTTGCCCCCTGGGATATTATACGAACAGGTTAAAGATTTAGATTTCCAAAGAAGGGAATCCACACTGTGAAAATGTAGCACTTTTTGTTCTGCTGAGTGTCATTTTTGCTGGCAAGATTGCCAAGGACTGTAGCTGGTCTAGGCAAGCTTTTGCAAAAGGAAAGAATAATATTCACAGTAAGGGCTGGGAAGCCACACTTCTGTCCTCTGCAAACCAGCTGTTGCCAAAAAGCAAGTGGAAGGTTTCTAGCTCTCTTTCCATGTGAAGAAATCCATAGTAGATTATCTGATAATAGCTATTTTGATATGATAAATGCTTTCTGCCTGAAAAAGTGACACTTTTCCAAAGTGTGTACAGCCATGTATTGTCATGGTAAGCTACTTTTTCAAGTAACTGCTTCCTTTCTAAGAGGTCATTCTGTGTGATTTTAATAGATTTAGCTGAAACTATAAAAAGGCAACTGAGTTGATTTTAAATAAAGCAAATTCTGTGTTTTATGAAGTTTTATTAGTTTCTTTGAAATGCAGATTTTTATAGCTGAGCATGAAATAAAAGGCCATGGTGGCTGTACTTGAGAGATAAGTAGGAGCATTCGCATATTCATGCTTCACCTCTCTTTTTTTGGGGGTGGCTTTTGTATTTACATTACTATGGACAATGTCTAAGGGGTGAGATTTTCACCTGCATTTTTAGGCACAGTGAGAGAAGCATATTAAAACATTACTTTACTCCTGCTAATTTCTTTTTAGCTTTGCTTTTAAGGCAAACAGCCTGGAAAGTATCTCTTTTCAAAGTAGATACTTTCAAGAGAGAAAATATGAGGTTTTGCAGGACATTGCATCATTTACAACACTTTTGGCTTCCAATTTTGGAAATATCTGTACCTGAGTTCCTGTTAACTCTTTGGCTCAGCCCACTTCCTGCAAGTATTTTACACAAGAGGGCATGCTAATGTTTTAGGTAATATACATCAAATAAACATACATATATGTGTTGATAGGACCTGAGCACAAAGCATCCTTTGATGCCTGCAACTGTCGCAAATTAATTTATAATTTGCGTGCCCAATAGAATACGCATTACAGCAGTGACATTTTACACCCACTTGGTTTAAGAGTAACTGAACACACAACACTCAGTGCAATGAAGAGTGAAAGCCTTAATTTTAACTTCATTCAGAAAGGACTTCACATCCAAGCAAGCCATTTCCCGGCCTATGCAATTAATTTTGTTCTCACACATTAGCAGAACAGAGTAGCATAGGAATGCATAAGTCCAAAAATCTACTTTCCCTTGAATTTTAAACAAATACCCCTCAAGTCTTGTCTTTCAAGTTGCATTGATTATAATTACTGAGAAGATCTTAAAAGTGAAGGTGCTGGTTCTTTATTCTTACATCCAAAAGTCACACTATGTAAATGTCCACTTCCCCTTCCATTTTTTCCTGGAGAAAAAGCCTGGAAAAAAAGTTTTCTTAAATGAAGCATTATAAAATTTTACTGACCCATTTAGCAGCTTATTTTAATAGCCATATTAGCATGTTCCTAAATGGAAGTCCATGAAAGCAGGAGCTGTAAACTTTATGCCTTCCATTCAGCTGCTCTCCCTTTTTCTTCCATTAAAACTGCATTTACAGAAAGGCTCAAGCAATACCACACAAAACTTTTTAACTAGGTTCTGGCACAATAGCCTCCTGAAAACATATCTGGTCCTAATTTTTAATAATGCCCCAGAAATCCACCTTGTATCCATGACACTGTTTTATAACCTATATATCTAAGGATCCCAAACCAGATCCACTTACTGCTCCAAGCACAAACTGTTAGTTAATTTCTTGGGGCAGAGAGATAGTCTATAAGGCAGAGGATATATCTAAATAACTGAAGGAAGCCAATATAGTTTTGCTCTTGGGCTTATACAAGGTATGGCTTTCTGGCAACAGAAGTAGGCAAGGCTCTAGCCTCCTCCACTCTCCCTCCCCATGTCTACCTAATAACCTCCCATGCCAAGACACTGCTTGGGCCATGAGGTGCTGGTTTGGTCATGTGGCTCTGTGACAACTCCACTCACGCTGTACAAGAATTTTGCCTCACTTGTGCTTAAGGGATGTCAGAGACCTAGCAGCAACCCTTATAGCAAAAAGTTTTATTCCAGTAAAATCTTTGTTGTAAGAGCTTATTTCTTTTATACTTCATCATAGCTTTACAGTAAAGGAAAAGGTATTTTAAACAACATTAAAAACAAAATAAAACCAAACCAGCAAACACACACAACCACTCTGCCTCTTTTGCAACCAGAAATGAGAAAGCTGCACATTAGCTGGGAATTTGCTGCCGTTTCTTACCTACAAGTGAGCATTGAAATAGGACGTAACTTGTGTAAATACTGAGATGGACTTACACAGTATGAAAGTGTAACTTTTCTTCCATAAAATAATCTGATATGCACCTATAAAACAATGAATATTGGCATCAGGCATATAAGATACTTTTCTGAGGTTAGGCTCAGGAGCATGGCAAACTATGACTGAATCCCAGTGAGTCCAAATGTACTTTTCAAATTGTCTGGGACAGGGACAAAAAGATTTGGCTGCTCACAGAAAAAGCCATTGTGGCAGGGAAGATGTGAAACAATGTGACTTACTACAAGGCTCTCTGGGGAGGAAGAAAGTTCATTAAAAGTTTAAGGGTGGATAAGTGAGACAGGCAAGAGGATGTGTAAATATGAGATAGGTGTGAATGTTCCTCTAAAGAATGAATTTTTGGGAAGGGAGCAAGCTGGAACACCCGCTATCTTTTCAAAACATAATTTCAAGACCTATAAACAAAATAACCTGTTTAAGTCTTTTTTGTCATTCAGCTCTCAAGAGAAGATCAGAAGTCTCATATCTGAACACTTATTTCAGATAGCTGAAACAGTAAAATTTAATGAAAATGCATTATTAAAAATGCATCACATGGCAAACTATCAAATTAAGAATGTATTGTATTTATTTCACTTATAGCATACTTAGACTAAACTATCTAACAGCAGCTTCATGTGAGATAAGCATATTTTAGGAGCCTGAAGTTTTATTTGTAATGACTAGCATGCAGAATGGTTCTCCTCTAATGAAAACAGGAAATATGATGAGCGTGAACGAGTACATTGCTACGAGTCTGGGAATAAAAAAAACACTTTGCTTTTGTTGAAATGTATGTCTAATAGGTTCAAATAATGACTATGTAATTTTTCCAGTATCACATATGCTTAAGTACTCCCCTTTCTCTTTTTTTCACCATTTATACACAAAGTGCTGCCAGTATCTATTCTTACGTCTCATGTCTGTGAAACAACTCTCCCCCCTCTCCCAAGCAGACTCCTTGTTACTGTTAACCTGAAGCTTTAACTGACAGCTCCCTGCTATTCAGTATCTGAATATTCTGAAAGACCAATATTCTGCCAGTTTCAGAAATGACTTGCTCAAATGCCTGACATTTCATATGCCGCTTGACCAAAGCCACATTAGCAGAAATGTCTGGCTGTATGTAGCTATGAACAATCATTAGGTTGACTGAGAAAACGATCAGCTCATTTTGCCATGGGAAAAATGTATTTGACCATTTCCTCCCGTTGGACCCAGCTTTGTTCCCTGATGAAAAAGTCACCCAAACTTTGTGTGAACATTGGCATGTTCCATCCTCAATGAGTCTGAAACAAGTTGGACGGGTCAATGAGTCAAGTACAGCATGCTTGGTCCACGTGCATCTCAAAACACCAAAATCCAGAGCTGTATCAAATCATGTGGAAAAATATGTGCTAGAAAAGCCCAAGATTAGGAAAGCAGTGACGCAACATTCTGTAACTGAAGTTCAATACCAGACATGCTGAACTGAAGCAACACAGTATTATGAAATTCACCCTAAATCTGTATGCATATGAGAAGGTAATAGCTTTTTATCATGGTGCTGTGGAACAGTATGATGGAATTATTTGAAGTAAATACTCTAGGTTCCAGTGAAGATGCTGTGTAGTGACCTCTGTAATAACTTATGTCACTATGGATTGTTAAATATAATAATTAAAGATGCAACTTTACTGCATAATATCCCTCTCCATAACTTACGGGAGCAATGACTCTCCCTCATTGCAATAAAGCATAATACCATTACATTTGTGCTTCACATTAGGGCATATTAGACAGGACAATAGGATGGATCCATTCACTCCCAGAGTTTGTTGTGCTCAGTTGGTACAGAGTTACACGAGTGCATATTGTTACACTGGTGGAAATGCGAAGAAGGTGCCTCATGGGGGCAGGGAGCAGGAGAAGAGAAGGTAACCCTTTTGGGGATGCAAAAGATTCCAGCAGACTCCATGCTATTTTTCGCCTTTTTGAAGGGTCAAATTCACAGCACTGAAGTTTGCTGTAGTGCCGGATTCCCAGGTCCTGTGGCAACCCACCTCACTGGAGGCAGCAGAGGAGCATTGCTTGCTTTCAAACATAAATGTATTGCATGTGTCATTCCAGCTGAAGGAAAGAGTAATAGCTGATAAAAAAGCCATTCCAATCCTTCACAAGGCATGAGTGTGCAGAGCCCACGGCAACCTGCAGTGTCTTCAGGTAGCCGTTGGGAAGCACAGCAACATCTGAAACTTGCCAAGATTAGTCAGTCATTATTTCTAGCTAAACTTTGACATGATCGGAGCCTGCAGAGCTGCTATTCAATGAATTACTGCTAATGGCATTTATTACCAACATTAACAGTAATTTACCCACTGTTCATCGGAGCAGCCGGTTACAGTACTTCTCAATCATTCTGAGTCCTCACTTTGGCAGTTGACTAAAATATTTTATGCTACCATTAGTCACAAAGCCTCAGCAAACAGCCAGTAAATTTAGACAGAGTCTGGGATCCTGAAAAGTTACACCCTGCTTGTGTCTAATTTATCGTCGCTGTTTATGTTTGTGCCAAGACTTGGGCTTTCCCACTGATCAAGATTTGAAATACATAGTCATAAAATGTTCTCTAGGTGTGGGCCATTGGACTAGTAGTAGAAAATCATGTTCTGCTTAGTGGAGACGTTAGAGGTACATTCATTACAGGAGAAAGTATATCTTCCTATCTACAAGGCTGGTACATTGCTTGGGTCATTTAACTCATTACCTATAGGACTTACCGAAATTACCATTTGTCTCTGTGTTCACTGAACTGCAGGACATTTGCATGTACGGTGGTGTGGGAGGCATGTTCAGGACATTTGAACAGGCTGCCATTGAGAGAGGTGTCTGATTCCGCCCTCTCCAGTGGAAGATCCAGTCCTCTACCTTGAACAGAAATAGTAAAAACGTCCTTCTGTGTCTCAAACTGTAATATCAGTGATAATCAGTCTACCCTGAAAAACAGGAGAGCAGGGAGGGTAGCACTGAAAAGCAAAATAATTTCAAGTTAGAACCTCTTTATATTGTCAGAAAGAGTGGCCTAGCTAGTGATGCATTTGTATTGGGGATGCCCAAAGGGAGGGACAAAAAGGACAAGGGTGCATTTGTTAACACACCAACAAATTCGCTATTAATTCATGCCAGAAGTGGAGTCTGTGCTCCCTCCACAAAGTTCTTGTAACAAAAAGCGTTTTAGAACTTAAATGTTTTCTGGAAATCATTTTAAGATGGCCACTCTGCTTAATGAGCATGAAGTTCAGTTCTGCATCAGATTACTAAAGCATACCATTACCCCCAAAAGGGCTTAAAATTCCTGCAGTTTCGTATCAGTCATTTTGCCATGAGCACTGCAATTCCCATAACATGATCCAGGTCTTGGAAATAAGGGTAGGAACAGTTAAAGTATCAACATTAGCTTGTCTGACATAGGCTACACTGATAAAATATTTATTTCCAGATGTTTGGCTTCAGAGCATGATTCAAATTGACGTATTGCAAAGATTTATCTTTATCCAGCCTATATGATACAACCTGGTCAGACACAACAAAAATTGAAAGATTTCTTTTAAAATAAAATTAAAGATTGTTGAAGCCTACAAGTGGCAGTCTGTCCAAATTTGGCAATGATTCAACAAAGCCCTGGTTGGACTCGACCAGAAGCATGCCAGCTGCCTTGCAGCTCACCGGTCGGGTTTCTTGTGCCTCAGAGGTGGGGTGGGCGCCTGGACATCAGGCAGCCCTAGAGGCTGGTGCCCACGGCCTGGGGAGAATTCAGAGGAGGCCAGCCAAGTGAAGTGTGGTTCCCACAGCTACATGGGGAACAGTAATTTCTTCTCCCAGGTATTTTTTTTTTTTTTTTTGCTTTAAACAGCGAAGTTTTTTGTTCAAATTGGAATCAAAACAAAACATGTATTTCCTCTGAAAGATGGAGTTATTCTCTGCCTGACTCTAAACATATAAATTCCTGGTTTGTCTCTAGGCAGCTAAGAATTAGTGTTTCAACAGCTGTGATGGTCTGAGGATACATGTGAGTGCAGGTTTGTAGGGAGATACAATAGCTTTGATTAGATCAGCGAACCAGGCTGGGCAACACAAACGCATTTCGGGCACACAGTCCCTTTCACAGATATGAAACACAAGTCTGTCTGAGACACTGCCTAATAAACTACTTATAGTTGCTTGTCTAAAAAAAAAAGCTGTTTCCTTACAGCCCTGCGTGCTTGCATTAAATATTTGTGGGTGTCTTTGGTAAGAAAAATCACTCTTGCCCGTATCTGGGATCGGATCCTCGATAATTTCCCAATGAGGTAAAGATAGGGAGTGCTCTGTTCTGAATTTAGATGCTCTGGTATTGAAGTATATCCTTTCAAGCACTTAAATACAAGTTTAAGGGACTGACAGTGGCACTGGATGTCCCACTTCAGGTTTACAGAAGTATTACACAGAGCTGGCTTGGTTCTGGCATATTCTTTAATGCCATGCTGCATGCCAGAAAGGCCTCTTGGCTTACCCCTGTTAGTGTCTGTCCCCTCTCCTGACCCCATGAGGCCCCATTGTGTCCTGGCTTACAGTTTGGGGGGTACATGACCCACTGGGTAGGCTGGGAAATGCGCTGGGGAGGTGAGATGTCTGGTTGAGGTGTCCCGCTACCGTGGTTTGTAGATTCGTGCAAACCCCCAGGGAAGGAATGTTTTGCTGTCAGCCAAAATCACTCTTAATTCAAGCCAAGTTAAGGTAAAATGGCAGGGGAGAGAGTGGAAAGAATGGATTTACTTAAACAAAATTGACAACACAGCTGCCAATGTTTATAAAAGACATGGGTCAAGAAATGAAAGAAAAGAACATGCTTACTCTATTTAATTTAATCCAAGGGGTTTCTCTCACCCCTCTGCTGGCTGATTTGCTGTAGACATTCCTAAGGCTACCTGCTCAGAGATTTTGTCTCTCTGCATTTTTTCTGTCTCAGGTTGCATTCACCACAGAGAAAAGTACTTCCTGATAGGGCATATTTGCTTTCATAGGTAATGCTCCTTGCAGATTCCACTGATTTAATCGTCATCTTCTCCAGAATGCATCTCCTTCTTTCTTTTGCAAAAGATATAGCCTTGCTGCTCCCTTCTTAATTAAAATAAACAATGTTACAGTCACTCTGCTAAACCAACTGTCATCTTCTTTCCTTGATTGTAATTAACTATTGGGTGACAGTGTTGTCAATGTTACTAATGACCAAATCAGAAGTTTCAGATGAAATTTCGAAGGACCTACCAGAGTTAGATAAATAGCCGGAATAGTGACAAATGCAAGCTGCAGCAGAAGGTAACTAACTCATATTGAAAGGAAATATTAGCATTTCTCATCAAGTGTTTTTTTTTAATTTGCCATTGAAATAGAGAGGAAAAAGTATGTCTTTAAATATCAGGAAAACATCAGCCCCATGCAGAGAGGCAATATAAAACCAGATAATTAGAAGATATTGCATATATCAGGGTTTGAAAACAGTCTGTGAGTCAGTGCTGTCTCCATATTTTACAGCTTATGCAGCTTTGGTCACCCCTGTCACTAAAAGGTAAAACCATGGTCCAGATGGAGTAATGAAGTGATTGCTGATGTGGAAGCTTTCTATGTGATGTTAGGATGACAGCTAAAAAAAAAATTCTAAACCGAGGAATATTTTAACAGATACTTCTTATGTAAACTTTTTTTCTGGCTAGCTACTGTTATGACTAGTCTAGAGAGGAAATGTATAAGGTGATATTAAACTGTCATCTAAAATAAATGGGAAGATACAGATTGGATGCAGGAGCTGAAAAGAAAAAAAAAGAATCAATTAGAAAAGGAAACATTTACAAACTAACACTTAAAACCAGAATGCATAATTCAGTTTTGTAACCCCATGACAGATATCACTCAAGAAAAACACTTTGCAGAAGGCTAAAAAAGATTAGACACAGATAGGTAAGCAAGATGAATATCACTGAGTTACACTTGTTAAGATCAAATTTATAAGGAAACCAAGCCATATGTAGGCAAAGAGCTCCCTGAAGTGAAGAAGAAACTTCCCCTTAGTCATATCACAGTGCAATAGTTCATTACATATGGCTTTCACCTTGGCTTAAAGCCTTTGCCCTCAACTGTTGGCAGGCACAAAATATTGATCTGGAATGGTTGGTTGCTGAGGGCAGGATGGAGGTGACCTGTTCACATAGCTTTCTCGCCCTTTTCCTTGCATGTACGTTTTTCATCTTTTACTCCTCCCACAGTTTTCATTTTATGTCCCCACTTTTGTTTTTTCTGTTTTCTATTTCTCCTTCTACAGCACTTGCCCCTTCAAACTGTTTCTCCCATTCTCTCTCCAGGCGGTTTGCGGTTTGACGTCTCCCAGCAATTATTGTCCCTGCATCCTTCTCATGCTGTATATTTGTCTTACTCAACACAGAGGAGTTTATTTTCCTTTTTTTTTTTTTTTTTTTTGTTGCCACATTTCAGGTACATGCAAGAACAACCTAGTAATGTGTCCAAGCAAACATATTGTGGCTAGATGTCAGGAACACCCCGAAGCAATGAACCTAGACTTCCTCTCACCATTGGACTTCTGCTCTTACGGAAACTTAGTGCATTATGACTCTTCCATTTTCAGTTCATGTGGATCAAATGGATCATCACACAGCAGCATCCCCAAAGAAAATGAGCTAAAACTCCTCAGATGATCACTTCATTCCCTGTTTCCTAGTGCTGAATGGATGACTCAGCTGATGGTGACAAACTCTTTTGTCTTTTTGTGGGCTGTCACTTACTGGTCCAATAGTGTTTCAGAAATATGTAGCCTTTCTCAAACAGCAGTTCCCTTAATGTTAATTTCCTTTCCTTAAAATTCAGCTTGAAAGCAAAATCATGATTTTATTGTCATTTCCTCCCCAAAGGCAAAGCCTATGAAGATCCTCTAGAAGAGGAGACTGCTGAGACAGTAATCTTCTCACTTATTGATGCCTTAGTTCATGTCATGACTGTAGAAACTTGCAGCACATGGGAGACGTGGGTATTAGAGATGAGAAACCTTGCACTGATGCATTATCAATTCTCTTTCATGTAGTGTGTGTGAATACAGTGGCTGTGTGTCTGTCAGAGGGACAGACTCCAACCATTGGACTAATGGAGCTGTATAGCTCTGTCCATGAAGATTTATCTTCACCCCCAGTGTCGTGGAGAGATTGGTCCTGATTCCTGGCTGCAGCCGAGATGTGCTGGGAGCGGTGGGCACTGCTGGCTGACTGGCTCCACTGCCATCCTTCTGCATGGAGAGTGTAA
This sequence comes from Nipponia nippon, assembly GCF_047370975.1. Lineage (NCBI taxonomy): Eukaryota > Metazoa > Chordata > Aves > Pelecaniformes > Threskiornithidae > Nipponia > Nipponia nippon. The sequence goes on along the minus strand of NW_028262336.1, from coordinate 63,984,645 downwards.
TGGGTCAGAGTGCACCACTGCTCGAGTGCTGTCCCCAAACAATTTCTTTCACATGCTGGTTTGAGCACAACTGACAGGTATGAATGTGGCTGGCATAATAAGAGGGTTTTAAAAGACCGCCAGAAATGCAGAGTGAATGACTTAAGGGAATGGAGAAACCTTATTAGAGAAATTAACCAGTAAACATTCTTTTGATATCATTGGGGATGGGTTTGCCCACTGGCTGTTTTTTGTTAGTTGTTTTGTTTTTTTTTTTCAATTGAAAACAAGTGGAAGGAAAGCAAAGATACAAACAAAATAAATTCCCTCTGACTTCAAAGTAGAAATATTTCTCCTTTGGAAATTCATGCAATTCCCAGATAGTTTTAAAGTATAGTAATGCAGAGATGCATGGATAGCATTGTACACAGCATATTCCACACTATGCATGGCAGAAAACACTCCTAAACAACAACTAGACAGAGGCATGCTGCCACTTTAATGTTTTGTTTCAATGAGCCAATTTGCAAGAAGTGGGTTTCTTCATCCAAAAAGTCTGAGACCTCAAATTATCTACATAGATTCACTTTGTCCAGACTTGACAGGTTTTAAAGACTAAATTAAATCTAGGCAGTTTCCAGACAGATAAGAAAGTAGATTCCTCACCCATAGAAGTTACAATCAGAGGGTGGACAGATGGACAAAAACCTAGGGAGGGGAAGCTAGGAGACATATAGCTTAGCACAATTTCAAAAGGTGAATTAAGGAGTTGCTTTTAACCCAATAATTTCCCAAACATCTAAGAGTGACTTTCTTTGTTCTGGCAGCTTTTTTTGCCTGCTTTTCCTCTCCTCTTTTCCTTGATTTTTTTTCTGCATCTGTTTCCTTTTCTTTATCTGGTGCATAGCTAATCCAGTGTGTGTACAAGTGTAGGTGCTTAAGGCAATTGCTCAGCCTTGAAAGGAATTCCTGCCTGCAATCAGTGACTGCCTAAGAAGGATTTTGCTCCTGCCCAATAATTGTTCTTCACCTATGACCCCTTTTTGGTAAACTCATAGCTGTCTCATTATTACTCAAAAAAAAGGTGCTTGGAATAAGAATGTGTTCCATTAAGCAGGCAAGTCTAAGCGAGTGTCTAACACCAGTGCCCATGAAGTTCATCAGAGGAATGCTGATTGATTTTCTTTAAATAGACCAGACGAAGGGTAGAGCATTAGGCTTGTCTAAACAATATGCAAGTCAGCGTGGGGCTATGTTTTCAAGGAGAGCAAAAATGGATTTGTTCCAACAGCATAATATAGCACTGAGAATAGCCGAAGTGCAGGAATTTAGGCTCCAACTTTTAAAGTCGTATTTTCTATTGTTTTAAAGAGGCAATATTCCTATTCTTTATGAGCAGATACTCATACTTTTAAAATCATGGCATTAGCACCTAAGTACAGTTTATCTTTCAGAGCTTCTGCTTTGTTGGTGTACCTAAGGGTTTAAAAGTAGCCGCCAAATGTTTACTCATAAAGGAGTGTAAAGGGGAGCTGAACTGAGTGAAAGTTAGTTTGGTCCCTAGAACTAGAGCCTTAATGTATTTTAGTGCTCAAGGATGCATTAAACACCTAGCACAATTTTCAGGAAGCTGAAAAGTGTCTTAGGCAGCAGACTTTGAGTGCTTGTCTCCTAAAGGAAGGCACAGCCCAGAACCCCTGTGCTCCAGAAAGTCCTCCCCCCACCCCCCAAGCAATTTTACATCAGAACAGCATCCAGCAAAATGGAATTTCCTATTGCATGGGAAGAGATCCATAATTTGTCTCAGTACATCAAAATGTACCCTGTCAAAACAATCCTAACCATAACTGACAAGATTCCCCAATCTGCTTGGGTTTTCCATCTGTCTGGCTGCAGAGCTACTAAGAAGCTCAGCATCTGGAAGCCTTTACCTGCCTTGATTTACTTCCCAGGTTGCTGGGGGCTTTGAAGTTGCCAGGCTTCCTGCTGCAGAGTTGGGCCCCAACTCTCAGGACTCTCTGGCAGAGAACCAGGAAAATTCCCTATCCATTGACAAGAAAATTAAGATTTTCTTTTTCTTATTTGACCTGCCCCAACAGGGCAGAAAATGTGAACGGTCAGCTCTGGGGAAAGGGCAAGAACCACTCTGATCAGAATGTATGTTTGTTCAAGGATATCTGCTGGAGACAGGAGTTGTGCTTTTAACAGTAACACTGGTTCTCACATTTGGGTTACTGTTCAGGACAGGTAGCGCCAGTAAATCTTGAAAACATGTTTTCATTGGCAGGAAGGTAAAGGCCTTAAGCTACATTCCCCTCTCCTCCACCAGCACCCAAACACTGCTGCCAGCTGCCATTCCTGTCAATAGAGAAAACCCAATCCAAGGCTGCACAGATAAATCACAAATAAATAATAGTGAGCCCCAGGTCTCATTTTATTGCAATGGAGAAGCACACTCAGTTTATTCTGGGGCTTTTGGGGACAAATTGGCTTACATATATTTTCAATCAGTTATTCTGTGCTGTGCTTGGCATAACTCACAGAACTAATATTTCATGAGCAGAGGTAAGAACTATTGCCCTCCTTCAGCTTTCTACCTGCCTTATTAACATGGACTACACTTGGAATTGCATCAATTGTAAATATAGGGTTAGATCCTCCACCGATACAAATTGTCTCAGCTTTCTTGAGCTGCCTGGAGGTAAGTCAATGTGTCTGCGCTTCAGCAGGCACCCCACAGCGAGTACCCAGCGGCACAGAGAGCAGGGAGTCCCCTTCCAGTCACAGAGAAAGAAAGGAAGGGCAGCTCCAGCCTAATAGCAGCCTTAGCACCTTTATTTACTGCACAGCCTGACAGCAGGATGCTGTGAGGGAAGCCCTGATTGAGGGTTTCCATCTGATCTGCAGCCCCTTGCAGGACAGGAGTGGTAAGAATGGAGCAGCAGCCACATAACTGATACCTCTGGGGAACTCCTTGCTCTCTAACTGCAGGGTATTTGTGGATTCCCACTGACACTGCGCAGCCCCTTGTGGTGTTGCTGCACGTATGTGTTGTGACTCTTTGCTTAGAGACAGTTTTTAAGTGTGGTGATGAGAAGTTCTTCAGGCAGCTGTTTAACCCAGGCCAGAGATGTGCCTGTTATCTTATCACTTGGTATTATTCAAGTCAGCCACATGCCTCATTCTTGGCACAGACTGAACACCTCATGGAAGTCTAAGGAATAAAAGATATGGGCTCAGTGTGCACTGTAGACTTTCAAATGCATGCTGACTCATTTCGAGTAAATCACCTTCCATGCTATGACAGAAGCTAATTTAGAGTCTGTATCAGTAGATTACATGCATTATCATTTCATTGTAAAGATGAGGTGTAGATCAGAAACAGGTGCTAAATGGAGGATGAAGTTTTAAACAAAGCCTGATTTTCAGAATGAGGATCATCTCTGGCTCTTCAGCTGGTTTCCAGAATACGTATGACTTTTGGAAAATGTGTTCTGGTTGCACAAATACTCCAAAACAGGACTACTTTGGTTATCTAGCTAGTACAGCCCATGCATATGAATTGCCTCTGACACTGAGTGTATTTTCAGCTGTTTAATCAGCTCATGATTCCAGCAGCTCTTTTGAGAAGACACAGTAGCATCTCTCATATATATCCCGTCAGTGCTCTGAAAGTCTCAAAGACTGAGTTGCAGAGAGAAGAAGAGATGTGTGTTAAAAGGAGCTTTACAAATAATTTATGACAAATCCAAACCAGCATCGCTCAGATTTTGTCCTCAAACAGGACACAAACATCAGTTGTGGGGGGAGTCCCAAAGCTGGTTTGCTTGGGTGTCATCATCACAGCAGGGGAATGGCATTGCACCGTCCCAGCACAGGGCTGGAGCTGTCCCTCCACAGGGGGCTCTGATGGAGGGGTGCCTCCAGCTCTGCTTGCCCCCAGGAAGAGCTCACAAGCCAGAATTTTGGGTGACACCCGCTCTGGAGTAGCTTGCCAACTGCCAGGGTGATCTGCCACATTTAGGAAAGTCTATTGATTCTCCCGTGGGTGGTGTGTAAGTCCTAAAGGTGGTAATTTGCTCAGTGTTTGTAGTTCCAACAAGTATAAAATGAAAAGTACACAGCTGGAGGATCCTTTTCCATCTTTTACACTTGACAAATTCACTATTCTATATTTCCCTTATCACTGTCAGTAGCATTAAAATTGAAAATAATACGGAGTGGTCCGAAGGTGCAGAAAAAGACACGTTTAGATACTGTCTTGATTTCATCTGGAACAGAGTTAATTTTCTTCCTAGTAGCTGATATAGTGCTGTGTTTTGGATTTAGGATGAGAATAATGTTGATAACACACTGATGTTTTAGTTGTTGCTAAGTAGTGCTTACACTAAGTCAAGGACTTTTCAGCTTCTCATGCTCTGCTGACTGAGAAGGCTGGAGATGCACAAGAAGCTGGGAGGGGGCACAGCCAGGACAGCTGACCCAAACTAGCCAAAGGGCTAGTCCATACCATATGATGTCATGCTCAGTATATAAACTAGGGGAAACCTGGCTGGGGGGCTGCTGCTCAGGGAGTGGCTGGGCATCAGTTAGCAGGTGGTGAGCAACTGCATTGTTCATCACTTGCTTTGTATATCCTTTTATTGTTACTGTTACTGTTACTATTACTATTATTTTATTTTATTTTACTTCAATGATTAAACTGTTTTATCTCAACCCATGAGTTTTCTCACTTTTACCCTTTCAATTCTCTCCCTCATCCCACCGGGGCGGGGGAGTGAGCGAGCAGCTGTGTGGTGCTTATTTGCCAGCTGCGGTTAAACCATGACAGATACCCACAGAAGGGGGTAGAAATTATTATAAAGAATGAGATTTTCCTACCTTTGGATTTTATCTCTTCTGAAATGGAATACTACAAGGACAGAGTTCAGTCTATAGTATCACACAATTTAGGAAAATCTCTACAGGCATTTTTTCTTTTCTTCTTTTTTTAGAAGTATTTTTTTTTTTCACTGAGATTTCACCTTTGTTCCTGTGTTTTCATGCACTGGTTTATTATCTGTCACTAGCTGCTCAAGAAAAAACATGGATTCCTTGATTCAGGACTTCACAGGTACACGAGGAAGAAATGTGCCTTAAGGCTCTTTTGTCTTTCCACATAATTTATTTGTAGTTCTAAAGCCTATCATCAGCCAGATCAACAGTTTCACTGGTACTGCACTGATTACTACTGCCCAAAGATCCTGTTCTACATAGCTGTGTTATTTGTGATTTGGGATATTCAAGAATGAATTAAAGAATTAAAGACTGCAATCCTGTTTTGTTAGTTTTAGAATTGTTTGCCAGGCTTTTAGGTTTTTTTGGTGTTTTTTTGGTTTTTTTTTTTTTTTTTTCCCCTGAGAGTAGTGATTTTTACTTTCACATGCAAGGAATGAATTCAGGTTGAATAAATCAAACCCCAAAATAATCTTCATAAATTCTCTAAGGTTTACAAATTATGCCCTTTTGTATTTAGGAATCATAACAAGAAAAGTAATGAAGCAGAAGACACTGGCAAAGCTCTGAGCTCAATGAAGACTCTGTGGGAGAAGCTGGATAGATGAGATCATTCAAAATTTGGAGAAATGACATCTTAGAATACTACCCATCTGTCGACAAAAGGTCATTCTTAAAAACTCAGTCATCTCTTAGCTCACATAACAAGAACACACATTTCAGATACTTGTTTCTGAGCCTCTGTCTTCTTTCACAGCGTTCACAGGTTTCACTGAAAAGTCTCAGGATCTACCAAAATATGTTCCAGTATTTTTCACTTACCTGTCAGATTTGGAGGCTCTTTGGGCTGGGACATTTTATAACTGAAGCTCAGTTCTAAGAAGATATCAAATAAAAAAAGAAATTTAAAGCAAATCATCCTCTCAAGCTTCTCAAAGTTTTCAGGCATAAGTCTGCTTTAATTTCTTGGATCTTCTCAGTTCCTCTGGCATAATTTCTCTAGTACTGAAAAGGCCAGGACAGCAACTACATGCAAAACCCGTAACTACAGAAAGCAGCATGCTGTTAGAGAGTCAGTGAAGAGTACACATCTGCCTAGAGTCACAATACCTGCAACTGACTGACGAAGCAGTGACTCCCATTACCTCCTAAGAAGCTACATTTATGAGTTTCACTCTGGCTTTATGTCTGTGAAGCATACCATGGAGCTCTGCTCCTTCAGCAGGGTTTTTCCAGAGTCTCAGTGTGAGAAAAATTTAAGACTTTCAGTGAAACATCAATGTTTCATGTTTTTCACATCGCATCTCCTCTTCATCCTATTAGAGGTCCTAGAGGACTTTAAGGATTCTGTATTTTAGTCCAGAGTTTCCCAGAGTCTGGTAGCTGTTATAAGTTGAATGTCTGTCATCTGTCTACTCGACATCTGTATTCTGGATATGACCACAGCATGGAGTCCAGCTGGAGCTATGGTGCACATGTACTGTGCTCTGCAGACACAAAGTCCAGGACTTCTGGGAAAGTAGCTGTACTATACAGTCATTCCCCTCAAAGGCAGCAGATTTGGACAGATTAGGAGAGAATTAATGAGTATGGGCTGTGCGCACGCTGCCTCTAACATGTTTTGAAAGCATCCACAGGGTAGCTGGATGGGGAGTTGACAATGGGTCTGGTGATTCCCCAAGAGCTGCGTTGACTGGTCATGATCTGTATGTGCAAGGATTTCTTCCTAAGTAAATGCTAGTTGCTCTTTCAGAAGACCAAGTTTCTGGACCTTCCTCTCAGGCACAGGGTGCTTGCAAACAGGCTGAAGTGTGATGGTGGAGGCAGATACATGGCTTTTATGGGAGTCCAAGTGGCAGAAGTGATGCAGAAACGCAGTGCGCCTGGTGTACCTTGAAAGGTAGCCAGCCTTAGCAAGGTTTTTATCGGAAAATATAGGGTATGTCACATCGGTTATTGAAAGATATAAAGTCAATAAGATAAATATCCAAAATGACTGTAAGCATTATATATTTTGTGGAAGAATCCTTTTTTGGCATGAGCCCTGTCAAAACTGTCTGCTCCTGCCCAAGTGCTGAATAGATGTTCTGGCAGAAGTATCCCCAAAATGTGCACACTCTCTAATGCATATGGTTACATGATTTTAATCCAAACCTATAAATACTGAAAGCGTTGGCAATAAACCTTCCTTGACTTTAGAAAATAAGAAGATTTGTTTTTAAATCCAGCATTAGAAATGTGCAGCATCCATGACAGTGCAAAAAATGGCTGGATTTGGGGTGTAAGTGTTTGCCACTGTAATTCAAATATATAATACCTCAGGCTTATTATCATTCCTTTGAGGGCATCAGGGACAGCAATGACCAGAATCTCAGGGCCAGACCCAGCTCTATGGGAAACCAGAAAAACACAACTGCTAGGAAAACTGATGTGTGAAGGAACAAATGTAAAGACACTGGAAAACAATTTCACCAAATGTGCTACTATCCAATAAACTGAAAGTGTGTAGAAGTGTTTAGTGTTGTGTTGCTGCATACATATGAAATCTGAATTTATCAGCTTATTTTGTCAGCTTATATAAGCTTTTCTAATGAGCAAAAGGAAAAAAAAAAACACAAAACACTCTATATGCAATCCTTTTTTATAATGCTATTTGACATTCTACTACTGTTTGGTCTAGATCTGTACAAATTTATCTAATCTGTGTGGGTTTCATGAGTGCTGTTAACTAAATGTTGCTGGAATCAGCGTTATGATACAGGCAGTGAGTTGGACCACCACAAATAAAAAGAAGAAAATCTGAGGCAATAAATAATTTTGTGTTGCCATTCATTGTGCTAGATTCTCTTTAAGACTTCTTCTTGGAAAAGTAATCTAAATTGTTCTATCCTAAAGCAGAGTATTAGGATATTTATTTGCATTAGGGAGCTGAAGGTATGTGAACTGGTAATAGATGAGGAAAAGTGCTAGACAGAGTAAACTGTCAAATGTAGAGACATTTGATCAATTTAAGAAAAAGTCAGAAGGAGTACAAAAGACCTAGACCAGGTCCTCAGTATGGTATTTAAGCTTCTTTCCTAGTGGATTTGCTGAAATTCAGGCTGCTCTTGACTCCAGGTTATGTTATGTTTTCCTTCTTACATGTAGCATGCACAATTTTCCTGTCTCCAGAGGACAAGTGATCTGTCAGTTAGCAGAGGGTATGACCTCTGCTTGCACAGCAATATTTTAGCAGAGGTTAGAGCAGCTGGAATAAAACAAAGGATCTGGAAGAAATTTTTATGCTAAAAAAAAATCTCCATGGCTTTTTATTCTGAAGTTTACATATTTATGCCCTCAATGGGGTGTTTTTAGGGAATGTACTGATAGAATCTGCAAATTTTTTCGCTATGTATTGTGGTTTCAGTGGCAAGCCGGCCAGCCAAGTAGTCTTACCTGGGGAAACAGCATGCTGCAGTTTCACCTGCTGCAGTAACCTCCCAAAAAGCCAGTCCAGAATGGTACAAAAATACCCAAATCACTTTTCAGTCAAGACTTACTGTCTTTGCTTTGTGCCTTGCTGCACATTGAACACCATACTGGGTGTGGATCCTGTAGATCTAGCAGTTCCTTGCTAAGGAAGGACAAGCAAAGATGAAGAAAGTTTCTAAACATTGAAGGAGCATACTTCTGGGACAGGTTTCCAATTAGAAGAGAAGGGGGCCAAAATCTAAAATGGCTTCATGATAAAACTTGATAGCTTGCTGATAGTATTTCTATGACAAGGTGAGAGTAATCCTGGAGCCTATAATTCAAGCCTGTGATTAAGGTTTCCAATGCTGACTTGGTAGATGCAAGTGAGGGTTGAAGAGACTTGGTCATATGTTCTTGTTCCACATATTTTAGTGCTTTTAACTGATACTGTATTTTAGGGTTCTTGACCACCTGCAGGGGACAGGAAGAAGGTTTTTTTTTTTTACTGAAGATACATAACTTGGCTTTGAGGATGAGTGGGGAGGAATATGGTGTTTTACTTCCTTTGGAGGACTGAAAACCAGCCACAGCTAGCAAAGGGACATTTCATGGGCATCTGCTCTTAGTGACAATAAACTGCTTTATGGCCAGTGGTGTGTCTTGCTTATGCATTCAGGGTTAAACCAATTGTGTGAACGGACACAGGAATGACTTTTTTTCCCCATTATACTGTCAGGGATCTTTGATTTGTATTTTTTGACTTCTGCAATGTGGTGCATGGTCCACTTCCTAGGATTAGCTGGTCATTTTCACTCCAGAAATGTCTCTATATTTCTCAATTGTAAGTCCTCTCTTCTTGCAGGCAGTTATTTTCTGAAGTTCCAGTCATTGTACTAAAGGGCCGAAGACTGTTATATGGGGTCAGTGAGGGTTTGATGTCTTTTGGTTTGGGGACACCTGGATCATGTTGATCCAGGTGGTCCCTTACTGTCATATGACACAGCGAAGCAAACGTAGCAAACAGAATTAGACCCAACATTGGTGAAACATTTTGAGAATCATCCACAAGAAATTAAAAGGTGATGAACTTAAAAGGGTTCCCACTTTTGGATGCTTCTCACCTCAACAGGGCTTCAGAAGCTATATTTAACCAGATACACATCTTTGTTTAAAATACAGACTTTACTACTGTCAGCTATGATTTTCTGTCTTGGTTGATCACCTGAAGTCCTTAATTCAAAAGCCTGAACTAAAAAAACAATTGATCTACCATTTTCTCAGTAGGGTTATTGCAGCAATGCTTTATAGTCTGGACTGGTCTCCTGCTCATTTTTGGAAGGACTGTCATATGTTTGTTTAGACTAACAATATAAGGTCAGAGAGATTACTTGTGTTCAAACTAGACACATTGCTGGATTCAGGTTTCCTGCACTAAATAATTTGAGATTTGCTTATCTGACAGACAGCCAACTTTGCTCTATAGTGATATTTAGGCTGTTGGTCTCCTGGTTTAAAAAAGAGGGAGCTGGTTTCAGGACAATGCTTGTGAAAACCCTGGCTCTGAACTCACTTTCAGCTTTAGTCCAAAAAAAGCAGGTTTTTAGACCTTAAAGCCATATTGAAAAGTGGATCTTTATTTCTACTCAGAGGAGTCTGAAAAGTCACAAAACATTAGCAGAAGATATTTTCATCCAAATGATTTGAAGTTCAGAACTGGGCCTGGTTGGATTAATCTTTTTTTGTTTCTATTAACTGTCAAGTTTACATATTTTCTATATAGACATTGTAGACATATAAAATATAAATATATGTATAAATATACACAATGTATGTACACAAATATGATCCACCTATTTAATGTAACAGGCTTTATAGTACTTCTAAATAGGCCTAAAGAAACAATTAGGGAAAGCATGGTTCAAAATTGCCTGAAATGTTGAATTGATGAGTCAAGCATCATGTTTACCTCTTCATTAATGCCAAATACTGAGGATAATACAGAATAAAGTTAGCCAGTCAGGCTGCACATATAAATAATGCCTCCTGATTCACCAAGACTGCTGAAAATAGCAGTCATCACTGATGAACCCATCCAATAAACATATGCACATTTTCTTCCTGACTAGTTTTAAGTGATGAACAATAGTTTTACCCCTGCCCCTCCTGCCAAAGCACTGATTCTATTTCTCAGTTTTAAAGAGCACTCCTACACACAAAAGAACCCCATAGTTCGAATGAAGAGACTTCAGTACCTTCTGATGAAAATATTCAACACCCAATTCCCCAGTGCTTTGGTAGACAAATCTGCATGTGTTCAACCAGAGCTCTGGATGGAGAATCACTACAGGACATGGACCTGAGAACATGTGAAATATATATGGATGATTACTCAGATTCCCTCTTGTAAGGGCAGAGGTGTGTACTTGGAGAAAGACCAGAAAAGGGTAGAAGACAGGTTAATTTATAATAGCTCTAGCCAGCATGTACTCTAGCTAGAGATGCATGGAGGCCAGATACATTAGTTACGCACCTTTTCCATGGTCACAGCCTCTGTCTGGAGTGTAAAGAAGGACATTAAAGCAGCTCTCTGGTGGTTCTGCACCTGCTGGGAATTTGTCTGTACGGGTGGAATCCCAGGGGTCTTGTTAAGGCAGCTTTTAATTTGCTTCACGGTTTTGGGAGAGGCTCAAAACCTGTGCTTCTGACCTCTGGCTTTAAGAAACATAAAATTTATTATCCCTCAGCTGGGGTTTGGCCAATGTTTGTCTTCTGGATTAATACTTTTTAGTATTCACCCCCTAAAGCAAATGTTTTACTTCCTTGAGCAAGGCAAATAAATGTGCACCAAGAAAAACTCCATGTGACCCTTTCTTCAATTTGTGTAGCAAAAGAAGTCTATATGAGAACTTCAGCTTTAATGTACGCTCATAAAATCTTTCATTTATTATTTATATAATTATTTGCAGAGTGCTGTTGCCATGGCAACTTTTACACACAGTGAGATAAATTCTTACATAGACAGTAGTCATGACTCCAAACACTATCACGTGAAGATAAGTCTGCATGGACATTTCAGTGTTTGCCAAGTTTTTCTAAAGTAGTTATTGACATTAAAAGAACTTCCTTCTGCTAAATTAGAGAAGAGAGCCTGTTTTTAGGATAATTTCCTTAAGAAACAAGGCTTAGGCAATCATTTTCTCCATCCATCTGTCTGCTTATCACCTCCTAATATCTTTCAAATCTGCTGGCATAATTTCAATTACCTTTCACTAAGATGTCTCAAAGATAGTTAAATCTGACATACTTCATGGAAAGTGGTTGTATGAAGGAGCGAGAGTCCTAAAATAATGTGTCGCAGAGAGAAATGTTCCACCATGATCTTGAAAGTGGTGAGCTCCTTTTGTGCTGTTCTCCAGACAGCATCAAACTTGTCATGACACATGCTATTTCTTTTATAGCTAGAGGGGAAACAAGGCAGAAAAGATGGATCTATGGGAGGGTGGAGGGATGAGGAGTTCTGGTAGAGGCTGGAGATGTTGCAGGCAGGATGTGGGGAATGTCCTTGTAGTGATGGGGTTGTGGGCTTGCAGGACATGAGTTAATATGAAATGAGGGCTTCATTGATTCTACCATTCAAGGACAACAGTTTCCAAATTCTGCAGCCTACAGCAACCTCCAGTTTGAGGACCTAGGGCTTTGCAATGGCTGAGGCAGTCTAGGCTGTGTGACTCCTGCAGTCTCGCTCTTTGGAACAGAGAGTTCCAAGCATAATGAGTTACACAAACTACATGTGCAGGGGTTAGTCACCCTGCACATCAGACAGTCCAGGCAGCCAGCTGGCACCACAACCTGGTGCTTTGGTAACCATGATGCAAGGCAGACTTTGTCCTGGGACAACCTAGGCTGAAATGGATTTTGACCCATGGACTGAAGGTGATGGAGCTCTTCTAAGTTTCACAGCTTCTTTCCACTCAACAGTGACATCAAAAGCCACTGGAATCTCACCAGGCTTCTCAGCAGCTATCAGGTTATGGGGATCATGTTTCATATTTGGAAATACAATATGACTTTGTTTGGAAATGCAATATCATGACATATATACATATGTTTGTTAGGCAATTTCTGTTGACTGAGAAATTTAATGTATGTGTATGCATGCATGCATAACATTAGTTGCTCCAAAGTGGCAGGATGGAGGGAAAGAGACACATTTTTTGAATGCTTAAATCTGGCCAAGTCCAATCACAACATTCCAAAGCAAATGAAAAATAAGGTCAATATTTTGCACCATAGTGTCTAAAAGTATTCTGTGTTTTCTGTATATGTACACTTAACTGACTTCTTTACTGAAGACTTTGATCTCCCTTTTATCAATGACATAGGTTCAGCATCTTTAAAAGTCATTCCAGCTTTAGATGCCTGAATATAAGAGTTCAATGCCTGTGCTCAAACATTTTATTTTAACTTGAATATTGTTCACTACAGAACAGGTCAAAAGCATTAGAGTAAATCAGAGGACTGGCAAATGTGGTAGGTTGACCCTGGCTGGATGCCAGGTGCCCACTAAACCCACTCTATCACTCCCCCTCCTCAGCCGGACAGGGGAGAGAAAATATAATGAAAGGCTCGTGGATCGAGATAAGGGCAGGGAGAGATCATTCACCGATTACTGTCATGGGCAAAACAGACTTGACTTGGGGAAAAATTAAATTAATTTATTACCAATCAAATCAGAGTAGTGTAATGAGAAAATAAAAAAACAAATCTTAAAACAAGGAGTCACATGGTGAGCATAAGGGGTAATAGTTACAAGTTACTCCCAGGGAGATTCCGATTGGACACGAGAGGTAAATTTTTCACAATGAGAACAGTCAATCCTTGGAATAATCTCCCCAGGGAAGTGGTTGACTCCGCTACGCTGGACACGTTTAAGACTCAGCTGGACATGGTGCTGTGCCATCTTGTCTAGATTGTGCTAGAAAGGTTGGAGCCGATGATCCTCGACGTCCCTTCCAACCTGGTATTCTATGATTCTATGAAACACTCTTCCCCTGCTCCAACGTGGGGTCCCTCCCAGGGGAGAGAGTTCTCTATGAACTTCTCCAGTGTGGGTCCTTCCCACGGGCTGCAGTTCTGCACGAACGGCTCCAGTGTGGGTCCCTTCCATGGGGTGCAGTCCTTCAGGAACAGACTGCTCCAGTGTGGGTCCCCCATGGGGTCGAAAGCCCTGCCAGCAAACCTGCTCCAGCGTGGGTTCCTGTCTCCATGGGTCCACAGGTCCTGCCAGGAGCCTGCTCCAGCGCGGGCTTCTCATAGGGTCACAGCCTCCTTCGGGCACCCACCTGCTCTGGTGTGGGGTCCTCCAGGGGCTGCAGGTGGAGATCTGCTCCACCGTGGACCTCCATGGGCTGCAGGGGGACAGCCTGCCTCACCATGGTCTTCACCACGGGCTGCAGGGGAATCTCTGCTCCGGCAGCTGGAGCAGCTCCTCCTCCTCCTTCTTCACCGACCTTGGTGTCTGCAGGGTTGTTCCTCTCACATATTCTCACTCCTCTCTCCGGCTGCAATTGCACAGGTTGGTTTCTTTTTTTCCCCTTCTTAAATATGTTGTCCCAGAGGTGCTACCACCATCACTGATGGGCTTGGCCTTGGCCAGCAGTGAGTCCGTCTTGGAGCCAGCTGGCATTGGCTCTATCGGACACAGGGGAAGCTTCTAGCAGCTTCTCACAGAAGCCACCCCTGTAGCCTTCCTGCTACCAAAACCTTGCCACACAAACCCAATACAGCAAATTACTGTAGAACAATGTTTTTCTTTTGGGACAGAAGATTTAATATGGTTGTTTTTTTAATTATCTAAGAAACATGAAGTCATTCTTTTTACTCTGAATCTAAAAATAACTATTCATACTGCTTATGAAGAGGTTACAAAGAGATAAAATACTAATAAAAAGAATAAAGTATTTTAATATTTTCAAGGAAAATGGTTCTCAGAAGCTCTGCTACAGATTGTGTAGGAAGTGCTTTGTGCTATCAGAAGACATGGTAAAAGGCAAGCCCTACCTTAGTGAGTGAATTCAGTGATCGTTTTTTTCTGAATGTGTGGATTAGACCAAGATAGGTAAAAGAGCTGTAGAGAAATAAGCCCAAAGTCACACATCAGATGATGATGGAGAAGGGCAGGATTTTTTGCATCTTAAGCTATCCTCTCTACTCCTTAAATTCTGCCTTAAAGCACGTCACATTCATGCTTTAACACTCTTTCTCTTCTACTCTAAAGGAAGCTTGGCAGTCAAGGATGAGGGATGCATGCACTGCATGATTTTTTCAGTAAAATTAAAGTCCAGAAATTCTCAAAATTCAAATGGAATTAAATAAAACATTTTCCAAGTGTACAAAGAAAACCAAACAGCCAAACAACAGTGTGAGAGATTTGCAGGCAATGCAGAAATAACCAATGAAACCAGCCAGTCAAGGCTGCCAAGAAGCCAGATGCTGTGAGAGGAAGAGCATTTTTCATAGCTTTCAGTCAGTGCCATGTGATTTCCAGCTGAGGAAAGAAAAAAGACACTCTGATGCTATTTATTTGTGACACTGATGCTATTTATTTGCGATTTCCTAATAATTTTCTTTAAAGTTCAATAGGAATTTAAGAATCATTAAAAACCTTTCTGATATCTGGGTCTGATTTTGGTGGCCTCATCCTAATCCTCCTTCATTTGTGTTACCCGATCACCATAAATATGATCATAATTCATGAACTAGGCACTCTTTGATCAAGAGAGAGCGAGGACTGAAACAGAAAGGGTTTTGGAAATCAGGTTGTTAGGCACTTAAGCAAGCTTTCCCTATAGCTTTTCCACAACTTGCTGGCACTATGCCTGGCTTGAGCTAGTATTGATAATACTTCATTTTCATAAGCACCACCTTCACTTACAATTTTGTCCAAAATAAAACAATGCACTCAATCAGTAAGTGGAACCTATCTTATCTGTGGATATTTTCATTCCTCTCTATATGCAGTTCAAGAGCTTTCAGGAACGGGCAAATAGAATTAATATTTTGGCATGAGATTTGTGCAAAATGTTTGCAACCATATACAAGAACAGGTGATTTTAATCTGTTTTTTTGAAATAGCCATAATTATAATCAAGGTATCTTTGGTTTTATGTATCTGCATTGCTTGTGCCACTGAGAAAGTCACAGAACAGAAAAAAAAAGAGGAAAGAAATTGGAACTACTTGCCTATTCTCACAAACATGACACCTCATTAAATCTGATTGCCACGTAAGGGGCCTGCCTCCTTAGAAATATTTCTGAGGGTAATCCTGGGGATTCTAGGGCAGAGAACACCACATTGATAGAAAGTCAGTCTACTGAAAAGCAGCACTGCTTCAGGAAAGGGAAACAGTCTTCTAGATCAGTGGTCTTTCTGAAAGTGTCACCAAATAAGGCAACAAAGCTTGGCATATTTCCTGGACACTTTGGGCTAAGGCATCAATTTCCTTTTTTTTCTCTGCACACGACTTTTTGTATAAACTTTGGAAAGTTCCCAAGAGGATTTGGATTTAGACCTGTCTTTCCCAAATGGAAATAGATTCTCCTACCTGCAACACTCGTGTTAGTGTAATGAGGGCTACTTTTACTGCTAGTAGGCTTTTAGGAATTAGTCACCGAACAAACTACCTGTAACCCTCAATTAATTTCAGCACTCCTGTATTCAGAATGAGAAAAATCTTGTTATAGAGATGGCGAATGCTGAAGGAAGCAGGGAGCATGCCTACTGAGCCAGAGACAGTGAAGCAAAATAATAAAGAAATATATTCCCCCTAATCTTAGTGGAGATGGATATGCACTACCACAATTAAACACACAACGTTACTGGTAGCTAAGGAAAAGGTGGTGTGGGAAAAAAAAGGAAAAGTATGCTGCAAAAGAACAACATAAACTTCTTACATACATTTTCTGAAGAAGAAAAGAATATTCCTACCTGGCAGTTCAAGGGCACTTCTCAGGAGCCTTTCAGCTGAAAGAATGACAGTCTTGCTCTGCTATTTGACTTTTCTACCTCAAACTGCAGCAAAGAAGTGCATCTCCTTTCAAAGGAAAGCATCTTCCTTCAAAGATGACGAATGTGGAGGTAAGAGTTAGTCAGGGCCCTATTCCAAGAGAAAGGAGTGCAGAAAATGGTGGAAATCAGTTAATTTGTATTAGCTAGCTAAACTTAGTGATGGAAAACAGAAAGACATATCCCTTCACCTGAACCTCACAGTCATGGAAATAACAAGTGTAGGGAAATGACTTTTGTTTTCTTTTTCATCTTTCCACCACCCACAGCATCCCCAGCAGCAGAAAGCTTTCACTTCTCTCTCCCAGAGAAACCCAAAGGCAACACACGCCCCAGATTCATCACATTGGCATGCCAATGCAAAATGGTAATCTCAGTTGCTATGTTGTATCAGTTAAAACAATGGACCAGCTGATCTGTCAGGTAACAAATTTGGAAAGCTCTTCTCCCTGAAGAGCGCAAAGTCACGATGGTGTTTTCTGCCCTTTTATATACCTGTTGCTGTAGCTATGCACCTTTCCCTTGGGAACAGCAGGAGAAACCAAGCTACTCAAGCTGTTCTTGAACTGCATTGACACCTCTGCAGAGATAAGAGGCTGTGATGAGCTCTCTTTTGCTATGATTCCCAGCTTATTCCTGAAAGTATGTGTTGTCGGAGCAACGCACCATCTTTCACAAGAATGACATAATCTCTCAGTTGGAAAGACTTCTTTAAACAAGATTGCACTCCCATTCACCTCCCAAAACACTCTCTCAATGACTTTCAAAAACTGAATGCTTCCAGGACCAGCACCAGTAGCAGAGTGTGTGTCCTTGCATTGTAGCAGGCTGTGTGTTGCTATCCGCCTTTCTGCTAGAACAAAGCATCTCTCTCACCATTCATTGGTGCCATTGTGGGGTACTGGTAAATTCAAAAGTAAATGGTTTAACCTTTGGACCTTATAGCAGAAAAAAAAGCCCAACTACTAGTAGCTTAGGCTGAAAAGCTAGATTTTCAAAGCAATGCATGACATAGACCAAGCTGGGTGAGAACTCACTGTCTGAGGGTGTTGTTTGGTTTTGAATGGAGACGGCAGTTTCATTGAATTATGCCACTTAGGATGCATTGCACCTCTCTTTGCCTGTCTGCCCCAATGCTTCCCTCAGTGGATTTTCATCATGGGGATGGCACTGCTAGGCAATCAGGGACCCTGCCCAGAGTGCCACCACCACACAGGGCACTAACTGCTGCCGGGCACCAAGCAGCTCAGATCAGTTCAGTTCGGTGCTAAACAAATTCATATGTCTGAAAGAGACTTTGCTGGCTCAGCTAGTGCAATCCCTCTGCCACAAGGCACAACAGTGATACTTACTGGCAGATGTTTTTCTCCTGTGTTCTTAAAGAACCTCAAGCTTCCCCAAACAGCTCAGTTCATTTTTAACCCGTTCCTACAAATCAGACATGTTCCTATGACATTACTTCAGTCTTCCTGCTGTTGTAGTCCATTACTTCTTGTCTTGCCTACTATGGTCATGGAGCACCAGTTCTTCTTCGCCCTTTCAGTAACCTTTTCCATCTTTGAAAATTGTTATCACATTCTCCCTTGGGCTCCTCTTTGTAAGCTAAACTGCCTCAAGTTCAGATTTTTGTTGTAAGTAAGTCATGAATCATTCCTAGTTGTCTTGACAAAACTGAAAAGGAGCATTTGATGCAGCAACTCTGAGAAAATTAATTTGAAACAAAGGAGCATTTCAGTATTTTCAAAGTAAAGTTTTCAGGCCTTTTTTTTTGTTAATGTCATGAGTAATTTATGACTTCATATCCCAATATGGGATGAAAACAAATATAGGTATATCTGAATTTCACATGGAAATTAAATTCTAGCATCCAGTTGACACTAGTCAGTGATTTGCCTTCCTGTGGCTGGAGGTCAAAGGATGATGTACGTGTACATGCAGGTTGTTAGGCTAAAACTGAAAGTTGGAACAAATGACTGAAATACAAAACATCTGTTCTGTTGATTGATAGAGACTCTAACAGGCAGGTTATTATAGATTAAGTGCAAAATCTGTTCTAGAGAGTTATTCTCAATGGGTGAATCATGCACACCCGTACCTTCACTGTGCATAAATTGGCAGCACAATCTGAAGGCCTTGTCTTGCCTTCCCTGGGATTCATACTGCTTTTGAGTCTGGGCCAGGGCCTTGACCTGGGTCAACTGTTCATTTCAATGACTATAGTCCTAAGCTTGATCTCTGGCTTTTCTGACCCTAATGTTGGTTTTTTTCGTGATTGTTGTCTAAATCTGTATGGCTGCTGACAGGGCTGCTTTCCCCACTGTAGATCTGAATTTTGAACCTATGGTAACCTCACCTTGCCACCTTCTTAGCATTTAGCACCAACAGTAGGGGGAGAAATGTTGCAAGCTTTCTGATGTCTTCCAAGCTAATGTCCACCAGGACGCTAAGCTGGCTGGAAATGAATTGTTTGCTGATGTTGTTGGGTTAGTCTTTAGCCCTGCAGCGTATAACTCATGTTCACATAGGTGAAGTGCTGGGAGTGTGTGACTGGAAATGGGATAGGGCAGAAACACCTTTTCAGGTGGAAGCTGAGAGTTTGACTTAGGTTACTATATGACCTCCATCTGATTAACTATTAGCTCTACCATTTCTCCTCTTGCACTGTTGCTTCTGGTCCTGTCTGGTCCTTTACAGAGCCATTCACATGTGCTAATCCAGCAGAAAACCTTCTCAAAAAATTCACTTAGTTCACTGAAGTGACTCAGCAGAGTGTTGGGGAGTACTGGAGCAGTACAAAGAGGGGCTTGGGTAGTGGCACAAGAGTCAACTTTCCTTGTGTGAACCTTCATCTGTAGATTAAGGATGAAGTGAAACCTGGCACTTCAAAACCCTCTGCTACCTTAGGGCTAGCAATATCAAGATGAGGTCCCCTGTATGCAGTATGCTCATGCCACTGTAAGGATGGTCACTTTGAAATATGCTTATTCTCTGTTGTTACGTGCTGCTTTTGTTCTGAACTATCTCCACTTCCCAGCTTTCCATTTATAAACAATACTTCCCATTCCTTCATTTCTTACATACTCCTGGACAACATTTACTTCTCACATTCATCAGTACTCATCTGCTACCTCACACGATATTAAATGACTGCTCTCATGATAACAAAAAGAACTTTGTAGAGGTCTAAATTAAATAGTAGCAAGTAGCTGAAAAGTAGCAGTAATGTGCTTATCCAGGCATGTGCAAAAAAGAATGTGACTTAACACTTCACTTATTGCTAAAAAAAAGAGTGACTAAAAGATTTACTACAGTGATTTAGATACATGCTGTTGTGGTTTAACCCCAGCTGGCAACTAAGCACCACCCAGCTGCTTGCTCACTCCCCCATGGTGAGATGGGGGGAGAATCAGATGAGTAAAAGTGACAAAACTTGTAAGTTGAGATAAGGACAGTCTAATAAGTAAAGCAAAAGCCACACACACAAGCAAAGCAAAACAAGGAATTTATTCACTGCTTCCCATTGGCAGGCAGGTGTTCAGCCATCTCCAGGAAAGCAGGGCTCCTCCAGGAAAGTGGACTCCATCATGCCTTACTTTGGAAGACAAAATGACATCACTCCGAATGTCCCCCCCCTCCTTCTTCGCCTAGCTTTATAGGCTGAGCATGATGTCATATGGTATGGAATATCCCTTTGGTCAGTTGGGGTCAGCCGTCCCAGCTGTGTCCTCTCCCATCTTCTTGTGCACCCCCAGCCTCCTCGCTGGTGGGGTGGTGTGAGAAGCAGAAAAGGTCTTGACTCTGTGTATGCACTGCTCAGCAGTAACTAAAGCATCCCTGTATTATCAACACTGTTTTCAGCACAAATCCAAAAAATAGCCCCATACTAGCTACTGTAAAGAAAATTAACTCTATCCCAGCCAAAACCAGCACGTGTGCTTATAATTTATTTTTAGATGCAACAAATCTATAGAGTAGTTTTGGGATTCGTCTGATCAAATGTACAGTGCTACATCAGAGCTAGTCACTATAGACCTCCTTTATAACTAATGGAGAGAAATTACCCTTAGCAGAGGGCAGTTGATAACATCCTTGTGTAAACTAGGTCATCTGAATTGCATCCTTAAATTATATTGCCTGTAAAGGGAATCTATAGCTACTAGTTTAGATACAGTAATATTTTACTATGGTGGTACAAAGGCAGAGAAAGACAGGGCAAGATTTTTTTTAGATGAGGTAATGTCTGTCATTAGGCCAGCTAAGTGTTGTTGGAAAAATTGCGCCAGCTTTTGGGCATGTGAGACCTTACCTTTTTCAGGTATGAAAGAAAAGAAGCAGATTTTAGAGGAAAATACAAATTGAGAACAATTTCTCAGCATTTACTTATGCAGGTAGAAGAGATGCAAAATTAACATTCCCTAGCCCAGGTCCTTGCTCTGCCAATAGGTTCCAATGTCATCTGTAATAGTAGTGAAGACACAAGGCGGTCCTACAGAATAGAGAAGATTAGAGCCTGCAGACTGTAATCCCTGCAAGGGAATAGGCTTGTCACTAGCCTCAGAGAAGCAAGTGCAGGGGAAGGGGAGCTCACAGGCCAATGATTATTGCCTTCATCAACACGAATGACAATGTCAATTTAAGTAATGGCTTCATGAAGTGATTTGAATATCTGTTCTCTCTCTTTCATGGTAGCTACAGAGATCTTTTATTTTACAAGGTCTGGTTCTGACTCCCTGGGTTGTTATGTCCTGTATATTAGGCAGGATATTCAACAAAACCTAGAAATAACTCTTGGAAAAAGACGAGAAAGTTTGCCCTCTGCCGGTGGTGTGCCTTATTCAGTAGGCTACAAAACTCCTGTAGGTGCTTTCTGGTGATCCTCATGTCTATTCCGTCCTCCATCCTACCTCAGACCAGTGTGGAGATGTGAATTGGTGCCTCATGCTGGGCTCTGCAGGCAATTCCTCCTCCTTCCTCAATCTGGAAATATCTGCCCCTGACATCTGGCACTCTGGGGATAGGAGAGGACCCAAGGAACGAATGAACTCCAGAAAAATAGGATTAATCTTTGGGACTGTGACAACTCTACATGGTGCTGAGTGACAGGACTCTGCCTGGAAAGCAAAGGATTCTGCTGAGGGGACCCATGGAGAGGCTTTTATAACTTACTGACATGAAATCACAGGGCTTTGTGATTGTGTGCCCACAGGGAGCTGAGGCACCTGTTGGGATGGCTCTTTGGAGCTGCAGCTGGCCAGCCAGAAGTTGCTCCAGGCAGCTTGGAGAGGTGAAGCCTCTCTATGAAGTACCTCTGCACTCCCCGGGTGCTTGTTAGACAGCAAACTTTCCCAACCATCAAAATTAAACTACTTTTTTGAGTCCATAATCCAAGTTATCATATAATTTGCATTTAATAAATGTTTGCCAATTCTTAATGAGATAACAGTTGGTAAATATGAATTATTTAAGGCCTGACAAATATGATTTGATGGCTACTTGGCCAAATTTTCAAGGGAACAATTATACAGCTAGTGAATTAGAGAAAGCTGCATGCTTTTGTCCATAGAGGCTGGCTAATCAGAGGGCTAACTAAACAATCTGTAGGTGCAAATTTGACCACACATACTTTTTGTTATGCATGGCTCAATAAGCAAATTTAAAGCCTACATGTGAAAGCATATTCCCCTGTGATTTAACAAATACATCTTAATCTCTATAATTAAATAACCTCACTTTAGCAATTTTTCACTTTAGCAGACTATATTTTGTTATAAGTTTTTTTTTCTGTTTTATTATTCTGAAAGAAATATGTTTTCAGTTATAAAGTATTTATTGTAGATTAATTAAATATCTTAATACATTTAAATTAAATGTGCTTAAAGTATTTAAGTGCTACTAAAACAAACAAGCAAATAAAACCTGTGTGGAAAGGTATAATCCCAAATCAAGTTTATTTTGAGCACAGTTTTCTTTAGATTTTATCACCATTTTTGCATACTAATGTTTTTAACGGGTTTCAAGAGCATGCCATACACTCAGTTGAGGAGCTGAGTATCTTGTACAATGAATCTTTTACATCTGCTAGCTCTGTGATTCCACCACTTGCTACTGAATAATGTATTAAGCTTTTCCAGCCTCCTTCTGTTTGCCAGATGAGAGCTGCAATGGTTTCTTCATGTTCATTTATTCTCTGCATTTGAGTAATGTTATATTACAGCCACAAAGTTGCTATTGTTAGACAGCAGAAAAATAGTAATAAATAAATCAGAGAACCAGCCTAGATTTACCTTTCCACATAAAGCAAGGAAAAAGCATCTGGTACCTGTCTGTTATCTGTGTACATCTAATGTATGTCTACATGGATATGAAAATATCAGCTGTTATGTACGGAGAGCTACTGTCTTATCTTCCCCTAAGAAGTGTTAGTTCTTGAAGCAGAGGTGTCAGATGTTCTTAGTGATGGCACTTGTTGATCTGTGCTCATGTCCACTATTCTGCCTTTGTCATAATTTTCAAGTAAGCTTGCACCACACTCTGTGGTTTGGTCATGTAAGTATTGTAATGGAAATCAATTACAGTTGGAAAACTTCCTTTTCTATTAATATTAGGTTTTGCATTATTACAATATTTTTACAATATTATTACAATATTTTTCAAATTCTGGTCTGAGCAAAGCGGACACTGGTATATGTAGTTATTGCACTGCACTGCATTAGCACAGCTAATCAGTAATGATGGCCCCTCTTCAAGGAGACAGAAAGACCACAATAAACTAGAGTAAAATGTTCTCTTGGGTCTGAAAAAATTTTACAGCTCCAGAAACATTCATCACTGGTAACTCAAGGCTAATAGCTGTGAAATTTCTAAAGGGAATATTTTGCTTCAACATTCAAATGACTTGAGGTTTAATGATGTTTCATTGCAGCTGAATTAAATGTTTTGATATCTGTAGAAATGATGTAAAACCTTCCCTTAACTTGTGCTGTGCCCTTTCTGTAGATAGGTGTTAATTCTGTTAGTTTAATGAGAGAGATTGGTGGATCTGTAGGTTTGCTCAAAAAATGAAAAAAAACCCAACAAACAAATTCATCGACAACAATCCATCTATAGTCCTATATTTCTGTTGTTTTTTTAGCAAAAAAATACCCCCAAGCTTAAAAAAAAAAAAAAAACCTCCAAGGAAACAGTCAGATGTAGGTCACTGTATAGTCCTGGGAACACATTTTCTAATTTTGCCAAGTTAAAGAAAATTTATATGAAGCTATTCGGCTAATGTGTACATTTTGGGGATCATAAAAGTCTTTGGAGTGATTCTTCAGTGAGTTAAATTCAAAGGGACTGTTTCCAGGAAGATGAAATGAAGCTAAATGATTGTCGTTTGCCACAATAGCTCATCAGACTCAAGGGTACTATTACCAGAGGGATAACTAAGGGCAGTTATTAATGATGAGCATTTTGGAGGAAATTTACACATCCAAGACCCACTTGAAATAGGTTCATATTTATCATTACCTGTCTTTTCTATGCTTCATTAAATTAGCATAAATACTTTACCAAGAGATTAAGTATGATACTGAAATGAAACAGGATGCAGCACCTTAAATGTTCTAATGAAGCCTCCAGCAGGCAAAGGACAAGAGGCAAAATGACAACCGACTACCGTGTCTCATCCAAGTGTCACAAGTCAATTCTTGCGTGTTTCTTTGTTTGTGGTTTTAATCAGACCTTGCTGATAAACTCTACTTCTCTTCTATCAGTTACCTTCCACTCCTCAAGTTTTCCCAGACAAATCTGTAAGATTGAATAGAGACTATGATGCAACCCTGTCTGTACAAACACAACAAAATCTGACCTTAAGAAAAATATCCATCCTGGCCCTTCTGCCTTTTGTACCCAAGGAGCAAGTACCAGCCCAGTAGACCTTTTTCACCAAAATTTGGGATCTTTCTTGAAAGCACCAATGTAGGATTTAAATTTGGACAGGTGGAAGGACAAGGTTTTTTGTCTGTGGTATTTTTCATAGCTATTGCATTCGCTTTTTTCATTGCCCATAACTTTACAATATCAAATAGTGCATTTCATGTTTCTTAATGAGGGCTTTGCATTAAGGCTGAAGTGCTTTGAACTCTGTATGCTTCCTTTCAGCACAGCGTGGATCCTTGGCAGCTAGTCTACTGATCACCAGGAAGACTGAGACGAAAGAACATTAGGGCAAATTAGGGCATTCTGGTGGAAGCTAAGTTTTGTCTTCTACCACCAATGAAGACTATATTTTATTTGCTGAATACATCAAGCTGTGCTGCTAAAGTAATGTAATTGTGGATCTGCATGCAGTTTCTTTTTCTACAGAGTCCATCTCATTTACAGAAGCTGTATGGAGTAGCATAATCCAGGAAGCCAAGGGCTCTAAGCAGCATGCATGAAAGTGGGGAGAAGAGGAGAAAGTAAAGTCGTTTGCCCAAGCTCAGAGTGAAGTAGCAGAAAACTTCTTCCTAGAGTTCAGGGATATTTTGATGTAGACTTTTGTTTGCCTAGTAGCATGTGGTCTGTTATAAGTGTTCCAGTAGCTTTGGACCTTCATGCAGATCAGGTTACTTGAAAGAGCAATCATCATACAATAAAAGATGTGACAGAAATCAAAGCACAGCAGTAATAGAAAAGGCACTAATGTGAAAGCACAACAAGAAGAAAGCATGAGTACAAAACAACCCTGCTTGAACATTACGGGGGACTTTTTCATGAAATAATTCCAGTCTAATTCATGTGAGATGCTGTCCTGAGAGGTTTTCCACTGCCCTGGCTTCTCCACAGCACTATGCCAAATAGTGACCATGTTAACCCATTTCAGTTACCTCGCAGTTTCCCAAGGAACTGAACTGAGAGCACTCTCATGGCCTAGGGATTTAATTATCCTAATTATCTTAATTAAGTGGTTCTTTTACATCTAGAGCACAGGAAAGGGGACAGCATGTTTGCATCTATTTATAACCAGAAAATGTTGCTCATTTAAAAACTCTGCAGTAATACACAGCTGACACAATACTTTTCACTGCCACCAGTCAGTCTTCAGAGACATTCTTATTACTCTGATGCATCACAGAAAGGAAGTTCAGATGGCTATCTCAGCTGTAAAAAAAACCAGTGAAACCCCAACCATTTTAGTAAACCAGACAGGAGCACTTTCTTTTCCTGTAATCTACAGAAACATATGCCTCTGCAGAATGAAGATTCAAATGGGATAACGAATGACATCTTTCTATGGACAATGTGACTAGTATTTTAAACTTCTTTCCTTTTAGGGTGGTCATCTACAGCTCTCTAATGTTCAGCCACATTCAGGGAATCTTGCCCAGCCATTTCCAAGTGAGTCCCTGAGCAAGGATGGAAGGATTTTATTATTTGGCTCCCCAATGGGGAACTTTGGCCCAGAATGAGCTGAAAAACAATAAAAGAAGTTTTTATTGTCACTGGTGGAAAAAATGATAAAATAGACCAACTGCTGTTACCCTCATAGAACAAGAATGAGAGAATATGGTTTCTTTTTACTGTATTGGCAATATTTTCAGTTTCTGAGAAATTTTGATGACCAGAAAACTGGGCTGGAGGGAATTCTAGGTCAGGTTTGAGTATTTAACCATGCGGACAGGGCATACAAACCCAACCTACAGCTCAGGTTTACCATGTGGTAGAGTTATACTCCAGGTTTTCTTTTGTATTCAGATGCACTTTACCAAGAATCATTTTGTTTCACCTTCTCCTTGACTCCTGATGGGTGTTACATTTTTTCACTGTCTCAGTGTCTCAGCAGATCAGCCTTTTCTTGAAATTCTTTGGCTAAATATTACCAAAACTAATCTGTCTGTCCATTTTTGAAGTAGAAATAGAAATGAAGCTGGCTGCAAATTCATATTTGCATTAGATTTTACTCAGTTTAAATTAACTTCTCTTTTAACTGGGACTGGCGGTGGAGCTTTACAGAAGGTATCACTATCATTTACCATCAGTAGCGATTACGTTGTATTATCTAGGGAAAAGGGTAAACCACAATTCATTATGCTCTGAGATAAAGAACTGGAAGATATTGAATAGAGGAATTTGAGACCAATCCAAAACAGATGTTGGAAACGTAAGCATAAAGTAAGAGGAGCCTTAACCCCCCAAAATGTGCTGACTAATATATTTAAGGAAGGATAAAAACCCAAACCAAAACAAAAACCCAAATACAAAACACACATATGCCAATAGAAAGAGAAACCTGGAAAAGATCCTGAAATGGCAGAAGCTCTTATGTGACCTAATCTTGGCTCTATTTTAAGGATTCTGGTTTCAGAAGACAGACTGTCAAATTCTTGCAATGTATGCTAAAATAAACAGGGTGCATTAAATGGAAAGCCTAATTTTCTACCATTGCATCAGCAGTGTGTTACAAATGAACGCAGCATGGATGCAAATCAGAATTTCAAAAAGTTTACTTTTATTGCATTTAAGTAGAAATGACTGTTAAAGCTGTAAGACAATTTAAAAAACACCCAAACCCAAAGCAGTAGCTTCCCTTGTGCCTGCCAGAAGACACAGGGACTTTGAAGTACCTTTTAGTTCATAGTACCTGCTTATTTACATGCCTTTTTTTAAGAGAAGACAGAGAAACAAAAGCAAATGACTGCCCAAAGTAGTCTGAAGATGATGCTTTCTCAGCTTTATGCATGGACTGTCCTGCTTAGATGTGAGAGTGCCACATGGGAGTGACAGGTGCTCAGAAAACATCCTTTTTCTGGGAACATAACAGACTTAAAGAGCTCAATCTGTTTAGCTTATCAAAAAGAAGACTGAGAGGTGATTTGATTATGCTATGTAAGTACCCTCATGGGGAGAAAATACCAAAGGGGGTCTTTTGTATAGCAGAGAAAAGGCTTAGCAAGAATCGGTGTTGGGAGTGAAAAGCAGACAAATTCACATTGGAAATAAGACACCATTTCTTGAAAGCAAGGGTACCTGAGCACTGGAACAAAGTCCTACCCAGAGATTGGAACTGGAGTCTTATTCTTCAAGTAAGAGGGCTGGTTTCTACGCAATGTATGCTTTAGCTGGTGGGCAGAATATAAGGGAAATGGGATGCAACATAACAGCCATGGTACACAGGAAATTACTTCAAGTTTGAAAGGTGGTGTATAAGGCTGAGATAAATTCTGGTTAAAAATTACAATTTTAACATTCTCTGTCTCTGAGCCTGAGCAGACTGTCCATGATTTCCCCTGCTCTTACATGCCATTGAGGAGCCTCACATCAACCAGTACCTCCCTGTTGGTCCATTTGGCACATTGGCTTGTCCTGATGTACATACTGGGTCAGCCTGAATCACATACTCCAGAACACCTTGCTTTGTGCATGAGGCACTTGTCTCAGGGTCAGTTTAGCAGCTACCTTTTGTACAGTGGTCTGGAGCACATGCCCAGGGGGTGGAACATCCCTATTCTGAGCCCAAGAAGATGGGGAATATGCTCACACCTTCTGAGTGGGTCATAGTCATCACAAAACCAGGAATGGACCATAGTCAGGGCCTGACAGCCTGAGGAAGACATAGTCTAACTCTTTAGCCTACGCATGGTGGGAAGAATTGCAATTCGTTTTCCCAGGGTGCTTTTGGCACTTGGGCCACTGAATTTTAAACACAGGAATGTGAGAGTGCTTCCGGCAGCAGTGACTTGGGATACACCTCTATCCCAGGCAGACTCAGTCAAATACCTACATGAGGCATAAAAACTCCCTGTAGGATCCCTGGGAGGTTACCCATTTGTTGAAAGTTATGCACAAGTTACTTGTGCTGTGCAAAGCATTCCTTGTAACACTGGAGCACAACAGTCACACGTTACGCATTGCCCTCCACAGTAGTGCACAATGCGTAACGGGGAGGAAAAAACTCTTCCCAGACCTGAATTAGGTTTTATATGAGGGGGCTTTTTCTGGTGTAACTTAGAGGGAGAGAAGGTAATTGGCACAATTCTATCTAAGATCACTACTGTTTTCTGGGACTGAAATAATAACAGATTGTCAGACACTGGGCATGTGTGGGCTTCATGTTCTTTTCTATTCAGTTAATCAATAAAAATAACTATGAGAACAATTTCCATGTCAAAGAGAGATTGTGTTTCCTTTTCCTATTGAAATACATCAGGTGCAGGGGGTTGGCAGTAGAAAGCAGTAACTCTAAGATATGGAAAGATGGAAATGGATGTGTTCAGTCTTGGGTAAACTGACAAGAAAAAAAGGAGGAAATGAGATGAATGAATCAAAACTGACTTAGCTACCTTAACTGGTTTTTAAATGAGGCATGCCTCATCCTGTGCTGAAAAGGATGTTGAGCAAGCCTCCCTCACTACCAAATCCCACTATATCTACTGATACATCTGTGGCACTTGTTACCCCAAAATCATGTACCCTCTCAGGGATATTCTGGCTAAAGGAAATCATATTTCTTAGGTTAATCAGACTCACAATGGCCAGATTAGCATTTCACTTCTCTGTATCTCAGTCATGGCCAAAAATTTGTGTGAAAAGCCAGGGATCAGGCTAGGAATCTGCATCTTTATCAATGGGATGGGATGGGTAAGATGTGTCTTTTTGATGGATTAAACATATGCATCAGGTATATATTAGAACAACAGACCACACTAATACTGGTGGTGGTGGGGAGCAGTTGCAATAGTGTGATGGTTTGGAGCTTAGCTGAAAGGGACAGCATGGAGGAGAAGTACAACAAGGGATAGGTAAGAGGAGAGCAGTTTGAGGGTATTGAGATTACCAGCAGGAAAGACAAGCAATCGACTTCTACTTGTTGGTTTACGAGTTTGACAGACGCAATGAGAAAGCAAGTAGATATAATCCTTGCAGTTGAATAAGTGTGCCTGGGGATCTCTCTGTGTTGTGATGGATGGGATCCAAGTTCAGGAAAAGGGCATGTTTTAGGTGTAATAAGCCAACAAGCATGTCAAATCTCAGAAAACAACTGGAAGTTTTCCTCCAACAAAGAATGCGTATGTAAGAAACTAATTACAAAAGGCAAACACACAGCAGTCTAGTCTACTTTCTTTGAAGCAGATTCATTATGTAAGGGCTTGATGAAAAAAAAAAAAGCAGTTTAATACCAGTCTGTTACTTTTTCCAGGGCAGACATGCTCCCCACAAAGGGATCTCCTGCAGAAACTTATCAGAGTCCTAATCCTTTGGCATTCATCACTCTTCTCCATGGATGTCAACAATAGGTGCATTAAAGTCTGAGACAGGCGCCTAGATTTTGTACCTTCTCAGCAGGGAGAAATAAACACTTACAGGACACAAGCCATCTCCCCCTAAGTGGATAGCTGGAAAAGATCAGATGAATCATAAGCCAAAAGTGCCTATTTCTCTTTATTGACTATAAAGGGAGCTGATGGTGATAGAGGCCCATCCGTATGCTGTTATCTATGTTGTTTTCTGAGAACTGCTCAAACAATTTATTGATCACCCTCAAATTGTCAGTACCAGAATTAAGCAGAAAA